>NC_090206.1:21580580-21923080 GCF_033026475.1 Channa argus
ATTAGGAAAAAACACAATAAAATTCCATGGGAGCCCTATTTTAGGACAAAGTAAACATACAAATGCCTCTTCTGAAAGTACGGACATCCGCTCATGGCTTCCGATCAGTTGCAGTAAAGATGTCCTCGTCTTTCTCGACTAATATTTACTAAAATTATCTTTAATGCAATCCACATTTATATAGATTCGCCTCATCCAATCACTCACAAGGACACCGCCACCATCCGGCCCGCCTCTTATTCTCCCATGAAGCCACTGTTTACTTTGAAGCATGACAACCTTCTGGACTTTGTCTGAGCTGCCAAAAGAACCCTCACAAATAACAAAATGCAAAACAACAAATACAAACATTACAGATCACTTTTCTGGAAATAAATAAACAGAACAAACACAACCTATCACATTCAGGCTGAGAAAATGTGACACCATCATTATTTCTGCAGAACTTTTTTAAAAACAACAAGTACTAAAGTCAGGCACGTTTGCTCATGGTGTCTCGGTCACAGGTTATCTTTAGTGTTTACTCTCAGGGATTTTCTGTTGTGAATTTGGTTATATAACCATTAGACTGAGAGACAAATTTATAATCGAACAAAATAGTTTTAATATTAAAAATCAACATTGTATTTGGTCATTAATTGTATATGGTGTAATAGCTTAGTTTCCATATGATGATCAACCAGTACTAAAACACATGGCCTTCTAATTAAGGTGCTGAGAGAAAATAAGTTAAATAGAAGTAGGTTAACTATGTTGACAATATTGTTTGTAGCCAACAGCTCTCCATTAGAGAGTTACGTGTCTAATATTACACACTGTGAAAGTATAAACACTCAGGTTGTAAAAGTCAGTCGATGACTTTGTGTCTTAGTCCTTCGTAACTCTATGACAGTGCAGGAATCATTGATGCCACTCTGTAGATCATTGCACCCAAAAGTAAATATTTGTGATGTGGTTAATATTTTATTTACCTCAATTAACATCTTTGGAGATGTGTGGTTTCCAAGGTTATTGAGAGTGTTTGATGTTTACATAGTGTAAACGCGGGTTATGTTCGCATGTGTTTCTGCAAATTGGACACACATGCATACGTCTCCAGCTGGAGAACGTGACCATCCCAAAAGGTGTTGGGGGACCAGAATGTCATTGCTGTTCAGTCTGTATTGGCAGCTGTCAAACGCAGTTTATGAGGTGCGTTTGTCGCTTTTCATTCACGACTGGCCAAAGTGATTAGTGGAAAGAAAAAGGGGAAACAAGTCCGGTCCCTCCCTTTTCCCTCCCTTATACTCGATTCATAACATACTGTCAACACTAACAACCGAATTCTTTTTGCTGCTAACCCAGTTTCATCAGTGTGAGACTCAGAATCCACAATCCACGGTCTCTAAATCTCTCCAAGATCATTAGCCGCCTTGTTTTTCCACACACTCTTTGTAGACTTCTCAAGTACAGTCCCAACAGCTTGTGCAACTGTCCTCAGAAGATCAGAGCGATGATAACAAGCAGCTATTTCTGAATTGGGACATGGTAGAAGCCCAGCAACATAAAGCTGCTGACTGAACAAGCAGCAGCCCCAAAATTCATTTACTTGTTCCCACTTAGATGCGATGAATGCTGGTGAAGAGATAAGGAATACAGTTGTTGAGTTGCAAGAGACAAGATGAGAGAGTCATTTTAAATCTTCAAAGCTTTATACGTCTTACTGATGGGGAGCATGTGTCATTACACAAGTTTGTCAAGGTCTGAGTGTGACACTGATTACAAGAGAGCAGGGACATGGCCTGATGTAAAATCACCCATAAACTATTTCCTGTTATATACAGGAGGTGTTTAGTCTTTACCAAAGGATTGTGGCAGCTATGCCAGTATTTACCTCTAAATGTAAAAGTACATTCATAGTACTGCAATCAGCCAGTTACTCTTTATACTAGGGTCTTTCACCTCTATCCCATTAGAAATATTTTATGACTTCTTTATGTAATATTTGAAAGGGTTGAATAATTATTATGAGCTGAACCAATAACCAATCCTAAAATCATTAGTGTAACAAAAAAAAAAAAACATTTAAAGGAATTTGATTATTCAAAGAAATAAGTTTATCTTTTTTAAAAAAAAAGGTTAACAGTGGGTATACACATACATTATCTTGACTTTTACAATTACAATTTTGTACATAACTTTAACATATTGTATACTTATTGTTATATTTAAGTTGCATTGACTTGGAATTGTAGTGTTTTGTTTCACACACAGACACACACTCACACACACAGTTAAAAAGTTTAATGCAATTGAACTAAACGGACAAAAGCAATTTTAAATGTCACATCTTTTTGTACTACTTTGCAGACTACATGTTGTTCTATATTAAATAAGTATTATATGAACAATCAACCTAAAAAGCAATTACATGGATCTGGATTTGGCAGCAGCTACTATAAATAAAGCTATAGTAATGTCATGGTATAATATCAGCTTTCATCTGATGGCAGTTTAGGTTGTATTTGCTTCAACAAATTGAAAAAATTAAAATAAACAAAGAATATTAAACATGTTTTCGATGGAAGTGTGATTCTGATCACCTGTGTGATGTCCTCTACAACATCGGCTCGAAGAAGTCCTGCTCCTGTCTTTTACACTAAAACTACAGTCATTTGGTCAAACGGAGGCAAAGTGCAGGCGCTGTATCGTTTTTATCCCATCGTTTGAGACAAAAGCTGATGTTTATTGTCACTCTCCCTTAGTTGATTCCGTACAGTATATATTGTGAAAGTCGTTTTAGGAGCTGGTTAACATGAACTGAGATGACTTTAATTTTCTTTGTCACACTTAAATGTATTTGTATTTGTCTACAGGTTCTTTTGGTTTTGTGTTGAAGAGCGAGTGCACAAGTTGGCAGCCGAAGGTGAGTAAAGCGGTAATGAACACTCACCTTTGGTGCTTGTGAAAATCACATTTCTAACGATTGTCAGAAAAACAAGGCAGGTAAAATCGACATGGACATTTTTTACAAAATAACATTTCACATATTTCTAGAAATGTACACCGTCAAAGGAGAGGGGTGAAAATTTGATTTAAAACAAGCAGTGGCCTCTGAAGAGTAATCAGCAACACACCTCTGTTTTGTTTAGTATCATCAGTGATCTCAGTCTGACTGTATTCATAATTTGATCAGCATGGTTGATTGCACGATTCTAATATCGCATGAATACTGTTCAGCGGCATTTACTGCAGTCTTCCTTACTTTTCCTTGTTACGTCTTAGAAACTTAGATTTGCAACATGCAACATTCGGGAATCCAGCTTGCTGTAGCACGAGAGTCAAAATCAATCCACACAGGGCATCAAACACTGAAGTTGTGTCCAAATCTTGTGGCAATATATGACATGAGCAAGCTATTCTTCTGTGTTAGCAGGTGGCACACAGGGTTTGGCCTTCTCTGGTAGGTTTAAAGGACGAACCTCACTCACAAACCTATAGAAGGGAATATCTCACAAATGCTACCTGTGCTATTCTTTGAGTCTGTGTCACAGGGGGTAACGACAGCACCTCTTCACATTGAGACAAGTTACGGTGAGAAGCTTTAAAAATAAAATCCCTATATTGGCAAGATTTTTTTTTTTTACTCTACTAGTAACCATTCTAACATAAGGTCATTGTGTTACGCAAGTCAGGATCAACCACCTAATTAAATCCAAAGGAGTATGAGATCAAAATCAAATGCCTGATGCACAGCTTTCTCCTCAGCAATGTTGATGCACAGCAAGATGGCTGTTCATGCACATATGGCTACCTCAGTACATTACATTACAAGCATAAATTGAGGATTAACTGAATTATGAAACGTGGTTCATTTTTTATATTTTCTGACGTGATTATTGCACAATGCTTCGGGGTCTTTTGAAGTTCTCGCAGTGTCGTGCCATCTCCTTTATGTAAGCCTTTGAAGTAGGTCTAGTTGCACTGCGTAGCGATTTGCCGAAATGTTGCTTCGGCAGTGTCTACTGTGGTCACAGCGCAATATTGCCGCAGTAGCTCAGGTCATTTTCATATTACTGGCTCTTCTATTCTATTTGAGGTCACTCAGAAGTACTGTAATTTGGAGCATTTTTGTTCTCCAACCTCTGGCTTACTAATCACTTGAAATTAACTGAATTAGTTTGTTAAAGCTCAAAGCAACAGTCTTACAATGATAGTACAATGATTGCTGCAGTTATGTTTGTACTGCTACAGGATATGTGGAAACAAAGTCCACTGGATGACTTTCTATACTATGCACTTTGTACCACTAGGGAGCATCAGAGGACTTTTAGGAGAATGGACAGTTTGCATGTTTCATATTTGGCAAAGCTGAATTTGTATTTGAAGATTTTTCAGCAGGGATTTTGGTGAGGTTTGAAACTCTTTGTATGGTTATATCAAAACAAATTGGGGTTTGTATGAGTTCACTGTAATTTCACGGGGAAGAAACAGACAATGGCTCACATAGGCACTTTGATAATACATTTCATTATAGGTTGGCTCTGAAAGTGGGTGTTGTACCCTAAGGGAGTGTGATGAGAACTTTGGAGGCATGTTTTCAGATTTTCAGCTAAGAAACATTCAAAGAGGCAGGGCTTTGTTGAGCTCTATATGTCATAAAACATTTTAAAATCTCTGAAACCATATAAAGAAAGTTTGCGAAGCCGGAGCAGCAGGGAGAAGGTCAAACACAAGAGCTTAAAACAACCTTTTGAGCAAATAAAAAAACTGCTCCCATTTGGTTTAAAATACTGTTTGATGTTTACCATGAAAACTAAATCACTTTCAAATGAAGGGCTTGTTTTCATAATTATGTATTCCATAACAAGAACTCCTCCGTGCTTTGATGAATAACACTTAGCATGAGTGCGGGAAAGCTGATCGCAACCCAGTTCTGATTTAAAAAATGAAACTGTCAGTTGTTCAGCCCAAAAACTAAAGTCTTTGGAGATTATAATGCTGCGCATATTATAGTCGTCGGCACCTGTTTACATTTCCAGGTAGTTTATGCTTCATATTTTTTTAACTACAGTTTGCACAGTTTAGCTTCAAGTAGCTGACTTTAAAGTGATGCTGCATTTGTCTTCTTTGGCTTTGAAGTTTACAAGTTGTTTTTTGGGTTTTTCTTTTGGTAAATTTTGGATTTTTGCCACATATATAACTATGTGGACAGACTTCAGCATCAGTGAGGTGTAATTGTCTGAGCAACCCACCACTTATTGAAACGGTAACTTTTCATTAATATCCTTTTTATTAAGAAATATAATATTTAATGTGGGGGGGGGGCTGTGAAATCCTCTGGTGACTCATCAAACAGCAGAGGTAGCAGTGCAAAGATATCAGCTAATAAATTTTTTTTGAGTAAGGCTCACTTTTCTAACCAATCAGACATTTTGAATAATTTCAGCTTGATTAGTACATTTTGGAGTGAACTCATTGTAATTTTATAACATCGACTACCTGAAGTCCAGAAGAGAATATGGTGTAACGCAGCAGAGCAAAGCACAGCAGGGAGAAGCAGAGTGGATTGATCTCAAATCCCATGCGATATGCTAATTTAAGCTGCATATAGTTGCTTTTCTCAATTTTTATAATTATTTTCAAACCAACTAATGATTTCTGGAAGAAAAAAACTACAACTAAACAACTGTTCAATTCTTAAAAAAACAACACACCAAAAAGAACCTAGCATCATTTTTAATCCATGAGTGCATTTAACATTCAAAAAAAAAAAAAAAAGAAACAAAAAGTATACCTACCGAGAACATGGTTGTGATCTATATTTGGATCCACTGTAACCCTGTTTATGTGAGACAGGTTCATGAAATATTTGTGTTGATGAAATATTCATTGGACAGGAAGCCAGGTCAAAAGGCATTATGCCCAATAAACATTAAATTTAGTGGAAATAATAGTTGACTGCATGTTATAGATACATCACCACTTGTCACTACATGCACAGGTTTCTGTTAATTACTAAAACAGCATTGTGAAGTAGCCCCACATTAGCCATAGTAGGTGGAACATAACTTTAAAGAAGCAAAATCAGCTGGGCTTTATTTGTTATGTATAAACACAACATAAATTACTGTTAATGACTAGTACGGACATTTATTCAGTTTCTTTAAAAAAACGGCAAAAAACTCTTGCATAATTTACAAAACATGGTGTCCCGGTGCTATCCAAGACACAATTGTGTCCTTTTCTCCCCCGGCAGTCCTTAAAACCTTCGCTGTCCTTTTCTTCACAATGAATGTTGGATATTTAAACATGGAAACAGTTTTTTTTTTTCTGTTTAAAAGCATCTCGAAGAGAATAAGACATTTTGATGTTATTCATGTTTACAGTGCTAACTCTGGTATACATAGTGGTTGTTTGGTGCGGGTATCTCTTAGCATCAGAAGTCTCTGATTTAAAAAAAAAAAAAAAACCTGAACAAAAATGCTCAAGGACACCGTTTGCTCCAGGCGTGTGAACTCAAGAGCCCCGTACTTCAAGAGAAGTACAGATATGCATAATGTAAACATTTACTTTGCTCTCACAATACTTTGTTGAGCCAGACTTTTCTCGATGAAAACCAAAAAAACAAACATGAAAGACCTAAATTACCTCACTGTTTCCTCGAATACACCACTGTTCCTCTGTTGAGTCCAAAAGGTTTGTGCTACAGAGGAACTGACCTGTAATTGCCATGTTAAGGCTTGGTGTAGTTGTACATTTACTCTGTAGTCCCTAGGTCACAATGCACAGCATTGCTTTTGACGGCTTGTATTTTTATTTTTTATTACAAAAACACATGGACACTCAGGGTACATATCAGCAACCTTTGATTGTTGCTTGTCATTTTGTCCACTAGGATGCATCTACCAAAAGGTCTCTTTGGTAGAACATGGCCCTCGTATTGTTACCTTTTCCCAATTTCACTTTGCCGAAGAAAGTGGATATTATTAGCACTGTCAGCTAATTCTGGGTACTGCTCGATGGAAAGCACATAGTACCCATCATACCCCAAAACTTTTCCACTACTCAGAAGCTGCCTCTTCTCCCCCTCTGTCCATGGGCGGACCCCCTCCTCCCCATCTCGCACTCGCTGCTGTTCTCTCGCCCAAGCACCTGCCAGGGCGCGCTGACGGGCGAGCTCAACAACCCGTGCTTTCTCCTCATCCACAGTGGATCCATAGCGAATATGGAGAGCTAGAGCACCAGCACGTATCTCCACATCGGCGAAACGGCGAGTCCGACTATCCATGACCGTAGTGGACTGGGAAACGGTCACATTGACGCCATTCTCCAGAGTCTTGTGTCCACTAGTGAGGTGCAGTGCAGCGAGGTCAGCATCCGGCAGGCCTGGCTTAACAAAATAGTGCGTGTCGCGCCCTTCTATAGTAAAGTGAAGGTCTTCCAGATAGAAGGCATTGTTGAGGATTGTTGCAATCTTGATACAGTCCTCACTGGCCACGTTGAGTGTGTGAGTGTGGACGCTGCCCTTGTAGATGGCAAACATAACGGCTCTTCCGATGGGAGACATCGCTGCTGAGAACCACAGCCAAGTCTTTTCACCTCTGCGACCTCGACTGAGGTGGACCTGTGGCAGCCGCTCGAATGACAAGAGGGAGTGCGCTTGTCTAGTTACTTCCTGCTGGACCCCAGAGATAGACTGTAGGAAAAGTGCAGTGAAACGTTAATACCTGAACATGGCAGAACCTGACTCTTTAGGCCATTTAGAACCAGCTACTGCTCTGCTTCAGAGAGTTTTTCATCGCCGTCTAAGATAATGGTGTTTTCAAGCTGTGTTCTCAAGCCAAAAGTAGATAAATCCCCCGTGACAATTTTACAGCAACACTCTTTGTGTAAAGGCATTAGAGCAAAGAAGCCTAGCATAAATAGCTTCAAAAGAATTTTTTTTTTTAACAGTAGCAACACCAAAATATTACATATAAAGTTGAGCAGTGTAAAAATGTGCTCAGCTGGTAACTAAAGACAGAGGGAAACACACTTTGCTTATTATGTGTGTTAATATGCAAATATGTCCCAATTAAAAATGATTTTCTATGTTATACACAGCAGTCCAATTAGAAGATGGCAGGTTGAAAATACTAATGTAAAAAGAAAACATTAGGTTTATTTATTAATTTATTTTTGCTTCGTCTGAACTCTATGGGATGTTGGCCACGTTATAATAGCTGTTCTTTGGTAATAATTTCTTTGCATAGGAAATAGTCATTTCACTCACCGGCAGATCGTCCCAGAGCTGACTCTTGGTCAGCTCATAAGATGGCATGCTTAAGTCAAACTTTGGCACTGGAAACCCAGGAATTGTGTTGTGAAGATGAAAGCCAAAGGTTACGAGCCAGCTGTTCACATCTGTGTACAAAAATAAAATTTAAGGCCGAGAATTAGAGCTGCGATGGGGATACATTTGTGGCTTACGTTGATAAGTTTGATAAAAATGTTTACATTAGGCCAAAAACACAATTGAACACAAATGTTTTACATGGAAAAGCTTTCAAAGTTGACAATTAACTGCTTCAGAAACTAGAAATAAACTAAATTAAATTTACAAGGTGGGCAACTCACAAGTATAGCTGTTAATGTAAAAACTGAGAAAATAGCGGCACTTTTAACCACAATATCTTACCTGCAACATATTCTCTTACTTCGTGGACTTTACTGATGGGGTTGTTATTTCTGAACATGTATAAATTGAAAGGGGCGGGCTCTTTTCCAACTTTTTTCCAAGTGGAAATATCTGGAACAGTCCACCTTCCAGACATTATATCATAATCTTGCTCTCCGAAGTGCAGCAGTTTCGTCAGGGGGTCATACAGTCCTCCATGAAACCCGAGCACAAGCTGGAAATCTGGGTTGGAGTCGAAGTAGACCTCACCATATGCCGTGTACTGGAGCTGTTTGACCAAGAGTCCATTGCTGGTGAAGACAGCCAGAGGTGTGCCAGTGTTATCACAAGCAATGTAGAACTCTTCCCCACTGCTGATCTCCATAGCAAACACGTGGCCTTGGAGGTCATAGTAGAGAGAAGTGATCTCTGAACTGGAGTGGTTGTATAAATGTGTAATTCTGGCCGGGTAGCTCAGGTCTGCATAGAAGTACTGCAGGTGTTGACCCAAGCTGGTCTTGGTGGATACTCTGCGGCCGAGTCCATCATAGCGGTACTGAATTGTCCAGCCACTGCTCTTGCTATAAACCCGCACCAAGAGTCCTTTGGAGTTGTACTCAAAGATTTCTGCTCCCCTCTGACGAAGGAAGCCGTCTTCATCCATTCTGTATTGGATATCTCCGAGGCGGGTGATGCGGTCTCTCAAGTCATAGCGCAGAGGCAGAAGCCGTGCACTGTTTCCAGCGTTCAGCAGGTGCAAATTTCCATTCAGGTCATATGTGTAGCGCCACATCACTTTTTCATTCAAGTACACAGTCTGGAGCTGACCGTCCACATCATACTCATAGATGTACTTTGTGGTGTTGGCAAAGGGGCCAATCTTTATCTCCCGCTTGGTGACTCTGCCCACATCATCGTACTGGAAAGTGATCCAGTACATCAGTGATCGAAATATCTCATACTGGATCTCCTTGATGCGTCCGTGTGCATCGAAGTGCTTAGTGTAGGTCATGACTGCTGTGGAGATTATCTGATTTATATCGTAGTAGATGACCCCAAACTTTCCAAACTGCTCAACTTTTCCTGAGATGTCATCAAACTGGTATAAATCAATGGGTAGCGGCGTTTCATTGATGACACCTTGCACGCTGGTGACACGCAGACTGCTGTCATAGGTGTAATCAAAGCGTGCATTGACCATGCCATCCTCGCTGAAGCGGAAAATCTGCCGGTCTACAAGTGGCCCCACTTGGCGGTAACGAATTGAGCAGATGAAACCTTCATTCTGCAGGTTTACGGTCTTCAGCACACCTGCCGTCTCATCATAAGTGAAACTGACCCTTGTGCTGTCATACAGGATCTCCGACAGTTTATTCTGCCGCCGATACCTGTACAGGACTCTACGGCCTGTACCCAGGTGAGCGATTCTCAATAGGAGGCCGTCTTCGCTGTAGTCTACAGCTACTGAGGCGTTGCTCTCTGGAGGGTGATACAGGTTCCTGTAGTAACCCACTGAACGGATGGTCTGCATGGTGTACCGCGCCACACTTGGCATGGTGACAGCAGACAGCCGGTCCAGAGAGTCGAAATCAAATATGTACTGGCGTTGACTGTGGAGCAGGAGGACCATGGACTGGGGGGAAAAGATTAAAATAGCAAGTGTTTTCTTGAGTTCCATAATATTTATACATAATATATGTGTAATGTCAGGCTGGGTGAGCTGAAATTTGTTTGTGAAACGGGAGAAAGAAGATGCAAAATGCACTAGGTGGTATTAACTACCATGGTTGTCAGGCGTTAACTGCCAATTATGCTGCCCCTTGTCTGGTGTGTAATTGTTTCTCAGAACTTATTACCCCTAGAGACTAGTGTAATTAATTTACAGTATATGCAGTTTGAAGTGCGGTCTGTCTTCTAAGGGTTTGCCGCCCTTTCTGTTAAAATGTCAGGCCCAGTCATCCGTTATTACACTGAAGGTTCCCTGTGCTCCCTGAGCTTTCTGTGTTCCTTATGTCAGAGTGTTGACATGGCCCCTCCAGGTCACGCAATGAAAGGATGCAGACAGAAGTGCCTGAGAAAATCTCTGCAAGTTTTTCTTATGCTTTAGATGGTGTCTAAGGTTTATTTCTTTGAAGAAAGCGATACTGCAGAAGAGCAGCCTTCCACCGTTTAACATACAGAAAGAGAATCCGGTAATTTCCCATATTGTACCTTAAACCTTAAGACAGACCTGAAGACTGTCAGAAAGCTACAAAGACTGGACAAATCACACATCTGCTTCTCCCGAGCAGACAGGAGCACATATGTGTTTAACAAATGAATAAATATAGAGACAACACAATTGCCAATGGGCTATGATTAAAGTCGTGTCACTAGGCAACCAGTGAAATCCCAGAACCACAGTACCAATTTTGGTGTGATTTATACAGTAATGTAATAAGGTAGAGGGCGAGCTCTATCTCATGGATAGTGCAGTAGCTGCATCCATGTCTAAATTCAGCTCTATTCAACATTTTTCTATCTAAAGCTTGTAAATGATACTTTAATGTAAAACAATCACTAGCCAACATCTCCCATAATTATATGCATGGAGGTGGTAGTTCCTGGTAAATAAGCATCCTCAGGGTGATATGTCAAGGTCTGGATTCATGAAAATAACTAGCCTGGTCTACAAAATCTCTTACATATTGCTTTCTCTGGTCACGCTATTTTCTCACCTGCTCTAGGTAGGTATAACTCCATATCTTCCCATCTGCAAACACCCTGGACACCAGGCGGCCTTGGCCATCATACTCGAGTCTCTCAGTAGTGGGGCCTCTCTGCAGGGCACTGATCTGCCCGCTGCTTGTGCGGCTCACATTAACTGGCAGTAGCTTACTGCTGGGCACCCAGAGCACTGGGTGACCCGCTGTATCATATATAATCTTTAAGAGGAACTTCCTGTGGTCATCATAAATCTTCTCGGTCCTCAGGGTGCGATCATAATCGACAGAAAGAATGTTCCTTCCATTCACCTGTGGGAAGGATTTGATTTAAGATGGTATTAAGACAAAAAAAAACAGCAACCACCCCTGTTACTCCTACTACTACAGATTACATGTTTCTGTTAGGTAACATTTAAAAATAATCAACACAGCCCACGTACATCGCCTGCACAATAGTACAATAAGAAGAAATTCTTGGTTTTGATACCACTGTTATTTGCCTGGCAGGCTCTGCATACTGTATTCACACATTTTCACTACAGTTGTCGCAGAGATTAACACCCCTTTCACGAGGCCCATTAAACTGAGAGACACTCTGGCGATTGTTCAGGTACACTTATATCACAACTTCCTAAATTTAGTGAAGATATAAATTAACGTTAGGCAAAGTAAGAACACGTTAAGTTCACGGAGTACTGTAAATCATAAATCTGGATGTTAAGATGCTAAGAGGGGAAAATTCTGCTGGAAGAGGTGAACTTAAGCATAGTACTGCAATATCAAAGATCCATATCAGCAAGTAAATGTTAAACTGAGAATTTTCAATGGAAATGTTCCCAGATTTTAATAAAGACAATCACAGTAATCAAGTAAGATCTGTTATTTTTTTGACCACTCAGACTGATTGTCAACTAAACTGGATTGATTGTTAATTCTTCGGCTGAATCACTGTCATGCTCCATCTACCACTGAGCTAAACGAGGCCACAGGAAGTAACTCATTTTGTGTACGCACATCACTGATCATTCGCACGTGCATCAAAGTACAAGCAACAAATCAAATGTACCCTAAGTTTGCGTCCAAACACGATAACTTTCCCTCTGGCTTGTTCTTTGCGAAAGCGCCACTCAACCAAGTTTTGCCCACTCTCCCCTGGCAAGCTCATGTTGCGTCTGGCTACAGTTGGGTTGGCAGCACCTGCCAGGATGTGGGGCTCTGTCTGGTAGTGGGTGTCCATCCCGTTGGCATAGGTAATCCTCAGCGAGTTGTCAAAGCCCACTTGATAGCTACTTCTACATTGGTCTGTTGATAGGAAAGAAAAAACGTACAGAAAGTGCAATTTATAGTTAAAGTTACTAACTGTGTACTCATGCTTTAAGTCCTTATTTTATTTCAAATTAGACAAACTTCAGGGAAAAAGAATGATCATAAACAATGTGCTGAAAAAAACAAAGACCCATCTGGCTCCGGCATAGAGTAAAAATTATTTAGATACAAGGTTGATGTGTGTCCCTGACACCTAAACCCACACACTAGGAGAGAGTAATCATTTACACTGTTGTCTGTCGGACCATCTGAGCTGTAATGATACGCAACTTGAGCTTAGTCAACATTGCCACAATGACCCTTGAAACAATGACAAATAACCACTTACGAAATAGCTTCTCGACTTGCAGTGGCCTTACCCTGAGCCAGAGTGTAGAAGGCACGAATGGTTGAGGTATTCGTAGTGATGCTGATTTCCTCCTCTGTCATGGAGCTTTCGATGTCCACCGTCAAAGCGCTGTAGATGTCTGTGTACAAGTTATTCACCATTCCAGTTGGGAATGTCACATTCATTAGCCGTCCTTCACTGTCATAGCTGTTTGACAAAAAGAACATGAGATGACAAAGCATGAATACGAATGAGTTCTCTTGGTACCACGGTTCTTTGTATTGTAAGTTCAATTTTTTTTTTTTTTTACTTTGTTAAGTAAGGCCGTCAAGTTTATTGTAATTAAAATGTCACTTTTTTTTAGATGTTCAATTTCCAAAGTATAAATGAAGGGGCGTCAGTATCCACCCAAGGCACAAATCCAAATATTAGATATGGGAGAATGACACATCTCATCAGCTATCAGTTTTATGTATATATATAAAAATAAAATCCAGACTTGTAATGAATTCAACAATTTGAATGATGTGTCATTATAATCTCAAGTGAATGCTTTACTTTTTTAGTAATACTGGGGATATCATTCATGGCATAATGTGACATGACAGCAAATTACACAAGGGAGCAAAATTCAATCACGGAGAAACCATGCTAAAAAAAAAACAAAGGGTCATTGTGATATAGTCCAGGTGGCTTATTATAATAAAATTGAATCACGAGTTGGTCATTTTGTCCAGTTTTCCTTTTTGAAATGTGTGTACGTACACATTCTAACAAACACCTATCTTGCTCTTTTGTTACTCCAAATGGCAGCAGCAAAATAAGTACAGTAGCATACTTTATAAAGAAGTCTAACTGGGTTATTTTACAGATTTAAGGCACATTTTATAATTAGCTTCCAATTAAATGTGCACCCTTAAGCAGTTTGCAGGTAAGTACAGTTACCAATTATAAAGTAAATTCAACTGAGGTGTGAGGCTACGAAGGCGACATGCAGGGTTACACACATGCATGTACACAAATATTTATCACACGATTTGAGGGTTAGTTTAAACTTTTAAAAAACTCAACTCATAGATTTCTAATATTGCTTGTTCAATAGTAATAAGCAGTTTTTTTTCCTTATTATTCCTAAACTTTACATTGCCAGAATGCAAAGCCCATTTACTTATATAATTTGTATCAGTATGCAGAAAGTGGAAGTTGTTTAATTTGTACCATGGGCGGGTTCCAGGTGCCTAAATCAATTGAAACTCAGGCCAGGCGGATGTGATAAAAATGTGATAGACAAACAGAATGACCTTGCCAGTTTCTATTATACATACTCATAGAAAGTTGTCCACCCAATCTCGGATGTCTTTGTAGCCAGCAGACCGTTGTTACCATGGTAAGTCAGAAGCACCAGCTCCTGGCCCTGCGCCGTAAGAGTTTTCAGTCCACCATTGGTGCTCATGGTCAGCCAGATCACTTGGTTGTCGGGGGCGACGATACGCACCGGCATACGGTTAGGATCTCTACGGATTCTCAGGGTGTTACCACTGCTGTCAGTGACAGCTGTGATGTCATTCTCTGTGCTATAGCTGAAAGTATACTTCAAGTCACCAGTAAGCAGGCTCGCAGTGTGTTGATGAGTGCCGTTGCTGTCGAACACATACAGCTCCTGGACATCAGGGGAAGCCACCTCATATGTACTGGCACTGGAAGTCAAAGTTGGCCCATTGCGAGAAATGGCCCGGATACGGATGTTGCCCAAGTCTGCCACGTAGAGTGTTCCATCTGGAGCTGCCACTAAAGAAGATGGAGCATTGAGCCTTGCGTCTTTGGCATAGCCGTCCCCTGTCTGGTAACAGTCACAGTTGGCATCGTTCTTGCAATCACAATCAGAGGGAGCCCCGGCCAAATGCGTTATCTCGCCATCCACAGAAACCTTCCGGATCCTGCTCATCTTCCTCTCATCTGTCTCTGCTATGTAGATAGAACCGTGGTATGAAATGGCAATGGAAACGGCAGATTCTAGAGGGGTTAGTTGTGCCCTTTGACCACCAGCCACACCACGTTCCAGGCCAGCCAATGGGCAATGAATAGGTCGGCCAGCTGCAATGCTCACTTGACCGTTCTTTGTGATGCGCAACACGACATTGTTGTCCAGGACATACAGTGAGTTGTCCATCGGGCTCACTGCTAGGTCTGTGGGCCACTCCAGAATAACCTAAAATAGGGGACATTTTTAAATTCTTTTTTTTTTCTACATGACATTATGACATCGTTAGAAACTTGACATAAAATAATAGGAAAGCAGCTGCTTTAAATACAGTTTCCATATAAAATCAGCATTCGCTTTTTTTTTTGTACAACTTGCCTTAGATAATTTTTGTTCTCAAAGGTTACTTTTATCCATATTTCCTAATTTGAAAATATATCCAGTTGATGGTTACATTAAGACACTGGCATATGCGGGAATCAAACATGACATTTTAGTTGCTTGGGCAGTCTCTCTTTCCATTAGGGCAGTAAAACTTAGAATTTATCATTTCTATGGGCCAGGAGGGGAAAAATGTTATGATGGAACCTTTGGGTTATACGATTAGCATTTATCTCTGCAATTATATCCTTATATTTGTTTAACTTAATGTTAGTGCTGGTATTGTACATGAAATTAAAGGATAACTTTACCTCAGTGGCCCTTTTTCACGTTGGAAAGCTATGTTTGACTGTACTATTAGTGAGACTTCCAGTACTATAGTACAACTACAAAATAACTTTGTGCATGTATTTCGCACCTTCCTGCTCCATTTGTGCTTTACTAACTGCTGCAGCAATGTGATATTAAAAATTTATGTGGGGGTGTCCAGAACATAGCACCTTTTGATCAGCCGAATTTTAAGTACTGTAAGTGAGGAATGGTTTTAAAGTAAATACAAAATCTTAATTAATACTTGGTAACGTAATTAATAATTAATACTTGGCTTTACTGAAACCTCTTTCAGTAATTAGTTTTTAAATCTGCTGACAAATGTTTCTGTACACCTCTGAATTCATCCCGATGCCAACGTCAAGAGTTGTGAGACTGTTCCAGAAGGTTTGTTTTTCTTGGTCTCATCAGTCTGTAACACTTTGTTGCAGAAACTTTCTTTTCATATTTATTTTTTTTAAGCCAAATGTCTACAGTGTACAAAAAACACAAATGAATTGGCCTCGTCATTGGGGGGCTTTGTAGATATTACAATCCAATCCAAAGTCATAACCCTGGCTAACCATTACAGTCTGTCGCAAACGTGTTAGTGAATAACATGTTTATTTGTAAAAGCATAAATGACTGGTATGGCCTTCAAATCCAGTGCACATCTGTTATTAAAGCTGTCAAAACACTCCTGAATGGTGCTTTTCCATGGTGCCATTAATAAAAGAAACGCATTACTTAGAACGCTGCCACTAGTTCAGCTGCACTGGGCCAATTCTCCACAGTGGCTTCGATGCTGGAAGATCACACGGTCTCGCCAAAACCTTGTGTTTATTGGCTCAAACCAAATTGGTTGGTTAATTAGCAAAAAGCGACAAGTCTAATCCTTTGTCTTAATGTTCTCCTATGTTCTTCCCCCTTCATGTCCACCACCCACTCATGAATACACGCAGACACAAATCTCTTTGTCTTCTGTTTACATTGAAATGCTCCCACATTACCAGAATGTCCTCTAATTTTCTCTCTAGCTTTTATTTATGTGAAGGCACTTATCTAATTTCTCATTAATGTACTGTTAAGGGTATTTAGTTTTGACAGTTGTTCTGCTCTTATATGTATATGTCTTTTTTGTAAGCTGAGCTGTTTTATGACACAACAAATGTACTTAATGGTTACGATACAGGAGAATCCGATGCACTGGCAATTCTCAGCCATCCATGTAGATTATCTGGAAGTTGAGTTTTTTTTGTTATATTAAAGTGATTAATTATTCATCCAAGCAGCTTTGTCAATCTGAGGAAAGTTGGTTATGAAACCCCAAATTTATCGTTTTAGTTAGTTCTCACATGGCCACAAAAAGCTTGTCTTGTAGAAAGGTGTAAATCAGGGATGTTTTGTACAACCTCTCTTACCCATAGTGGTGTTAATCTTCTTTACAATGGATGAAAGAGCAGCACTGAAAATAAGAGACAGATTGTGTCTCAGACCCCCACTTCTGTTGAGAACAGGACTTTCCACTTGAACATTGATGGCTTCATTCACTCTTCTCTCAAGCCATCTTCTCTGTGCACATTATTTCCCTATGTACAATATTATACTGCACAAGGCCATCGCAGCCCAATGTGGGAAGTGTGTTCAGAGCTCTACATTGCAGAGACCAGCTGCCCTTTTATCCATCCCCAGGAAGATTAAGACAATTGCATAAATCCACTAGTGATGCCACACCTAACAACTCCGTTTTGGGGTTATGAGGGATTGTAGGAGTTCGCCGTTTGATCCCAACAACTCTCCCATACCCTGTCTTTCGATTGTTCACCTAACAAGGCCATTGCATCAGAGGATGAACAAAACCACCCTGGAGGATATATATGGGAAGACCTATGAAGTTTCCTCAGAGTGAAAAAAAAAAACTACGTGGACATGTAGTGAAATGTTTGAAAGAAACCCAGTTGCTATGACTCACTTTACTTTAACTTTTTACAGAAACCGAATATAGAGGATGCCGAGCAAACATTTGTATTTATATGGTAAAAGACTTTTTTCCATCTCAAATCAAATCTCAAAACACTAAACAGGTGAGATACAGAGAAATATTAACATCTGAGTGCAGGTCTAGACTCACCTATTTACCAAAAAAGTATTAAATTGTGTTGCTAATGCCAGCCATTGTCAGGTGCTGCAGAACAGTTTTCATTGTATTATATATAGTCCAAGTGTCCTCAATCCTTAGAATTTCTAGTTGAAGACAAAACCTCTTATAATTCAGCTGCAGTCACATCAAAACAACCCCACAAATGCAGTAATTATTCTTCCTTCCATATCATCTGCCAAAACCTGAAAACTCATCTCTTCAATGAACACTTCATGTCTAAATCACATTCTCCTCCTAGCACATATTTTCCCCCTTTCAGGGAAAATGCTCTGCTCGTCGAGAGCTAAAAAAAAAACAATAAAAGCAAAACCTTTCTGTTGTTCCCCTTGATAAGATCTCAGTCAGTAAAATGCTTGTTTTTTATTTAGCACTTATTTAACCAGGAGATCCTCATTGAGATAAAAAAAAAGTCTTCTTGGCTTGACCAAGAATGGTAGCAATAAGAACATCAAGCAGATAACCGAACACATCAGATTTAAAAGAAAAATTCCAATAAAATTAATGAGAAAGCCACTGAAGGTCCATTCAAAACTATACACGTGTGTGTGTGTGTGTGTGTGTGTGTGTGTGTGTGTGTGTGTGTGTGTATATATATATATATATATATATATATATATATATATAAATAAAATATATACACACACATATGTATGTGTGTGCGCGTGCCATCTTCTAAGCTGTGTATCAGATCCACATGTAAATACCTGCAAATAAAAGCTGAAATGTAGATCTCTTGTCTCAGTCATCTTTTGACGTCAAACCCAATTATTTTCAGTCTACAGCAAAAAATAAAGGAATTGGCCCCACTATTTCAATACTTTTGGAGGGGAGTGTACATATATGCCAACACACACACACACACTTATATATATATATATATATATATATATATATATATATACACACATATATATATATATATATATATATACATATACACATATTCCCCTGCATGTTTCGCTCTCTCTCAAATACCAGATGCCCTCTTATCATTCATGAAAAGATGGATACTGCATATGTAATTTATACACAGTTATATAACACTGCATATCAATGATGAGTCATGGGCGAGCCAACTGTAATAGGGTTACAGGGGTGGGAGCATGAGGTGTCTCTGTGACATGCTCCATATGAGCACACAGGGAGGGTTAGCAAAATGTGTGGAACTTGTGTGTACAAGTCACCTGATTAATGTCCATGCTGTTGTCACAGGTCAGAGGGCGAGCCGATGTCAAGTCATTAGAACCAAGGAAAGTGGAGATGATCCCGTTCTGGTCCACCTTTCGGATTGTGGTGCCATCAACAAAGTAAATCAGGCCATTCTTGTCTACAGCAATGCCTGTTGAAATCAGGTAAAAAGAGAAGGAAAAAAACAAGGAGACAGGATGGGAAAAGGGGGGAAAAATTGTGATAACAGGAAAACATGGTAGATATGCAGCATCTCTGCTTGCATGAGTCAGTGGACAGAACACGATGGATACATGTGTCAAGCTTGCCTTCCCATTATTCAGGTCACTGCAAAAAGCACATCCATCAATAATTCACAGGCTGCTTTTCTGGTATTAAATAATTTCTCAGGCAGGAGTGGGAAAGGTTGTATTCATACGGTATATATGCACTTGCCATTTGTTGTAACCCCCCCCTCTAAAAAAGAACCTCGCGAGGTGGGGGTGTCAATGAGAAGTGCGTTTGGAGATTTTTTTTGACATCGGCAATCATCAACAATCTGCACGCCATTTGAGAAATGAATGAGCGAGGGAGTGGAAATGACAGCTTCGGCCAATTTTAGATGAAAGGGGTGAAAGACAGGCAGTTGCCATGGTGACAACTGTGGACTAAACTGTCTCACTGATTGAGTGTCAGCTCAGAGTTGTAAGTTGCGGCCGAGCCAGCGTGGAGTTGCAATAACCATTTGTCCCAAACTGGGGAAATACATTAACAGGCCACACCAGCCTCCACATCAGTCTCCGTGTCACATTGCTACTTAATAGAGACCAGCACCTGTGGGAATTCAATCATACCTCACACACAGGGGGACTATTTTTCATTCTTCACATTGGTGTTAACACGTCGCTTTGGGTTTAATTCTACCGACTGAGCAGCTGACGTCAGGAACATGTATGTGTAGTGGAAGGTTGTTTGGTTTTGGGAGGGTTTCAAATGTTCTGAATCAGCTTTATCTTCAGTTTACCTCCACAGTATGATTTCTTTTTCAATGAAGTCTTTAAAAGCTTATATGGAAGGTGAGTGGTTTGGTTTGACCTGTGGCTAGGTCTGCACAAGATTGCTTTCTGCTGAAACATTGATGAGCCAAGGGAGCCAACGGTGAATCCTTGGGAGCTGGCTATTTGACAGTCTGAGATTCTCAGACAGATGAAAAGTGTCACATTTGAGCAGAGTTCACCAAATGTCTGAGAGAAGAAAAAAAGAGGGAGCCATCTGCTGTTTCTTCTCTGGTCTCGGCTTCCACCCACTCCATCATTAGAGTCACTCCCTCAGATTGCCTTCACTCAAGCCTTTATCACCCAGCCGAAGCTGAGCTATTGCAGTTGGCATTCAGAGCGGGTAACAACTAGCCCAAAACAATTCATCTTAGCCTTTTCATCCAGAAGAATTTATGAAAAATGAGCAATCCAAGAACAAATGGCACAAATGGCCATGTGTTATTTGAATGTGGACAACAGGTTGTGCAGAGTGGGTACTGACTTCTGGATAGCGAATGCTTTCAGCTTTAAAAGGAGTCTCTCAGGAGTGGTGCAATGAAAAGATGTCCTAACAATAATAATAATAATAATAATAATAATATCCTTAATATCCTCCCATAATAACCAAAATTCATCTAGGAGAATCAATAGGCCCGAGCAGTGTACACATAAATTTAAATCTAGCCAATGACATTTTCACCCCTCCATTTGAGTAGAACATCTTCATTAGGTTTAAACGATACCTTTGGGTCCGGTGAGAGAGGCCTCCGGTGCTTTGCCTCCATCACCACAGTGGTTCTCATCAAAGGGCAGACAGTGTTCTCCGGTTCCTGCCACCACCTCCATGTTTGACTGCAGGTCCTTTGTCCCAGTTAAGGTTTTTGGCCTGTAGATCCTCCGGGAGTTCGTGTCTGACACGTACAGCTGGCCAGTTACTGGGTCAGTTGCCAGGTAATACCGGTGTGCCGGGTTGTTACTGCATTTCAAGACAATTGCTCAGTTACAGACTGCAATTGTAGACACTGCATAGTTTGTCATTTAATGTCATTTTCTTAGATTTAAGCCAAATACTCATATTTTTAAACCATAAAATGTGAGCTAATGCAGTAATGTATCTAATAACAACATGACCAACTGAGCCCTTATGAAAATCACACATTTTCTCTACTGAATAGACCATTTGTCTAATCTCATCATGAGTAAAGTTTATTACATCTACCCACAGAGCAGACATTGTTTTCAATGTGCATTTAATAAAAAAAAAAAAGTATACACTGAAAATTCTCAGAACAAGAGAATATTTAAAGTGTAATTGCTAGTCCTGTGTACCATCGTAGATTACTTTGAGTGTACCAGAATTAAAGAATCCTTCTCCTACTTGACTCGGGTGAGTTGATGGTTATTTTCATACCATTTAAGATGTTATTCAGAATGCCACTTTTAAAACACACAAAAAACTTTAAAGCTTAAAATAACACTGTTATCAACTTAACATTAGTAGTTGTATCATCATGTACATGGACAGTGAAGTGAAGATGGAAATAAGGCCTATTTTTAACTCTGAATAATTTCGACAGCAGAAAAAAAAAAAAGGGCAGAACCTTTGAGATTGATAAAGTGGAAAACTCGAGGCTGAAATGATGGAAGTCAAACAGAATTTAACAGGATAACACTGCAGTGGGGGTTCAGTTTACAAAGCCGAAATGACAACTTGTGCGCCACATCATTTCATTTGTTATCATTACCCTGTGGGGAGAAGCCTTTGGAAATTTCAGAAATGACTCGCTTATGTTAACAAAGTGCAACAGCTAATGACACAAAATCTGTTCCTGGCATTTTGACGTTCTCATAATGAATCAAACCCCCTTTTGAGTTAGAGTGCAAATGCGTCCAGAATTAGGAATCAAAAGATTTTGCAAAACATGATGGACTGATTCGAAGAAAGCCAATTAAATCATCACTTTCTGGGATGGTCTCTTTAAATCAAAACACTTACAAACTATTGAATTAACCTTTTCTATTAAGAAGAGTTGATACATAGCAGGTGTTTAAGTGTCATTAAACAGCTAAAACAGAGGCAGTTAACATGAAAAATAGCTTGCTTTACAGTGCAGTCATAAACACGGCTTCTCTGGTTGTATTCACGCTTAATGGTACCTCAGTCGATATGGGCTGGCTGTGGAAGTGGGATGATGTGACGGCAAAATAAATGTGGCAATGAAACATCTTTGTAAAATGATGAAGATGGAGTCATAAAACTTGACAGCTATTATGAGTCAAAGTAAATGCCCCAAATAGGCGGCTGCTATCAAGTTCCTATAAAGTATTCAGCAAGCCGTACGTTAGTATCCCTTTCTT
The DNA here is from genome assembly GCF_033026475.1 of Channa argus. NCBI lineage: Eukaryota > Metazoa > Chordata > Actinopteri > Anabantiformes > Channidae > Channa > Channa argus. The sequence goes on from NC_090206.1 coordinate 21,602,972, forward strand.
TTACAGTCAACCTGCAGGGGGCGGACACAATGAATGACACACCTGTATAACATTAGACAGTGCCAATAAAAAAGCCCTGCAAAAAAATAATGCCTCTGTGACGCTTCCAATCTCAGGACAGATGTAAGACCACAAGTTTTAAAGCATTTTTATGTATTTATTTTTTTTGAATACCCCTTAGGCTGACTATAGATGCTAGTCATTTCCATCACCCTGTCCTGGTTGCTGACCCTCCTCTGCAGACAATCAAACCCTCCAAGTTATCCACAATTCAACAGCCCTCATTTCAATCGGCTTAAGCTTTCACGTCACTGAAAGTATGTCACGCTCTCTTCGCTGGGTTCCTGTACTAGCTCACAATAGATTCTTGTTTTTAACCTACACGGCTAAGAGTGGATTATCAATGGACTCCAAGCAGCCCGCAGCTAAATCGAGCTCTGTAGCAACTTCTCTGCAGCTGGTTAACATTTCTGCAAAGACATACTTGGATATCATAAATGTCTCTAAGAACCCAGACAGAGGCAAATCACAGCCAGAGAATGAGCAAATCAAACAGGCAGAGACATTTCTTTTTTTGACATCTGTCTGCATGCTGCTGGGAGAAACACGTTTCGGCCTTCACAGGGTTTCTTCTGAAAATGCAGAGCCAAAAGGAATTTCACTTCCTGTTTTCTAAATTTCTAAAGTTCTGTTCATGTCTGCACTTTCTCTTTGTTCTATTTAGGGTTCACAAATACAAACTTAAAATGAACACAGAGCTATTGTGAGAACTTTAGATGAAGATCAAAACCGTTTATTAAGGCGACTGATAACCAGTCATGCTGCACTTCCCTCCACTGCTTTAGCTTTATTTATCCTCTCTGGTGGTCATGGAAAGATTGATCCAAACTACATTCCACCTGCGGCTTGAATTAGATGAATGGATTCTGTAGTAAAACTTAAGATGAATCAGGCAAATTATTGACGATATCATATGTATACTGCACATATCCATATCACATAATCCTGAAGCTTCACTGGAGGCATTACCTAGACAGTCAGCTTAAAACCATACCAGTTTACTCCATGTAGCACCTCTGGCAATTATGTTGCCCCAGTAATTAACGTGACCATAATTGGCACCAGTCTGTATCTTTAAATGATCTGTTGCTGAGTTGATGCTGTTGTCTCAATCATGAATACAAAACAGTTGTGTAATCCCCTGCGGATAAGAACATCTGCCCACAACACCGCTTGAAAATGTAATTATAAGCTTCACAGTGGTAATGTGTATTGCAGCATAGTTTTATTGGCTGGTGTTAAACTATATACGTAGGTGTTGATTGTATATATTTACATTATTTTTTCCTAATATTTTCAGTGTAGCCATGTAATCAGACGATAATCCAGACGATACACAGTTATTCTTGTTTAGATGTAATCAGGCTATAATTGGTTGTTCTAATTGCACATGGTAATCACTGGTGTTAAAGGCGACTGTAAAAGGAAGAGATACTCATACATTTATAGAGGGGATGATAAAGATGATGTGTAGATAATATGAAAACATCATGCACTAAGATAATACACCTACCTGTGTCTAAAGTCTTTATTTCTATGACAGGTAAGAGGAAGCAGGAAAAGAGGAAGAAAAGTCAAGACAGTGAAATTAGTAAATCTTAAAGAGATACTTTTTACTTATTATTTTCTAGGTTACTTGCCCATTCAGTTTTTTGTCACAGGAATGACATAAAAGCTTGACTTGATTTTTTAAAAAAAATGTGTGTTATTCTTCACTGAAGCCGTGAGAAATAAGCAAAACTAAGATTCTAAGTTTAGCTCAGACACAAAGTCTTTTTTTTTTTTTTGAATAAGCAGCTCAAAATCAGAAAGTCAAAGTATCCCCCTCAAGAATCAACACAGCCATTAGAGAAAGTCGCAGGCAATGACAGTTCATTTGGCAGAAAGTGGAGAGGTGAGATTGTGGCTGAGAGTTACAACCCACAGAGAGGAAAATATGTTCTCCTATCTCCATGCAGCCCCATCCTGCATTACCACGGCTTTTCTCAATTTGACCACTGCTATTGAAATATTGATTCTGCCACTTGTTACATTGGCCACTCTAGCCAGAGTCTAAATACAGACTTTACACTAACAGCAGTTGAAAAAAGGTTAAGGGAATCCCATATGGGGTATTTGGACTCATGCGGCAAGCATGCATCATGCATACCAAAGATTGAAACCACATTGGCCTAAATGTTTGGACAACATGAATACAAATACAAAATAAGTAAATATTATGCAAGCAGTGAGGATATGGTACATAACAGTATGTAAACAAACCTGCTTTTTAAAAAAAAAAATCTAGAGTGTATAAATGCCCCCTACTGTGAAGTAAAGTTTTCCTCGGTGTGTATTTTATGTTATACTAAATTTAATTTGGCAAACATAACAAGTCTTCATAGCAGTGTTGTGTGTTTCTCCCCTTTTAATGAGAGTAAAACAGCAGCTTGGGGACACAAATCTTTTCTTAAACCACTGTTTATCTATGAAAGTGTTGCTGAGCATGCATGCTACTTACTTTACAGCAGCACACTGCTTCCGATCCATACTACTACACACATTCCCACTTGGGAACTACCCTATAGTGGCTGATGACAACTGCTTTTTTCTGTTTTCCGTCCTAAACATCAACCACTGCAATCTTAACACTTACTTAAAAACCACATCATGTACAATTCTCCACCAATAGCGTGGTGACCTTTGTCCTTTTAAAGCAGTTTCCATATGTTTGTCATGTATGTAGCTAATGTAGGATGGTGGCCAAATGTACGTTTAATCAACATCTGCCACTTTGAAATAAGCCAAATGGCTGAATCAGAGTCATTGCTGAGAGAAGCCAACTTGGCATGAGGGAGTAAATCATCCCAATTACACACTGAAGACAGGATGTCTTTCCTAATTATAGAGATGGATAGGAAAAAGATTTCAAATTTCTGTGGGTAGAATAAGGATGTATATGACTGATGGTCTGTCTAACTTGCCATTTTGTCCACTCAAAACTAGGCCTAAATATAGAAAAATAAATATTATTTCATTATTAGGTAAATTGTTTCTTAGCATCCTTTGAAAGTTAGGGTACAATTATAACACTACACTTGTAGTAATTTAAAATTGTTATAAAGCTAAAATTTCTTCTTCACATGCAAACTTATACAACTTATACAGTACTTCAATTAAAACTAAGGATGGAAATGGCAATGGATTGAAGAACAGCTGAAGAACAAGTCAACAGGTGCCCCCCAAACATATTTGTAACTTTTTCCCCCAAAGCGTAACATACACACACACCTGAGCTCCATGATACTTGTCACATTGCCAGATGGGTAAATGCGGCGGATGTAGTTGAAATCTCCGACGTACAGGCTTCCATCAGTGCCCCATGCCAGAGCCACCGGTGCCAACAGCTTGTTGCCTTGGGCCTGTCCGTTACAGCTGGGGCAGGAAATGCTTCTGCGGCGCCCATTCCCCATGACGGTGGAGATCACTGGGGGCTGGAGAGAGATGAACTGGTTCTCCCCGCTGCCTTTGTAAAGAATGCCTGGGAAACAAAACAGCAGTTGCTTGCTGTTGTGGAAACATGACTAATGTTTGTAGCTAGTACCAGATAAATGGGCTCGTGATTTATCCTTTATCTTGCCAGGAAGTCACTTAAGATACATCTCTTATTAGAAAGGCCCAGCTAAAGTGGTAACAAAAAAAATGCAAATCCACACATTTAAATGAATAACAATGTACTGTACTGTAGAACATTAAATTAATGTATGCTGTATGCTTGATTAATTCCTTGCTGAGAGTTAGAAAAACCACTTGCATGCCTGTTGCGGTTAATAGAGCTGAGAGGTGATGAGCTTAGCTTTAAATAGAGACGGGAAGCAAGAGGAAACGGCTTCAAGCAAACGTTCAAGTCTCTTGCCAGTGTCTTGCTTGTTTAAGCTGCACACAAGATTAGAAAAATGACAAGTATAAGTTTTAGATTTATATGTTTTATTTTCTGCTTCTAGTGTTCATAATAGACCAACCACCTTCTGGCTCTAGCTCTGTACTTAACACACAGACATCACCGAGGTACTGACCTCATGTAACTCTTGGCAAAAAAAAAAGCAATTGGACATATTTTTCTAAAGTGTCAAAATAGTCCCTCAATAAAAAGACAAAGCGCAAAAAGACAAGAAGAAAATAATTCCCTCTCCTATTTGTGATTAATTATTCTATGAGAACATAACTAAAAAAAGCACCTCAATTTGGTTTATCATAAAAAAGAAATGTACAGTTTGTTTATTTCACAACTTGAGAGTTTAACTGTGCTCTTCCACAACTTTTACTGAAAATTACTAAAACGTACTGTAAATCCTTTTGTCCATCAAGCTATCAGTTGTGAAAGGCCTTTAAAAAAATGCCCCATGGAGACACCATTAATATTTTTTAAATTAAAAGGTATGAAATTATGGTTTTTGTGTTTTGAATAAAGATGGAACAATAATAAGATTTAAACAGTGCAGTGAATGGTTGACAGCACACAGGCAAGATATAACTGATACACTCCAATAATTCAGTCCCATGCATTATTATAGGATCGTTTCAGTGGGTTGTTGGAATCCCTCCACGAAGCTGAAGCGTATTTTAAGTAAAATAATATTCATCTTGGTTGACAGGGAGCTTATTTTCCCAGATAGGTGGTGAACATAAACATGGTGCAGTGTACCTTCTCTTAATGCCAGTGCATAGATTTCACTGAGCAATTACAGAATTTGGTGAGTCACTATAGATGAATATTTTAACAAGAAGTGGGGGGGGGCACTGATATAGTAGGACTCTCTTCAAAGAGGGGAAAAAACCACATCAAAGGAAAGAAGTACACGCTGGAAGCACTTAATTATTCCCATCAAGCAACTTGTTGGAATTCACACTGCCTCTGTCCTAATTACTGAATCTATGACACTGCTGAATCGCCACATAATGCTGTTCACCCACAGCATTACCCCGTAAGCTGTCGTAACCCTCAATGTATGTGAAATGAAGCGTGTGGTCGTGCTGCTTGTCCCTTCTCTGATTAGTTCCTTTCATTGATTTAATTGATTGAAGGGCAAATTCAAATGAAGGCACGGTCTGGTGAGACTCTTGACAGGACGATCTGACCAATCCGTCTTTTGTATCTGAGAGCATTATACATGAGCCTCTAACAAAGACAAATAGGACCGGGGGACGGCTTTATGTGTGACGCCATCAAACGCACGACCTTGGGACTCTAATTGAACTGTGATCCATGCGTCTGCTCACGGAATGAAACACAGTGCAATGAAAACACTCAGCGAGCCGAAAGGTTGACAACACCCAGAAACATAGTTACAAATAACAAATAAGCTATGTAATGTGACTAGAATTTTAATGTCTGTTTGTCTAATAGCTCCTTAACATTCTCTGGAATGACAAAGGCATTTCTAATATCCAGGAGTCTAATGCAGTGTGTAGGACATGGATCAGTTGCAGCCGTCGAGCAGTTTGGCTCATGATCAGCTCTAAAACAAGAGAGAGAGAGAGAAAAAAGACTCTTAATGCAAGGGTCATTTTGGCAAGCTGCCGTAGCCCTCTCTATTTACACTTCCATCACCATTTACTGTACACACACACACTTATGTCTTACCGTAGGCTATCTGATGGAATGGATTAAAAACACTAATCTATCATCAGCTACCCCCCCACAATCTGTCCACATTGATGCGCTATATATATATATATATATATATATATATATATATATATATATATATATATATATATATATATACATACATACACACACACACACACACACACACACACACACACACACACACACACAGACAAAACTATGGACAGTCTTATGTGCTTGAGCTTTAAGTGAGTGAGCAGATAAAGGTTCAGTTTTCTTCCCTCAAGGACACTTGGACATGACACATTACTGCTGATGACTGTTGCAAGGATCAAGCTTGTGACGTCTCAGCTGGAGAGCTGAACTGATGGGAATTTTTCTTCCGACTGTCTAGTGCCCCAGGCTGAAGATGGCAACTCAGTAACAGTATCCAGACTAAAATGACTACGCAGTCCCTAAACATGTATTTATAAATATTTTATACTTTTACTTCACCCCTCTCTGGGTTTGGATGTATTCTATAACACTGCAAACAAAACTTTCTCAAAAACAAGATGCAGCCACCGTTGTTATGCAAGACAAGCTGAATACAATTTATACACTTTGGCAAAGTTGTTTTCCTGCACAGACTGAAAGAAACTAGTTCTTCCTCAACAGATTTTGCAGAGGAGACTTCAAGTCAAAGTATAAGTATGGCAGCTGAATGGATCAACCATTAGGCATGTGTCTGCTCATTGATTAGTAAATGTATGTGTGGAGGCGTGTTTGAGTTTTGGATAGAAGTTGGTGAAAGAAAAAGCCGTTTCTCTTGGCATAGTGAGAAAAAGCCTTTTAGAAAGTCGGAGAATCTGTTCTCTCGTTCTCTATGATACTGCTCCATCTAACAATCACACAGCTCATAATGTAATGTAACTGCATGTCACGCAGCATTTACCACAATATTAAGCACTCAGACACAGTTAGACCCTGAAAGAAGAGTGGAATTTGCCAAATAATAACTGAAAGATATTGAAAACAATTCAAGTTATAACTGTGTATTAAAAATAAATGCCAGTGAATGTGACGATAAAAAACAAGGAGCAAACATGAAGGTCGTTTTCTATCATAGAAAATAGAGCGGAAAATAGAAAAGTAGGAGAGTAGTCCTTGCAGAAATATTTGAGCAAGGAGTGGAAATTGCTGTTACTCTGCCTTATTCACATACTCTGTCTACCTCCTGTTTTTGGAGGTGGTAATTCCTTATTACACTGTCCCAATCTACAAAGCCACCTTTCCACCTTCTCTGAATACGCGTATTCACTCATTGATGACCGTTTGTTGAATTGATTCCTTTCTTAGAATCATGACAGTAGGTAATAATTTCTTTGATAAAAGGCTAATTTGAGTCGTGTAGTGAAAAAAAAAAAATGTTTTAATGCCGACATCACAGCTCCCGAGATGATTAATGGGGCAAATTCAAGGCAGAGCTCTATACCTGATATAAAAAAAATAAAAAAAAAACTAGAGCGCCCTGAGCAATGTCACCTTGGTGACACAGAGTACAGAGATTGGTAGGGGAGGAGCGGGACTGTGTCTTAATTGCACCCTGTCCTTTTTTGCTCTCCTTTGCACTGTGTCATTCCCTAAGATACCACCCAGGCTCCCAATGATGCACTGTGATAGAGGCTAAAAGTGGGCAGGAAACCTCTCAATGCTTCAAATGCAGTGTGTGCGTGAGCTGTACAGTAAGTGCACTCTAACATACTGAGTTTCCGAGCTCGGGATGTGGCCAGTAAGAAATAGCTTTGTTACCCTAGATAGACACATGCTGCAGATTGAGGGGAAGGCATATCCACTTGCAAAGAAGAAAGGAGGACTAGAACAACATGATTAGAGCACAGACACCAGCAGTTTGCCTTATCTAGTTTGACAGGCTCTGGAGTGCAAGTAGGGAAAAGGAAGACTGCATTTGCTTGGGTCCTTTGCCATAAACGACGACAGGAACGGTCCTCAGATGTTTGAAGTGGTGCAAAAAATGAATGAAGGGTGCACAACAAAGAGTGATAAAGGTCTGGGGCTAAAACGCTTTTCAGCTGCAGAGGACCACCGTCTGCTAACATGTTGGGTGAGGACATTAGTCAAGGTTTACAGCATCGAAGAATCAATAGTGGAGCAGCAATGAAGGCAAACAGTGATATTTGGATTCATCTTCGTGCCGACCGAGGATATCGAACTGCATTTCTTGCCCAAAAACCCACGTGGCCCATAAATCTCAAATGTCAAAAAGTGGCTGAATGCAAGACTGAATAATTCAGTTTGGATTGAGAAAATTCAACAGCATAAATCTAGGAATCTACACCCAACCTCTGTAATAAAAATGAATATATATGTGAGGGCAAAGACAGATGGAATCATGATACTTTGATGTGAATGCTGTATAAACTAGCATAGCACAGTCTCTAACAAAAACATTTCAGAGTCTTACAGCGCTCTCTGTTTTGTCGGGTTGAGCTACTGTAAAAGGATTTATAGCATGAAACCCTTTTGGCCAATTGATTAAGCTCTTGTGAGACAGGAGTAAATGAGACAGAGCAACGCAAGTTTGCTAAACTATTTTTGAGTCTTAAATATAGTCAAGTGTCGTAATAGAACAAGTGAAAAGTGTGAAAAACCCTTGGGGAGGCTGCAGCATTTACTGCATGAAAAAAAACCCCGACACCATCTGGTTGTTGTTTTATTTCTGTCATCACCGTTTCCTTGTACAAGTGAAACCCCTCACATAATGATTTTTCATGCACAGTAACATTCAATTTTCTGATAAATTCAGATACACTGCACAGCTCAATCTAATAAAGGATGCAGCATGCATTAGCATATCACACATGCTGCACCTATCTGTTGATCACAAACCCATCTCCCAACAACTCCCAACTCCAACTGTGATGCTGCCACAGCGAAGGCTTTGGAGATGGGTGTGCTATACTTTGAGACAGGTGGGATGAAACGCAACACACCAGCAGCAGTCAAGCTGGAGGCATATTTCAGTGTTCTTTTGCAAGCTTCACAAACTTCATGTTCTGGATGGCTTGACAGATTGGGTTCTGCAATGGGCCCCATGTCTTTTCTTTTAATGTTCAACAAAGAATCAGGACAAGTGGCATCAAGGTTTGAACAAAGTCAAAGAAGACAAATGATTCTCAGAATCTGGTTCCCTGACATGTTTTCCACAACCTTACCTGACAAAAGACAGTTTGTGCAATATCTGGGATGTGAGAGGACCTTTATAATGTACATGTGGAATACACAGGTGTTATCACTGGGCAAACCCACTTGAGTATTGTGGGATGAACAGTGCTGCCCCTGCCAATTGTGGGTGTGCATGAACATGCTAAAAAAGACTATTCAAGAAGTAGGCAGAAGGTAGGTACACAGATATTCGCCCTTAAAACACACCTTCTCTGGTAGCCGAAATATCTGATGGAGATATTGGAATGAAAATAACTTGTAGGGTTTATTTAAAGCTCAGTGGACAAAGCCAAAAACGAAGTTCGTGGTTACAGCTAGAGTTATGAATTCATGTCAGCCAGTTGCAGGGACCTAGACAATGCATTACATGCTGCAACTCAAATTCACATGACATATGAAAGCGAGTCTATTTTTATGCACAATTAGCTACAATAACACTTTAATAGTGCTCTGGTTTAAACACCGAACCTCATTAACCTCATCAAACTCCTCACAGTGCCTTTAAACTACTACTATACATTTGCACGATGTGATGTGATAAATTCATACCACTCTTCACTATAATAACAAGTTGTGTCATTCTGAAACCAAGCCTTGGCAGAACACTGAACATCAGACATGCAAGTAAAAGAAAATACATTAGATTTCATTGGAAAGTGATTTATCCATCTATTTAAGAAAATATAAATTTACCAGTGACATAGTAATTACTAGCTGAAGCTCTTTCTATGCAGCGGATTCATAGTGTTGATAGCTCCTAATAGCCAACCTGTTGCCTCATAAAAGCTGACCCACGGCCGACTGTCACCGGCTTAATTCCAGCTCCAGCCAAGCACCACAAAAGGACGAGAATCAGAACAGTGTCATGCTCTTCCCTGATAGGTGAGTAGTGTGACCTCTGAATAAGTTAGTGTGCAAACTAAGGCAAACTAGGGAATGATAATGGCGCTTAGTAAGGATGTTAATGTTGACATTTCCAGGTCATATTGCCTCATCCTGCTGATCATGTAAAGGAATATTTCACGTTTAAATAGGATCGAGCAAAAAATGGTAGCGAATTTGATCCTTCTATCTGTACCTTTAAATGAAAAATGCATCTTCCTTAGACTGATGGAATCTCTTAGAAGGCAATGACATTTGAAAAATAATTTTGGACTTTATGGCTTAAAATGCTGAACCATTACCGAGAAACTATTTCAGGACAGTTCAATCTAAATGTTAAACATACCACATTATACATCCCAATGCCAAGCTGAATCGCACATTATCAACATACCTGACTGAACGCATTATTTGAATGTCTACAAGCATAACACTGATAGAGCGCAGATTGAAAATAACTGTTGCACTAGTACAAACGGCATCAGCTGTAACATTTGTACTGCTCCACATTTTCCGTCAGTAATGAAAATAAAGTTGCATCAGAAGAAAAATCAATCTAACCAAGCCCAGGTCCCAGGTCCTCAGCAGTGATGCTATCACTGAAGGGGACATCAAAGGAAGTCCCCAGACTCTGTGGCTCAAAGACACAAATTACTACTCCAGGTATAATTACCGGTTTCTCAGATGTATTTGTTGTTCACATACGCTCTAATATACAGTACCGTTAGTTGCCAGGGAAACAGAAGAAATACTATATTTATCTCTGTGTGCCGTTTGAAAGTTTGATTTGTATGCATCTGTCCATGTATTTAACCATCCATCCACGTCTTTTGTGAATGATTAAGCAAGTTCAGCCAAATGATGGTTAAAGCTATTTTTTTTAAAAACTCGGGAGACAAACGATTAATGCAAATCAAAACAATAAAAAATATCTAAATATCCAGCCACTAACTCCAATGTGGCAGTGTGGGACTAAGGACTGCTGAAGGCTGCTGAAGGCCACCACTGTAACCTCGACTATTTTCAAGATGAAAGGGACACAAATTGTGTTGGACAACTGGAACAACGTTTGTGAGCCAGAGTGGGTTTAATGTCAAAACAGCAGCCTGGCAAACTGACAATGCACACTGCCCTGAGGCCCACTTTTTATAATTGCTGTTGTATTACTGCCTGCAAGCTCCTAACATAGCAGTGAATTCTCCAGATTATAGCGTCTGACCTCCTGGTACTGTAAGCCAGCAGTGACTCAGCGCTGTATATATGTGGTAGTTACATTATGTATGTCTGAGTTTGTCATGCCTCCGCACCAGCACGACAAAGACAAACTCGTGTCCATTTATTGTACTTGGCGATTAAAGCGATTCTGATTGATGACAGAGCAAGACATTAATTTAGTTTATTGAATTAATGCGACATGACGCCTGTTCATCAAAAGCGTAAGCCTTCTCGAGCAGCCCAAAGGGCCGTCGTCTTCCTAAAATAGCTGAGCAGCGTGGAATCGCGGCGAGTCCTGCACCCTGGTGATTTACTCACTGATTTATTCTGCCATTACCGTGAATGATCAGCCCTTCAAAACTCTCTCCTATTATCTGCACACAGGATGACGAACCATATTTCATTTTGATTCAAGTATTTATTGCCGTGATTCAGGTTGAAGACCACCTGCCTGTAACCCGTAGATGCCACATATCTCTGCTCCAGACACACACACACACACGCGCGCTGCATATATGAGCATTTCTTACCGTTCTGAATGTCCAATATGTGGTGTTTGTCTAACATCCACCCTCCCATAGTGGAGGCATCCAATTCATAGCCTTGTAACACTGCTGTCCTCTTCTCCCAAAGCACCACATCAAGGCAGGACTCATATTCATATCCCACTGACACTGAAAGTAATGACAGCAGATTCCTATGGTGAGCAAGGTTGCAACCTCCTTACCTGACACTTACAGCACCAATGAGGCCTGTGCTCGATAAGACATTCAGCCCACGTTGTGGCTGTTTTCTGTATTTGCTGTTTCTGCTTTCTCTTTGACTATGTACTTTTCTCCAGCTGGGCTGATTTTAGCAGACCCATGGGGCTTCTGTCTCTCACCTGCACAGTTTACGTTTCATGTGCTCTCCTCTCATTTTTCTGTTTCATCTTGTGTAAATGCAAATAAACAATGACACAAAATTGTGTGTAAAGTGGCACGAATTGTTTAAACAGTGACGGCTCAGATGGAGCACATTACGGTAAATATCATAAATGCTTTGATGTGACTGCAGCCAAAAGCCATGTGCGACTCTTGTTAATTGTTGTTTCTTGATAACATACTGTACAGGCTTCTCAATAACTATTGACAAACTCTCTCAAGCTTTTTTCTTAATATTCTGCTAACTGTGAAGATGCAAAGTGCATGTGTGAGTAGTAAAAGGCAAAATGAACAATGCTTAAGATGACACTTTAATTATCATCTATTAAAAATCATTCTAGATTTTCTATTATGTATGATCCAGTCAAATGATTCTGTTATTATTTGCCATTATTTATCATTTTTATTGTGACTATTAACTCAATAGCATTTTTCAGGCCACTGCCTCATAGGCAATATTTTAGTCAGTGCACTGCTGCTGAAATATCATACATGCAAAACAAGTACGTCAGCAAAAGAGCAGTGGCCTTCAAAAACACAGCACTGAGGGATTTCTGGATTTTACACCAACTGCTACAGCTACAAAAGCAGTCTCTGCCTAAATAATCCTTAATTATAATAGATAAGAAAAAGTTCAACCGAAGTTCATTGCCTGAAGGTAGTGTGGGCATCTTGACTGCGAACATGCACTTATACAACATCTTCAGTCAGGAGCTTCGCAGCTTGAACTCACCCACAGCCTCTGCCAGGCCAAAGACCTTCTGATTGTAGGCGTCTGTTTTATCCCAGATGAAGGTGTAGGAGAGGTCAGGGAAGGCAGGGAAAGACTTCTGGAACTGACGGCCCATGACGGCCACCATCAGGTGCACCTTCATCAGACCAAAGGGGAGCCGGTCTTGGGTCAGGAGCACCTTGAGGATGGGCTTGTAGCCAGCTGCCCTGGAGCTCAGGTAAACCAGGTTAAGGTCACTGCCTGGTATGGCCACTTGCTCATGAAGGACCTAGGATTTTAATTAGCAGTCAGACTTGTGCTAAATACACAGCATGGAGACTAGACTTAAGTTAACAGGAGCAACAAAAGTTTGAATTTAATGCAGCAAACTAATTACACTGTAAAGTACACAGGTTTGTAAGCTATATATTATAGAATATTACAATGCAGTGCATTTCCTTGTTACTATTAGGGTTGAAACAAATCATCATCATTTAAGAGATTTCAGCATTTACGCAGACCTCTACAATCATGTAATTTTCTATAAACCACATTCAAAAATGACGGATTTGTGTTGAGCAGCCAAAACATTAAAAATAACTTCTTATTTATGCCAAACCACAGACTACATTAGTCCATATGCAAATTGAGGCAACTCCACAGGCAATAAATGAATTCTTCATTATTTGAGTCTGAGCAAAATGCTTGAACATCATAACTCTAATAACTTACAAGTCTTCCTCTTTCTCCTGAGACTGCCACTGTGCTCATGCTGAAACATGTCCAAGCAATTTGGATTTTTCTCCCGCCCCAAATGTAACACATCTATTTTTTTTCTAATCAGTTTAAACAGCAAAAGCTGCAGAATAACATTTTGCATTTAGGGATTTTCAATTCAGATTTGGGCCAAATGGATACAAACCAAATCCTGAGGCATGTAACCTCTATGCAATGTGGCCTCCGAATTTATCAGTGTTGCTGTGAGACAATTTATGGCTTAGTATTTGGGGAGATGGCTGAATTCAATCAAAGCTCAAAGGCAAACTCAAAGGCAAATCTGACTATGTTTGAAATAAGCAAGAGAAGCCATGGTAAAAGGAAGATTACAGCATTATCGTTACACTGCGCTTGTGTATTGTATATCAACCTTGCAGTGTTGGCATCCGACATTGGTCAAATTATTTAAGCCAGTCAAAACAATCAGATATAAGAACAAATTTGAAAATGACCATAAAAGCCTTGTAATGTGATGTCTCCGTGTCACCTCTATGACAGCGTTCTCACCTGGGTTTCAGGGATAATTGGACTGTCCTCCGGGGATGTTTTGTACAGAGTGGAGAGAGGTGTAGCCAGGATGAGGGGGTTGGGCCTGATCAGGCCGGTCAGATAGCAGCTGGGGATGTCATTCTCTTCCCGCTTCATCACCACTGTGTCCATCACGTGGTAAACGTTCCAGGGCAGCCACACAGTGCGGTGCAACGTGGGGAAGGGGGCACGTTCGTAACGCAGCGTCAAAGAAGCACCGCCATTGGCCAAGAGATCAAACCTTAAACACATTGTAATAAGAGGGAAACATGGGTGTGGCTTGTTAAAACAAAACAAAATAAAAAACATTTGGCCATTATCTCTATTGGTTATGATGATACTTCAGCAGATTTGGGAACATGACAACACCAAATTATCAAAAATCGACAGGGCGAGATCAGAAGCAAACAAAACATTTTTTTTAATGATAAGTGATCTCACCAAAAATAATGATAATGTTGACTGAAAGACTGGTGTGTGTACAGAACTTCTGCTAGCAAGAGTAGTTTAAAGTTAAATATAGAGGTTGGTTGTAATACTGTAGAGTGGTCATCCACCAGAGGTGGGGCTGGCTAATTGTGGGCTGCGCTGCCATTAGTGAGTGAGTGTGTGTGTAAATGTGTGAATGAGCGCTTTGGGTATCGATAATGTAGGAAAGTGGTTTTAGTTGCATCTATTTATCTCCAGAATGACGGTCAAAACTTAGGCTGTCACATATTGGAACGTCTAGTGGAAAGAAGTAAATATTTATTTCAGGACTAGCCTGATAATGTTTTTTTAGTGGAAGAGAAAATCTTTCCTTATCAAGTGTATTCCCTCGGTACAGCCTCCATATATTATCATTCACTGAATCTAATTTATGACTTTTGTTTAACCAGGCATGGTGTAAGAAGATATTTTCTGGCTGAATTTGGTTTGGAGTCTTGGGATTTTTCAGTGGTGAACTGCTTTTAATTAGTACAATATAACTCAGGGAAAAGTTACTGGTTTGGAAATGAAGGGCAAGTCTTTGAAGTGTTGCTCTATATATTCAGCGAGCTCCACTACCCAGGGGGTAAAGCATCTGTGTGGTGACATTGCATGCATTCACATGCACAAAGACACACACTCACAAATTTGAATGCTTATGCACGTCTCTCACGCACGCACTCACACCCAGAATGACACACGCGTGCCGACAGCCAAGCTGTGCAGCTGACCTAGAACAGCTTCCTTCTTGAGCTCTCTCCACTTTGGGCAGTGGGGAGCTCACAGCTGCAAGGGGCCAGGCTTTGATGCTGCCCCCCTTCTTGAGCGGATCTGTTGGCTAACCAAGTGTGATTATCCTCGACCATTTATCACGCTCCTTGTCAGAAGAGTTACAGGGCGGAATATCTGAAGAAATCAGCTAATCCTCAGCTATCTGGGGACCCAAGGATTGTGCTTCATAACAACAGCTGTACAATTTCCCTGCCACTCATAAGCCTTTTATTCCACACTGGCAACACATAAACACAACCTCTAAAGGCTGGATTTGAATGGCGGCCTAGTTCACAATCTCAGACGAACATCTGCAAAATCAAAACTACCTTTAACCCATCTGAAACGAACCCTTCCTATAAAATATGTGACATACATTTGTCTTGTATGTATTTGCACCGCCATTATTAAGGGCCTGTCTGTGGTAATAGCAGGAGAAGGTCAGACAGTAATCCCATGTTTTACTACACCACAGGCTGATTGATTCTATCCTTGCTGATTCAATGCATTTTAAACAGCTTGGTTCAAAATGGCCTCCACCACTGTGACATTTGCATGAGGAATTGTTTTAGGGCACAATATGCTGCTGTCTCGATTTGTTTTGAGCACTTTGGGGATATTCACTAGGGTGACTCTCCCACTGCTGGACAGCTTTTTCTACATTTTTCCATCCAAGTCTGGGGACAGAAGTGCACGGAACATTCAAATCATTGCAAGGGCAAAGGTTGAACCTAAAGGCCGAGCTGCAAGGAAGACAGTGTTATTCGGATATGAAAATCTGCGTTTATGAATACAGATGGATCATTGTGAGTTCCTGCATGATGCATGTGTGTGCAGAGACTGCCTTACATGCCATCTTGCCGTGTGATGGTGTATCCGTAATCGGGGTAGTGCAGAAAGGACACGTTGACTCCAATCAGCGGTGTCCCGTCTCCCGTGAGGACCTGACCCCGGATGACTGATGCCAGGCTGTGTGGGCAAACAAACACAGAAAGGGCTGAGTAAACAAACAATGCCAGCCGGCATCAACAAGCAGCTACGGCATCAGAGCTGCTAACAACAGTCATCCCTTTGCCAGCAGCATACGCAGGGAGGTATGATTTACTGACCGTTACAGAAACACACACGTCAGTGGTTGTTATTCATGAAAATGCCACCTTACAGAACAACTCTCGGTGCCTGTTAACAGCTTTTAAAAGCTCATAATTCAGTGGGATGTAGTGTTCGAGACACAGAGGACTGTCAAGATTTTTTATCATCTTGCACATGTATTACACCATTTATATTCTACCAACGCACACAAATAGATGCAGTTTCTCGTATGTTTAAGCCCCATTTTTATTGAAAGTATTATAATGTGGGGAGAAGATACAACGTACAAAGCCATGGCTCTTGCGGCAATTCAATTTGTGAGGCCAGCACAGAAAACAGAGTAAAATACACAGCACGTTATCTAACAAAGATCTTCTCACATTCGCAGCATTTTTATCACCCTAACCTCAACAAATTAGTTAGCTGAGCTTTATTTATTTCAGGAAATTTCGCTGAGATCGAGAGAGACCTTTGGAAAGAATAAAAAATAAATATATCACATGTAGACAATTGAGAACATAAATGTACAATTAATGATCTTTTACGGTCTGTAAACAAGACATCCTGCGTCCTTAGACCCTCAAACAATTAAGAATTCCTCCAAAACTGTATTTTCAAGAGGGTGTGATCCAAGTGTGATTATTCTTTGCAAGTATTTTTCTTCCAAAAAAAGTCTTTTGTCAGTGTCATACTCACGTCTTGTGCTCGCTAGTGTGATAAATGTCTGTGGTTATACTTGTGATGAAAGATAATATATCAACAAGAATTGTGTTAGAATGAGCTCTTCAACTTGGTTACAGATATCCTCTTGATGTGAGGAGTTGCAAAGCTCAGAGGCAGATGTGTCAAGAGGCACTTTATAGGAATTCAAAACAACAAAATGCAACGCTGGAGGCAAACTGTCACAAAGCACAATGAAAAGAGAGGCCTGAAAAAAGACGACGCACAATGCCACGATGCAAAAGAGAGTCGCCAAAGCAGTTTAGAAGGGTGAAGTCAGAAATAGCAGAGATGTGAAAAGAATACACAATTTGAATTCAGAAAATACTAATTGTTCAGCAGTGAAAGTCTAAATCTGAAGTGTTTTGTTACTTTGAAGCCTACTGATGAAAAAAAAAAAAAGTCCTCTTCAAAAAAATAAAAAATAAACTAAAATCAATAAATGTACAAGGCTCCTCTTGCCCACCAGAATTTTTATGTACATTCACACCTGGTAACCTCCCTCCTATTGCTGGGCAAAAAGCAGTGTCACTAGGGGTGGTGTGTGTGTGTGTGTGTGTGTGTGTGTGTGTGTGTGTGTGTGTGTGTGTGTGTGTGTGTGTGTGTGTTTGTGTGTGTGTGTGTGTGTGTGTGTGTGGGGTGGGGTAAACGCTTCGCTTAAGGGCACCACTATGCCAGTTAGTCCAGCATGTGAGAACATTACTCATTCACTTTCCCCACACCGATTTTTCTTGCTGGCAGAAGGATTTGCTTCTGGTCAAAAGACTTTCCACCTCCAGCATCCCCTCCCCAGTGTTCACGCAAAAAAAAAGTATTTTCTTTGGCATTTTTGCTTCATAAATCACAAACATGGAAGGTCCGTTTATGATTAAAGCCTCAGATATCCTCGGCGATTACTTAACACGACTGCATGCCCTCCAGGTAAAGCTTACCTCAACACGGTTTCTCTTTCACATATTGTTAAGTGTGAAGCAATTTGTTAAGTCAGTCCTTTGTTTCAAGGGAAGAGGGGGAGACAATGCTATATTTCTCTATCAACATTCAATCGTTCCCCAGTTCTCAACCACGGAGCAGAATTTTAAGTGTTCCCTCTGCATTTGTCACTGGTGGGCAAAAGATGTCTCATTTTGCCACTTTATCTCCAGGTCATTACGTATATGAGACAGGGATGATCAACAACCTCAGCCCCTGTTATTTTGCTCCCGCTCCATGCCAGGCACAACTCTCTCCCATCCTTTATTTACCGGCTCAGGGAACAAGGCCACTTAAGAGCCTCGGCGAAGGTTCACTCTTTCTTTCCTGTGTCTCTATTAATCTTTTGAGAGGCAGACGGATGCTACAAGAGCTGAACCCTCCTACAAACGCCAAGTCACACCACCTGCTGAGACCCTAGAAATGAATCATATAATTCATGCATTCTTATCTGTCATTGTCTCATGCAGGCTGTAGAAAAACAACATCTGAAAACCCACTGGGAGACTTGTGTGGGTACATGTGATACAGCTGGGGGACTAGAGAGGCAGGGGAAGGCGGCGGGAGGCAGCTAAACCACAACACATGTTTTATTCTCTATGCTATATGAGATACACTTTTACTGCCGAGTTCTGAAACTTGACCACACACTCAAAACTGTTTCCTCGCTTTTGGCTTACACAATAGCTTCTTAAAAAACAGGAGCGCGATGACCTCTAAGTGTTTTTCATCTCAGTGTTGTTAGATATCAGATACTGTCGGCTGTTGGAAGTCTTGATGTTCCGCCGGCATTGTTCCCATGTGTCAGGGACTTTTTTTATAATGTATACTCTGCAAAGGCTGTCAATAAATTATTCACCCTATAACCTCAAATGAATGTTTGAAAAATTTCGGTCTCCAAACAAACTCTGCTACTACTAAATTCTACTTCGTTATAGCACTCCTTCCAAAAATGATTGAATCTCTGCAGTGTTTGTGCTGATAAGATACAATAAAAAAAAAAAAGGTAATTAATTTTGTCAAATTAAGTTGTATGAGTGTTTGCTGAGCTTCTCAAATGCACCATGATGTTTTGACTATAAAACTTCT
Source organism: Channa argus (assembly GCF_033026475.1). Classification (NCBI taxonomy): domain Eukaryota; kingdom Metazoa; phylum Chordata; class Actinopteri; order Anabantiformes; family Channidae; genus Channa; species Channa argus. Next base: position 21,622,017 of record NC_090206.1, read on the forward strand.
ACAAGGAGATAAAAAAAAGCAAGTGAATAATTTGAGGAAGAGAGCTAATGCCACTGCCAGACACGAAATCGACAGTAAGCTGAAGACAATGAGGATGAGGATTACGAAGAACCCAGCTGGGTGGTGGTGGTGGTGGGGTATTGCCTCATTCTATATTTTCAGTAAAGCATGCTATTTACATAAGGATTACTTTAAACTATTGGATGAAATATTCCCAAAGCCTTTCGCACACAGTTGGCAATCATTTCCCTCTCCATCACTCACAAAACAAACTCTACTTATGAGTCGGAACAGATGTGGCAGAGCACTAAGGTTTTTGTGAAAAATATAACTGTCTCCTCATTTTGCACGTTGATGCATTGTGGTAGCTGTTTTATTGGATAAGGCCTTTTTTTCCCCACTTTATAGCAAAATATATCTTTACCTTGGAAAACATGATTAAACTTTTACTCTCCGAACAAGCTGAAGGAAAATGTGTAATCACATTGAAAGGTGTCATGAGTAAAAAGGCAAATCCAAACGTGGAAGGTCACAGATCTCATTCATGCTCATCAACGTTCAAATGTCTTTGAAGCACAATAACAAACTTCCACCCTCTAGGTAGCTACTGTTATCAGGGTTTCCAAATAAATATTCACAGGAAAACAAATTATACAACCAGATGTCTTGCAGAATATGAAGGAGATGATAAAAAGTACAGAGACTACCACGACATACTGCCATGACAGCTGCTTTCTGAGGGGTTAGCACAGCAGGGCTTGATAATGTTAGCATGCTAGCATAATACTAACATACTGATGTGAAGCTACTGTAGGGGCCTGTTCTTCGGATGTCGCCAAATAGATCAAATGAGTACTGCTGGATGTTTTAATCCTGGATAAAAATATCCAGCTTCATGAATTCTTCAAATAGAGAAGTAGATAAGAAAAGGTGGATTGTAGACTAGACCGTATATCAACAATGGAAACCATCAGGCGTTTCTCACTGATTCTCAGAGTGAAAAACAGAGCCAGAGAGAAAGAGCACATTTTTTGTACCAGCAGAACAAGAGACTCTTGTGGTTACCTTGCAAAAGTGCCAAAAAAAAAAAAAAGGAGGCAAAAAGTGCCAGAAATTAAGTGTGAATCCGTGCTGTGGCCACTATTGCACGTGTACTGACTGTCTCGACAATATTCAGAGCAGGTACAGCCAAGCGCATCGAAGAGCTGGGAACAGGTAAAAGTCAAAAGAATGTTTTCCAAACTGGCGCCTGTGTAGCCAACTTGTAGCCTCAACTGTGAAAACTTTATTGTGGATAAATTAACTTAAAGTAACACATTCTTTAATGAGCGAAAAGTGTAATCCTACGACTCGTCTGCACACACACACATACATTGGACTGTATTGGACTACATTAGAGTGTACAGGTGTACCTAATAAAGTGGCCAGTGAGTGTATATACAGTGGCCATGTTTAGACTTTCTGAATTATTAGCTCACATCCTATTATCGTCACTCGGATGATTAAATGGAAACAGTTTAAATGCAACATGTTCATTTACACTTACTAAACTTAATAAAGAATAATGAATAAGCCTGCTCTGGGTAGGTTTGAGTTGGCAGGTATGTTTGGAAAAATCAACACATGCTGGATCATGATAAATCGAACTTTGTAATAGATGTTTGAAAAAACAGGGCCCAGTGAGATTGTGCACTATGATAACTTGCTACTCAAGCGTTACCATGCCAACATGTGCTCATCAGGTAAGCACAGGTAAAGCTGACAGAGATGTCATTAATTAGGTATTTAGTCATAAAATACTTTGAGTAGTTTATTAGAGTTTTTCACCTGATGATGCCAGCGTTGATGAATCAACAAAGTGACTACATTTTATCCTGAGTGCTACACAATGTGATGGCAATCCATCCAGTAGCTCTTCCAGACATATTCAAGTCTGAACCAAAGTGATGGACCAACAAACATTACCATTACCATCCACAAAGAAAAGCAGAGAAAAGCACTTTGCAGCAATTTACTTTGCAACAAAACAGAAAACAGCACCTTTATAAGCTGTCAAACTAAAGAAAGAACTTGAAATTGTCCTAAATGGAAAATGCATCAAATTACATATTGCATAAGAGCAACAATAGGTGTGATTTCTATAGATTTTGAACCAAGTGACAACATACAAAACAAAAAAAAATTACATTTTCTCCTTTGATGTTATAGTGCAAAACAACATTAAGTTTTTGGCTCTTTGCAGACTCTCTGTGATGGGACTGATTTAATGTGGTTTTCTGTTGGAAAGGCAGTTTCTAGGAAGAAACCCTTTCTAGCTAATATCAAAGAGAAGTCTATTTAAGCGTGCTGTTCTCAGATATTGAAGTATACTGTGTGATCATGATTCCATTGATGATCAAAAAAAAAAGTAGTTTATGATAAGATATACATCCCTTTCCCATTAGGAAACCCACATGGCTCTGTTATCACGCTGAAAGAAACCTAATCTTCATGTTTTTACTGATGTAAGAACTGGTTTTAGCGATGCCTGAGTTCACCCGTAATCTTGGTTTGAGAAAAAGAAAACAAATATGCTTGTGGTAGCGACAACACTGTAAATACACTTGTCAGTGTGACTGCAAAGACAAAGAGATGTGAGATTCTTTGACGTTTTGGAGTGGCTGCACAAACAAGTCCCGCTCCCCAACTGGTAATTAGACAGCAAACAGCTAGCGTGATCCAAATAATGAAAGAGCTGTCAGTAATTCATTAAGCTGCTTACCTGCTGTTGAACGGGTTATCCCAGGGTATCACGTGACTGCCACTGGGACCAATCAAAAAGCTGACATGGTCATAAAAGCCCTTGGACGTGGGCTGCGCGGCTGAACTCTGGCCCTGGCCTGCGATGGCAGTGGGGTCAGGCGAGCCGCGACAGTAGGTCTGACCCTGGCAGGAGATTTGAGTGCAGCAGTCTGGGTCCATGCAGTCGACGAGCCCATCTGGAAAACAGGAGGGACAGCTAAGTCAAGGAGGGAAGCTTTGTTGACCTGGATGCGTTAGGGTTTGAGGAAGGAAATGAGTGAGCATCTCCATTACTAGGTTAAGCTCTGGAGCACACAGATGACTTCTAATGTGAACTAAGGTTCATTACGGTGACAGCAGAGATCCCGAGCTGACATGAAAGTCACCTAAGACAACTACTATCAACCTCAAAAGTTCTAGGCTTTGTTGATCAGGCTAAGCAGCAGTTTTCTAACAACTGTGTTTGTCGCCAATTAATATACAGCCTCAACTACTCTTAAAATTGATCTATAAAACATTTGAAATCATGCTGTTTGACAATCTGCTCTGCTACAGCATTTGCATATTATTGCCAGTAATGTTTTATGTATGATTGACTTGTTTTGTTTGCACTGTCACCGAGGAGCCACATCAAAGCCAATTTCTGTCTGGCACAATAAGAGATACAGTTTTTGCGATAGTTTTTGCAAAGCAAAAAGACTATTTGTACAAGCCTTTTACTTCTTCCTACCTCCCTCGTTATCCTTGCCATCTGAGCAGAGAGTTTCAGTCGCCACATCGCATCCCAGCCCTCTCCATCCTGACTGGCAGATGCAGTGCCAGACGTTCTGATCCAGGATGCATCTCCCGTTGTTGTTGCACAGCCCAGGGCAGCCGTCTGTCAACACATCATGTACGTGTCAAATAGCTGAGCAAGTCAGAGCAAGTAAATCAGGAGGACAAGGGGAGGGTGTGGGAGAAGACAAGAGCAAAGGGGGCCATTTAGAGTGGAGAGGGGAAGGAGGGACAAACATGGTATAGGACAGTATTGAGTGAACATACAGTATGTACACCTCTGACAGAACTGGGGATGTGGGTGAGGGTGTGAGGGGTTACAGTCGTTTCACATGAGCATCTGGACCGTGTTAAGGGAAATGTGTGAGACAACCAAAAAAAAAAAATAAATAAAAAAATGTGAAAATCTGCTGAGGTGTTTAAACTGTTATAGGCCAATGAAGACACAATGAACGCATGCCGGGTCAAATTGTCATTAAATCTTAAATTGTTCTGTATTTACAATAAAGTTTGACTTGCAGTGTGGTTGCATGAGTTTCCTCATGAAGAAAAGCTTGCCTCAGAGCCAAATTCAAACAATTTTTGGAGTTTTTTTGTAATTAAATCAAGATGTGAAGGAGTCCAAGTTCAAAGTTGCTCAAATCCCATTTAGGAGGCTGAAAAACAGCTCCTGTCTTGGAACTTTCATTGCTTTTGACTGAAAATAATTAAAGCTGAAGTAGCCCCACTGCTGATGTTAGAAACACTCATGTGAAGTAACAGCAACATCAAAGGGAAAGGGACGTATATATGTAAATAGGGGAAGAAGTGTGGGAAGAAGAGGGAGTCTCTACATTTACAGGAAACAGAGCACTTGCTGCCAGATCGCATTCCTTCTAGCGGAGGGTGAAGACAGGGAGCCGAAACATGACTAAACCACACCAGTTTGGGGCACTTATTCTGGCAGACACAGGGTATTAGACAGTGGGAGGGGGTGGAGGAGAGAAGGGACCGTGGAGTCTGGTGTGAAACTGGTTAAGACGGACAGGAGATGAGGGGACATATCGGGGGAGCAGGATCACAGCAGAAACATTATGATTGACTCGGACATAGAACAGGTGTATATACGCCGTGCTAGGAAAGACAGAGAGCAGGGAGGGATTGTTTGTGACAATCTCCCTTGGGGGGGTAGTGGTTCAATTTACCTTTATATCCTATCTTGACTGCTCCTATTACACAACCGAGGAAAGGGAAACATTTGGAAAAGAAAATTACTTATCTCTGTGGTGGCAGAGAACTAAAACTGACAAACACATTTACTTATTGTAACTTACAGGGAGCACAAAAAGTGGAAACGCTTGCTGGCATAAAGCTGATGTACCTGCCAACTTGGTTTATAGGTTTGGAAAAGAAGCTTTGCAGGTAGTTTCCCCGAAGATTATTGTTGCCTTTGCCACGTTTTAGCTTCTGCTCTAATTTCAGTCTCGCGACTGTGTATGTAAACAGTCGTTACGGTGATCGAGCTGAATAGCTAATACTAAGCATAATTGACAGGATATGGCTGATATTACTGAAAGAGAGGAAAGCTGCGAGTCTACCTTTTTCTTTTTTTTTAATCAGAGTTCACATTTTTATTAAAGCAAAATAAAGGTCTTTAGTTGGATCAGAAATCGTCATATGAATTGTATAATGCTTAAGCAAAGTGAAAAGTGTTTTTTACCTGATACTCTGGAATCCAAGGCTATACATGTAAGCCAAGAGGGAGTTGGGAAGATACAGATAGGTAGGCAGACAGGCATACAGACACAAAATAGAAAAGAGATTCGATATAAGTAGGAGTTAGGCAAATGACAAATGTGGAAAAAAAGAAAAAGTGGAAAATTGATTTGCGAGTGAGAGAGACAAAAGACACAGAAGCTGCAGATTTAGAAGAATAGATTAATAGTTTAGTTACAGTGAAGAAACATCCAGAATTTAACAAACCCAGAGTGTAGATGTTAATTAAAAACAGCAAGTGATTAATCAGAATTATAGATGGTCAAAATCTCTCTCTGCTGAAAACTCCTTGGATGCTGATTACTGTATATTTCAGTCCATGGGAAGCAACAAAAAAAATGCATTCAGCATCTTAAGTTCAGTAAAATATTCATTGTTAACACTCTCCATCTGTTTTGCTTTGCCAAACCCAGACAGGCTAGCACAAAGGAGAACACACTGTTTTTTGATATCTGAGTGTTGAAACATTCTTTGTTTTCAGAGTATATACAGCAGTTTCATTTGGGCCCGCTTTACTGTCTGTTTGTCAGGTGGGGTGTAGTCTGAACCTCACTCTAATATGAATCCATCATGAAGCAGAATGTTAAACTTTTCTTTTCTTCCTTTTGCAATTTTACTGTCATCTCCACTTCAGTGATTTCAACAACTGCACAGCAATGAAGCAGCAGTACACTAAGACGAATCAAAAACACCTTAGTGGTAAACTGCAGCGCTGAGAAAGCAGCAACAATGGGTTAAGCCTTGCATATAAAACAGGATCTAGATGCTTGTGACAAAAGAATGGCCGAGGAAGTCCTCTATTCAAGCTCTGGCCATGTAATGTGATTAAAAGGCGCTTTGTGCAAATGGCAGTTATTCAGGGTTTGAAAGACAAAATAAGCTCCCGGTTCTCCAAGAAAAGGTAACGCACTGCCTATTCATCCCCACTGCATCCAAAGCAAGGAGTTACTTTTCTGACAGGAGCCTTAAACAGGGGAGAAGAAAGAGAAAATGGATGGTGCACAGTTGGCCCTGAGAAGGAAAGATTAATACGATCAGGAATGTGACCCTGCGACAATTCCCTCACTGCAATCTTCTGTCCCCTCAGAGATGGATCAGCAATAGATGGAGCAGGGATTGGTGATGAGAGAACTTGTAAATACATAATTAGGGCTCAATAGTTTGGAGTGCCAGATCTTTTTATCCACAGGGAATATGTCATCATTGAGAGGTTGGAGATGACACTTGGGGGAATGCTGTTTGACGCGGCGTGTCAGGGTTTAACTACAAGACCTTTGACAGGGGGTAAGATGTCGAGGAAGTTTGAGCTGAAGGTCAATAGGAAGTGACATCTCAGAACTCATTATCCTCATTAATGCCAGGTGAAGCACTGCCATTTCAGAAAAATAATATTCCAAAGAGGCCTACCCGTGGCTTTTCGTCTCCCTAAATACCTGCCCTTGACTCGCTAATACATGAGCATCACTTCACCAGACTAAAAGGTGGAATATATAATGCATGATAGAGAAATTACAAAGTTGATGTGAAATGTTGCAAAAACAATGATTTTGAAAAGAGAAAAAAGTCAAGTACAGCTGGTCAAAGCCAAGGGTATACCACTTTTTCCTTTTCATTTCACTGGGAGAGCTGCCTTTTGGTTTAATAGAAGATATATTTTGCAACATTTTGAACTGAAAATTAATTTTGGATTAAACTCTGTCTATTGCCATAATTGAATATGGGTTTTAACACATAACCATTTGAATGAAACAGCTTCATTTACCGCATCTTTTGAAGTTATGGGGGCAAAGAAAAACTGGAGCACAACCAACAGATAAATCAGCAAGTAACAGAAAATTAAATAAGTAAATCAACATGCCAAGTAATAGAAGTGTGTAAAGCTTTGACTTATGTAAAAGGAGTAACATTACAATGTAACTATACTCTATTACAAATAAAAGACCTGAAAATAAAAAGGAAATTTAATTACCGAACACACACTGTATACTTCATATCATTCATATCATAAGAGTGTTCATTTAAATAACTTGAATCAGCATTAATACTTTATGTTTATGTTGTTACACATTGTTGGTCAATGTTGGTAATTTAAAAAATTGTACATTGATTCTGGAAAAATGCAATATATGAAAAAAAGGGTTTATTGAAATTAATACTTGTAATCTAAAATTTGAATGTGTGTGTGTGTGTGTGTGTGTATACACACACACACACACACACACACACACACACACACACACACACACACACACACACACACACACACACACACACACACACACACACACCCAATACCTGGAGATACTTCAATACTTCCAGTAAATACAGTATTTCAGTAAATGTGAACTGATCAACATATATTGAAGAAAAAAAAATTTCAGGATTAAGATACAAGTGAAGATATTTGGTGGAAAACTGAACTGCAAGAACCAGCAGTTTCCTTCTAACAACTGCAAATATCACCAGAAAGTACTTAAGGCTACATTATCGTATAAATGTGATTGTTGGAGAAGGTAGCTATGATCTGCGTCCTTCCAACAGATGCTTGAAGCTGCACTGAAAGTTCTGACATTTACACTCCAAAGTTGCCCTTTTAAGCCTACCTATAAATGTAATGTCTCTGTAGTTCGTGCCCTTCTGTCAAGTGTGTGTAGGTGTAGAGTGCTGCATGTGTCATCGTGGCTCACCGATGGTGCAGTGTTCACCGGTCCAGCCCTGGTGGCAGTCACACTTGCCCTCTCGGCAGACTCCGTGGTCGATGCAGCGTGGGTGACAGTCCCTCTGCTCACATTCTGGTCCTGTCCAGCCTTCCTCGCAGTGACACACACCGCTGATGCACGAGCCGTGGGGGCCGCAGTCCACCACACACACCTCTGTCACAAAAACAAAAAGCCATAGGGACATGTAGCTTCTGTTCTCTAAAAAGGCTATTTCTTTCCTTCTGTGGTGATGAATTTTGTATTCCGTGTACGTAGGTGCATCTGCCACTACTGAAAAACTCTCTGCTTTTTGCTGAGAACTGGTGGATCCCTCGACTAAAGTGGGCCAATAAGTTTATCTGTGAACGTTTCATTGCTCTTCCTCAGCACTGTGTTTAGGCAGCTACCGCAACGGTTGGTAGCATTTCATCAGAAGAGACTCAAAATAACTGCGAAGGACGTTTAAAACGCATCATTTTACATGGAAAATGTCACTCCTTTGCTGCTTTCTCTTGCTTTATGGATCTCAATAGACTAGTTGTACACAATTAATTTTTTTTAAATGAATGTAAAGTCAGTTGACATACGAGATTTCAAGGCATTGAAACTCTACAGAAATAGAATAATGAATCAACTTTTATTGCCACTGAAACTTAACCAAAGTATACAATTGATGGTTTGGAAAAAAAGAGGATATCTGTTCTTTTAAAATATTAATCTTTATTCATAGTGTTATTACTTCCATGGGTTAAGGCAGTAATGAAGTCCCTTAAATTCTCTGCACTTGACATTTAATCTGTGTTTTCTATAATATAGCACAACAATGCAGTGCCCCCAGATTGCATTAAAAGTAATTCAAATGTAATGAGTGTGTTTTGAAGAGATAAAACTTTAAAGAGAACATCAAAAAGAAACACATTGCGCTCTGATATGTGTTCTTATAATAGTAAACGGGTGATATTTATGCATCAGTTTAAATCCATTTTATGTAAACTCTACTCAGCAACAAGTTATGGATGACTTTAATTCGCTTATCGGCAAACGGTGCAATCCGTGTAACAGCCACTTTTTACCATCTGAAATGACATCAAAGCTTATCACAAAATGCAAGTATATTCTGAATAATTACCCAAGAATAAAAGACAATGCTCTTTTCTTCCACGTACACACACAAGCAATACAGGTTATTATCGTCATTCTTGTTTCTGCAGCCACTTTTAAGTCTTCTTTATCTGAATAATTTTATAGGCCACTTTATTTTCTCATGAGTACAGAGGCCCGGAAATTAAACAAAACCTGTCATCACTTAAAAAAATCTAAATTCAGAGCACAAGAACAATACGGCGCAGCAATTACAGTTTGAAAAAAAATTAATAAATAAAAAGCTTGAAAAACAACCACTTTTTTTCAGGTTTTAAATATTCTGAAGGCTCATTTGCATGAAATTTTGGCAGACTGAGAAGACGGATATAGATGTAGGAAGATTATCATGTCCTGACTCAGAGATGTTAGATTAACATGTTTTCCTTAAAAGACTGAGAAGCTGTTATGAATTTGTCTGAATTTCATTTGAAATATTACAAAAGTTAAATTCAAGAGATTGAATCCATGGCCGGTGAATAAATCACTCCGTATCAGGCTAATATTAAATGAGCTATGGCTGTTATGGCTGTTTAAGTAGAAATAATGTTTATTTACTGGAACCAAGAGCTTCTATTGAAGCTTCTGAACAGAAGATCCATAAAAGCTCTCTGCTGTGACAATAGCCGTCAGTGTGCTAGAGGAGAGGAACTCAAGTATGACCTCAAATTTTAAGTGACTAGATGTTACTAGGAAATATATATAGCCCCATAACCAAAAAGTTTGTGTCTTGTCTGGACCAACTTGGTATATAGCCCTCAGGGAGAGCAAAATACCCGAGGGACATCATTCCACTGCCCAAACTGTAACGAGAAATGGATAAAATATCTAGTCTTTTTTTTTTTTTTTTTTAAGCCACTGCCTTACCCATACTCATCTCCTTTACTCAGGCTCTTTTAACTGTCTGTTTCCAGCTCCCTAAATAGAGTTTTTCTTCGATTGAGAGACCTTGGATGGTTCTGATTAAGTCAAGCAGACACTGTAGAATATTAAGCATGCCTCTGGAGGGGAGTCATTCGATTCTATGGGGATACCTCCTTGCCATAGAATCTATGCAATCAATTTTTCATTAGTGCAAAAGTGTTTATCTGCCTTTAACATGCCCCTGACTTGAGCTGGGTAGGGGTTGTGTGCAGTCGATCCATGCTACGCTATTTGTTAATTAAAGTTTATTTAATTGAAGAAGAACCACGGCATTAATTAAGAAGGAATCCTACACCCACCCAGGTGGCTAAACTCTCTAACTCTCGGACTGTGCCGAGGCCAGCCTCATCAGGCCCGCTATCGATGGGCGGCGAGAAATCTTGCTGAGTGAGAGGATTGTGTCTGGAATTTCTAAAGCTTTAACTGAATAACAAATGACCTCCCTTTAAAAAAAGGAAATAAAATAAGACACAAAGAAAAAAAAAAGCCTTGTTCGACTAAACAATCATTCTTCCGTCTTGGGAACAGACCAAACAGGCTTCATGCAGCTTCAAAAGGTCTGCACACACATCTATCATCTCAAACTTACCATCAGACTCCTTGTGCTTTAATTTACTATTGAATTTAAACCAAGAGAAATATATTCAACAGCCTTTTACTCTGACAGAAACAAAGTGCAACTTCTACTTCTAATTGTTTGACTCAGTATAGCCATTGTGTTTCTCTCACGGTTTAACACAGAGAATGAGTCTCTTCTGCAGGGGGGAAACAGAGCATAAATCACCAGCATCTCAGGCACAGATAACAGATGGGAGGGGCCAGCCTTTGAACTAACATGTCACCTACCTGTGTTGAAAGGCAAACCTGCTGAATACAAAGCTGGTACCAAATGAAGAAGTACTGCTGTGAGCAGATGGGAATACGTGATTGTCTCTGCTCGAAAGAAAAAACTGAAGCTGCTCCAACTGGGAGCTTTACAAAATGAACAAATCTATAAGTCTATTTAAACACAACACACATTCGTGTCACATTCCAAAAAGAGCATTTGCTGGATTGCACAAGAGCAATGTGTGGAGTCAAAGCCTTGTTAACATATGTTCACTTTCAAACTAACTCTTGCTACAAGTGTTGATTACCAAACTTAAAGGGTGTGATCACACTCACAGTTTGATTTATTTAGTCCCAAACATAATGGAGCAGTTGGATTTGTTTTTAATTTATTTTATTTTGTTTGGGTTCTAACTAAAAGCAAAACAAAACTTGTAATTCTCACAGGGATTTGCATGTTTCTATCTGTTCTTGTAATTGGATGTAGGCAAAAATCACCGACCTATTGTACTACTTTACTGTAGTAAAAAGTGCAAAATGCAGGGATTAAATACGACGCGCAGCCCAGACTGAGGTTTGTCCTCAGTCATTTCTTTTGTTATACAAGTCTTTTTAAGCATGAGTGACTCCTGGCTACCAGATGTCAACATCTGTCTCTTCGTAGCTGTGAAAGCTTTTGTTTTGAGTTTGTTTCCTGCTGTCAGTTCAGATTACTTTCTTTCTCCTGCTTGGAAAATGTTAGACCTTTCAAGGCGCCTTAGTGTGTTCATGTTGTGTCAACATTTCATGTTGCCGTCATGTGGAAAATTACTAAAAAACAAAGTTTGTACTGACTCTTCTAAACGCGCTTCTTAACAGCACATCCTCATTATCAAAAATTGTCATTGTAGGTTTCTTGTGTTGCTGAAATTCTATATGCTCTATAAACGTAAAACTGAAAAGTAAAACTGAATGTTATACAGCAGCGATGTTAAAACACAGGGCTGGCAGTACTGTTACAGTGCATAGCTGCTGAGATGAAAAGTCTGGCTCCCATTTATCAGTTCTGGTGCACACCCAGGCTATAAATCAGTAGGACATCACAAATTAATAATTTTGTTTACTTCATGCGTTCCTATTGGAGACTGACTGATGTGACTCACCCAACTTTTGGTACGTTTAACTGTGCAGTGATGGATGGCTGTATATAGAACCAAAACAGTTTAAGTCAGGAATGGTAAAATATATAAACATATTTTTTTTTTTAAATCAAATGTTCTCCAATGTTTGCTAAATTATATTTTAAAAAGTGTGTTGGCTTACTTGAAATTGTGATTTTTACTTTGAAAATAGAAAGAACATAGAAATAGAAAGGATTAAAGCATATGTTGGATCACATTTAAAGTTTTATTTCTATTATACAGTTAAATAATTGTCTTAATAAGACACCCACATGTAGACACACTGTGTCTCTATAATACAGATCTATCATTTCCAACTACACCCCGTTAATAAAGGCTGTATGTTGAAAGACTGTACATTTGCTTCAGTGGACACCGGGTGTCGGCAGTGTCTGTGCACAGCAAGGGAGAAGTGTATTTGGAATAAATACAGGACATATTGGTGCCAATTAAAACTTAAACTACACCCACAAAAAAGTACCAAAAAAAAAAAAGAGGAAACATTACAAAACTGGCTGCACTGCTGCAAAGATTTGTTGGTGTGGTACAAATAAAATGGCACTAATAGTTCACATAAATGAATGAATGCCATGACCTTACAGATTACAAGTTTATGTAGCTTAATATGCCCTTTAACAAACTGCATAGCCTTCCACAAAGATGGAAAAAAGTTCCATCTTTGGCGGCCTCCGGGGTATTAAAGAAGATAAAAACACACTGTCACATTTTTCTATTATCAAAAGCATCAGAATAAGTTGTAAAATAATTACTGAACAAAAAGAAAACTACTAATCAAACTATTTTGACAATCAAGCAGTTGTTGAATATTTTTTCTAGATAAAAATTCCTTGCTTTCATATTTCAGCTTTTTTTGTTATTCTTTATCATATCAACAGCTTTTGGCTTGTCCCTTCAGGGGCCACCACAGCGGACGCTTTCCGCCCGTTGATTTTGCATGAGTTTTTATGCCGGATGCCCTTCTTGCTGCAACCCTCCCATTTTTATCCAGGCTGTTGGGGTGGGATTCAAACACGTGGCCTTCTGCATCCTAACCCAATGCTCTGCCACAGATTCACCATGCCCCTATTATTATTATTTGTCATATGTGCTGGTTAATTTAATATATTTGTTTTTGGCTCAAAACAAGCAATTCAGAGAAAGGTGATGGGTACATATTTATTTATTTATCTGAATTGTTTGATCAAATAAATATTTGAGAAAGCAAATGGCAATGACCATTGATTGTTGGTTGCACCCTGAGATATTATTAAAACTCTGTACAAAAAAGCTACTGTTATGTCGATGCCGAAGTTCCGTGATGTGAGGTGACAAAAGTATAAGAAATTACCCCCCAAAAATTCTTGTGTGTCCATGAACCCACCCTGCCACATTAATCCACACTTCACCTCTCTGCTTGGCCCACCGGTACACTTCAAACACGCTAGCAAATGAGAGCAGAGAGGAGGGCCTTAAATATAAAGCAATTAAAACAAACTAGCACTTAAGAAGAGGTACCGCATCAAGGCCCATTATAAAAAAAATATTTTTTTAGAAGTCCGCAAAATAATTTCAGTAAAACCCCAGAATCAAAATAGCAAATATCAACAGCTTTTGGGTTGTGCCTTCAGGAGTTGCCACAGTAGAACGTGTTCTGAACGCCGGATGCCCTGCCTGCCACAACCCTCCCATTTTGACCGGGCTGGGGACCGGCACCAAGGTGCTCCTGGGTGGCTGAGTGGGACCACACCTGGTAGGGTGGGATCCGAACCCGTTGCCTTCTGCATCCTAACCCAATCCTCTAGCATTCTAGCACCAAAATGAATAATAAGCCCTATATGGGGCTGATTAAAGAAAGTGATAAAAAAGAAAGTGAAACATGACCTGACCTATGGAGCAGTCGGCCCCTGTCCAGTTGGCCTCACAAACGCAGGTTCCCGAGTCGGTGTTGAAGGTGCCGTGACTGGAGCACTGCTCTGGACAAGTGCTCTTCAAGATCTCACAGTTGATCCCACCCCAGCCTGGGTTACAGTGGCACTCACCATGATGACAGGCTCCGTGACCGGAGCACATCGGGTCCACACAGTCCACTGAGGACACACAGCAAGGATGGCAGTGATGTCAGTTTACCACTTCAAAACAGGACTTTAAACCTATGTACTGTATTCACCCCACCTACTTTAACTCAGCTAAAAATCTTCTGTAGAGTAGACGGGTTTCAGTGTAAGATGAGGGCTGGTGAACCACAGCTGAAATAGTTGCGGTGTTTAGTGATGGCTGGTTGTAATTTTCGAGCCTCTGTTCAACTAGCTCCTCTACAGTATATTATAGGGTACTTCCAGTATACTGACAGCATAATTATATTCCATTATAGGCAGTAGGAAAAGCAGCACAATTAGCGTCTAGACAGATATAATCAATTACTATTAACAATTTGCAGATCAACTTTGCTGATCTAGGTTAATAATTGGCAATTATGACCAAAATAATTAACCCATTACTAACAAGGGATAATTTGCAACAGCTTCATTGCGTTTCCTCTGGAGTTCCCTCATTGTTTGGTGCATTTCCATATCTGCTTGGACACCAATATTGATTATTTACCTTAGCCAGTTCATCACATTGTACAAATTTAACTTCATCCTGTTTCCTTCCCAGATGGCTTCACTTCAAAGAAAACCACAATATATCAATTTAGTGAACTCAATACCTTTTTACATGTAAGGTCAGAGACCCATGCATGTAAATCTGAGCTAATAATTGCCTTTTGTCTGTGGAGAGATCAATGAAGTTAAATGCACTGAAGTAAAGGGAGGGAGCTGGAAGAGAGAAAAAGCGCTTCCTAAATAAGCCGAGGAACAGATGTCATTGACGGATCGATTTTAACAGGTGTCTTCAACTGTGGAGCGTTCCAATAGGTGACTGCATCAATGGGCACTGCGCAATCTGTTACAGCTTGTGCCCTCATGTCGTCTGAACAGTAAGAGGGACTTAATTTATACACAGCGTATCGATAACAACATCCAAAGCATTATCCGCTCTGTGGAGTTGAAAACACAGATTGTTTCACCAATGGACTGTGTTGATCCCCCCTGAGCTTCATACAGGACTATGTTGCATCTAGCTGCTTTGAATCCAATGGGAGGGAGCTTTTTTCCCCAGCATTTACCTTGCTCACAGTTGGTCCCTTTGTGGCCGGTGTTGCACACACAGCTGCCCGCCACACAGTGTCCGTGTCCCCCGCACTGGGGATCGATACACTGGGAGGAAGGAACGTCACACTCTGTGCCCTTCCAGCCACTGTAGCACTGACATCGCCCCCTGGTGTATTGGCCATTTCCGCTGCACAGGACTGGACAGGCGGCTAAGGAGACACAGGTGTGAGGAGTCCATCCACAAAATGTTTAAACTATAAATGGTCGCATCAGGAATGTCCCAAAATGCAAAATACAGAGCTTAATAATTACCTCTGGAGCAGTACGGCCCTATGAATCCCGGGAAGCAGTGACACGATCCCGCCACACACTCTCCGTTCCCGTAGCAGTTGTGTGTGCACTCTGTGACGGATTCTGTGGGTACAGCAGTTTGCAAGTCCAACTATTAATAACCCATCAGATGGACATATTACAGCAAATGTGAAATTCCTCTGTAACACAACATTTGACAACTGAGCATTTTAGGAAGTGCTGTGATACATCCAAGATACCGACTCTCTGCCTGCATGAATATAGGCTTTCTAAGCGTCCTTGAGATGCAGTGCTTGTATCCGGCATGGCATACATTTACAGCTATTTGTCCATGTCCCACTAAGGTCTAAGCCTCCATAGCATGTATGCTGGACCCTGACTGCTCCATCTAAGCCTTATAAAAGAAAAGCCACACTGGCATTTTAAATTACACCAAATAATTCCATTTCCTTCATACATTTTCTTTCCCACTTGTTTCCTCTGCTGCTTCATCCACTCCCGCTCGCCAAACCCCTTGAATGACTGATCATGCCCACACAAGCCATGCAATCTCCTAAGTGTTTACATCTCAAATCCTCTCTGAGTTGAAGTTAATCTGACATATCCTGGAGACAGCTCTTGTGTTCATTCAACAGACCATCGCTCATAAAGGACACCCCCAAAAGACCGGGGCCCTCATTTTGATCGGCGTTAAGAGGGCAAACTTTTTTGTTATTACTTTAGCTTGTATTGGATGTTCATTGTGCCCGTGTCGGACCCAGGCAATTTTGACCTCACACATCGATACCTTCATATTTGTACGGCTGGATCAATGGAATTCCCAGAAGGAAACAGAACCTTAGTGTTTTTCTACCTCAAAACCCACAAGGAAATTTTACAGACTTTAGAAAACTGAAGAGGTTGTTAGGAAGTAAGGATCGATGTTGTGTATGGTCCTCTTATTATGGTGTTCAGCACAATAATCCACTCTCCTCCACTGCAAACTAGTTCTGCCTCTTAGGTGGCTCAAAGTTTGAAAAAGCTTGGCTTGTTTGTACTTGTTAGCAAGAATTTCCAACAACCTCACTGCTTCTGCTCACAGATGCAGCTGTTTAAGGAAATTAAAGTCTTCCAAACATGTCATTACACATCATTCCAATCACACTCATTAGCCATCCGAGCAGATGTGTCCTCATACCCTGGATGATGGTGTTAAAGGACACCGTTTCCACGTTGCGCCCATCATTGTAAAACGCCAGGTGCCACACCCCTGAGTCCAGGTACTGGATGAATCCGGCTTGGTGGACGGTGACTGGATGGTCCAGGCGGGCCCTAGTCTCCGGTTCAGCTGGGGTTCGATGCTCTTTGGCAATGAGCCGGCTGCCATCCAATAGTTCCACAAAGTCATACTGCAAAACAACAAATCCCAGCAGATGCAGATGATTGTTATTTAAATGTTGGCCCAATTAAATCACGAAGTGAGGAAGCAACATAGTTCAAAAAGTTTATATTTTCTTCTATTGGATGCTTTGTATGCAGCTCAGTCCAAGAGGAACTCTTCAAAGTCGTAATGCAAGACGCAACCAGAACAGGTTTGTTTACACAGCAAATAGTCGAGTATAATAAATGTTGATTTTTCACTGACAGTTATTTGGAGTTGATAGATGTTGTTTGGAGAGTTGTTTGTATACTGATAGAGCTGATATGGCTCTGAGGCAAATGCTCAGAAGTATTTCAAAAATATATTAACTCTTATGGGAGTGCACTTACAGACAGTCCGTTAAATGAACATTGATAATGAGCTGAGTGGATGCATATACTTAAAAGTCTATGTTCTTCGCTGCTGTTGCACCTACTCAAAATACAAATAAAAAGGAAAGGTTTTTGATTCTTTTTTCCACTGGTCAACAAACTCTTACCAGTGTTTGTTTTTAATATACCGTGTGTGGCCTCAGTACAGATACTATGGGGAATGCCTGGAAAAATAAAGTAAACTGAATTAAATATATCATATCTACAGTTAATTCAAAGCAAATATATCCTCGTCGGTGAGGCCACAATTCCACTAGAGAACGGTGGATGTAAAGTGCACACATACATACAGTGTATGTAAAAATGATTATACTAGATGTCTCTGACTTTTTTTTTTTTATCTTCTATCATATTTGCTGAAAATGCAGCAGTCTATATTTCTTTTCAAACAAGATTCATAGGGTAAACAAAGAGTAACAAGTCATTCTGCCAAGTGAAATGAGTAAAGTGGTGCATCTGCTCTCAACGCACCTGCTCAACACCTGAACCTTTGACTGAAGCTGTAGGGTACGGAGCAGTGCAGCAGAAAACTGTGCAACACATACAAACAATCCTACCCTGTGAAGAGGAGCACAACAGATGCAAGCAGATCCCCTGGCTAATGCAGTTGTTAGCTACACAGATGTACTGAGCCTATAGTGAAGACTCAGCCTGAAAAGAGTCTGTGGGCTGCTTGGGAGTGTGATGCATACAGATTACAGGCACTATAGCAGGTTTTTACAAGAGCCTGGGTTTAAATCTAATGATGAAAGTGTTTGCAGAGGGCTTTAATGAACTCTTTAGCCATTGATTTTTGACTGACACACTGCTTTTTTCCCATTTTAATTCCATATTCCAGAGTTTCTAAAGAAATAAATCATTTTACTTAAAAATAAATCAGAAAAATACATAGGAAATACCATATTACTTTAGGCTAAGAAGGAGTGACCTAACTGTACCTAAATGTAATGTTCCTTGACGTAATTTCTTTTTTATGTTTCCCACAGTTGACAATAAACTGTGCGCCCTCAAGGGAAGATCACCTCTAAACATTGTTCCAGTAATAAGAAAGTGAGGAAAACAATTACAAATTACAATTTGTTGCTGAATTTTACATAAAATTATGAGTCCTATAAATGAGAAATAAAGCTATGAACAATTTACCATTTTAAACACTGAATTTAACAGCTGCATGTAATTTTTACATTTTTCCCTAAATTCCAGTTTTATCCCAAGTGTTTATATCAATTAAGCTTTTAAGCCTCTTTTAAATGCTTTTATGGCCTAAACATGAAACAGCAGCAAAGGAAATGCTATGCACTTTACAGAACTTGGCATTACTGGCAACTACTGTTTGATGTGTA
Source organism: Channa argus (assembly GCF_033026475.1). Taxonomy (NCBI): domain Eukaryota; kingdom Metazoa; phylum Chordata; class Actinopteri; order Anabantiformes; family Channidae; genus Channa; species Channa argus. The sequence continues at coordinate 21,640,676 of NC_090206.1, forward strand.
ACTTACCAAGTTTTAATAACACGTACTAAGCAGGTTAAATCATTCAACAAAAAAATGCATTAATACATGAAAAGCAGGATTTATTGCTCAGGAATGAACTCAACACAGACCAAAGCAACTGTTCAGTTGACCTGCAAACAACAGCAAAAAGATCATTAAACCAAGGCCAGGTGAAGTCAACACTGTGATTTAAACCTGTTTGAGCAGAGCAGGGGGGCCGGGGACGGATATTAACCTGGCGGAAGCTGGCTTCTTTGTGTTGTTGGCTTGAGGGGGAAGTAATAAAACAGTTCATCCCTCAAGCCCTAAATCTCCTGGCAAAGTGCATACATCTCGATTAGCCACTGTGAAAGCCGTCCCCACCCCCCCCACCCCCAACTCATCTCAATTCAACAATACCTGTGAATAGGCAAGAGACAAAGCGTGGAGAGACTGCTAAAAGCCCCATAGGCAGAAGAGCAATGCTCAGGGCTTGCAAAATCTTCAGTCTTTAGATTAAGTAAACTTGGTTTGGCACATCTGAATACAAATTGCTGAGGGGGAAAAGAAAAAAAAACTACAAAACTTTGTTTTTTCAAACTTGTTTGGTTTGTGCCAGTACAGACAGACACTCAATAGGAGATGGAGGAAGTCTATATTTGAGAAAGGTGGAAAGGCTGTTGCACTTAAATGTAGTCTTGTCTTCTGAGCTGTGAATACGACGCACAGTCAATATCTCTCATTGGGGTCTTTCATGCTCAGTTAAGTAAATGCATTGATTTGTGCCCCCGGTACCTGAACAGAATGTAATTTAGAGGTGGTCACAATGGGCACAGTGTCCAGCATTGACAAGCTTGAGTGTCTGTGCTACAATTGCTGTAGAGACATAAAAGTAGTGTCTTGTTAATTAGTACCCTTTGGTCTTTGATTTTGTTGGGCTTCCTTTTTTCACCTTGAAAGTGCAATCCAGCTCACCTGTTGTCACTCGAGACAGACTTTCTTCCATCAAAGAGCGGCCCCAACTGTCTACACTTGAGTGAAGCCCATCTTTACTAAGAGAGAATGTCAAGAAGGTGAAGCTAAGAGCTTTTGCAGTGAAGTGTGGTGGAAAATAGCCATTGTCTGAGTGCTTCCATCACCATCGCCAGCCATCGGACATTCGGATACCCAGAAATGTCATTCAAGTGACACATCAGACATTTTGGAAACACTTCAATTTGCAAATGGCAGACATTTAGTGCAAGTGAAAGATGTGCATGTCCACACACGGGCAAATCGAAGCTGAGAAGAGAAAACCGAAACTAAACTAGTGTTCAGTTGCGATTTGCAGTGAATATATGCCCAGAGGGATATATATATAAGGGATATCATAATAAATATATTAAATGACCTATAAAATATCATTTTTTCAATGTACATTTTCGATGACACCTAGAAACAAGCAAGACAGTGATGTGATATGATAAATATTCATAATATTATGTCAGTCCTGTTGAAAGATCATCTTGAAGTGTAAGGTGTACACAAAGGGTTTTTAAGCCATTGGACTGACTTTAAGAGCTAATGTGCTCCTTAGAAAGCTGCGGCTTTTCAACTTTGCTAACATTATCCACCCAAAGGTTCTGATCATATCAGACCAAGCGAGACTGAGGCTGCAAAACTGCAGATGGAAATGAAATGAAATCTATATTGCTTACATATTTGACATTCCTAGGAGAAAGAAGACATGTTTGATCAAAAGGTTAGTTTTAAACTCGTGAAATATTATTCGGAAAAAGATTTACCTGAGTGTGAGATGGCGCTAGACCCTTTCGTCCATACACTCCAATCAGTCCATTCTTCTGTACAGAGATGTTGAACTTAAGGTATCGAGGTTGCTCCATACTTAGTTGAGAGCGCCAGAACACGCCTGGTGGGACACTCTGACCAACCCTCTTTCCTATGTCAACCTGTCCAGTATCGATCGAGTTATTCTCCTGATGGAGCACACTACCCCTTCCTATAAGACAGAAACACCCCATCAATTACTTGAAAGTCTTCCAGAATCCAAAACAGCACAGTTGAGGGGACACGGTGCATTTGCAAAGCTACAACCCGAAACCTTAACACTCGCATCTAAAATGCAGTCTTGGTTTTTGTCAGTATTTTATCAGTAAGTGCTGGAGAACATCTTTGTGCTCTCCAATATTATTTTATTACTTTATTAAGATAGTCATATTGTTTCCAAATGAGCAGACACCCAGCAAGGCAGGATTAAAAGTAATGGTTCCCTGTGGTCCATGGTGCACTGCTCGCTGAAAAAAAATGACCACATATAATTGGCTCTAACAGGCCACATCTCCCATCTTTTCTCTGGTCCTGGTGACTCAGAGTAAGGTTTCATATGAGATAAGGTCTAAATGGAGTGTCCGATATACTGAGTGCTACCTTGCCAGAGCAATAACAGCAAATCAAAACTATTTGGCGAATGATGTCCTCAAACTGTGTCCTTATAGTGCCAGAGATGGAGATGGCCAGTTTAAAATGAGTCATGCTCACATGAAAAACTGTCATTTGCAAGGTGAAATTACAAGAACAGAATTCATCATTAAGAAATAAATCAGAAGAACCATCACTGTGTGAAGCTGCAGCTGTGCTCTTTAATTTACTACGGCAATGACTTTCAACCCTGTTACGTAGTTTTTGCAGAGTTGTCAGAAACATAATAACAACGGAACCTTTGCTCTTCCGTTTCTTATGCAGCATTTCAGCACGTGGAGCCATGTGTAGTGTAACTGTGAGTGTATCTGTTGTGCCAGAGCTCCATCATTTGCATGCTTCGGTGAGGCCACTGCCTGTCACTTTAGCTTCAGTCAAAGTGAAGCCTGGAAGCCAAGTTTACCTCTGGGGAAAATAATAGCTATTGATTGCCCTTAAACAGTCCAAAATCTGCTTCATGCTATCTTAATTAGCAGTACTTATGAGGATTTAAATTTAGCCAAGTTTAAACAATCGAGCTTTTGCCTAGCCTACTCAACTCAATTAATGTTTTCGTGGCCATGCATTCTAAATACCACAGTGTGCTCAGAGATTAATTTGGTGGCTGTTGCTGTAAAGGTGAACTTAGATGGCTGGACTGCTCCTTTTTTGAATACACAATGGTCCAAAGTTATGATTAGCTAGTACAAAGCTGTCTGTAATCAGCCAATTAATATTCAGAAGGTGAAGGAATAAACTCAAAAAGCTGACTGTGCATCGATCATTGAACAGTTTACTCTGTCATTTAGGGGGCCAAACAGTCTCTGTTTCAATCTGACCATTAATTGGTATTTTCGTGCATCAAAACCTTTTTTTTTTTTTAAAGTTAACATTTAATTGCTACAGGCAGCCTTATTTTCATATTTAACTCTTTTCTTTGATCAATTCTTTATTATCGCCAGAAAAGCTCAAGTAATAAATCAAATACAACAGACAAGATAAATGAGAAATTTTATCCATACTTATGACTTACACGGATGCAGATATCTGAAAGAATTAGACGTACATGGTTTAGTTTAGGTCTTAACCCCACTTTGGTTAAGCAACCAATTAAGTTGTTGACCTTATTATTTTCATTTTGAAAAGAAAGGCTTAACCCTGGTAGTCAATACAACTACAGTGAAGCCAACAGAAGAATAAAAAGCATGAATCCTTTTGCATTCAGAGCTTATTTGAAAGTTAAATTGTGATTTATTCAGATATCGGTCTTTCATTTCCTCACCGTCAGCAGCCAGAGCCGTCACTATGCTGGACTGAGTGGGCCCAGTCTTCCCAACTCCTCCGTTTTCAAAAGCCGGCTGGTTGTCCAACTCTTGGAGCTGCCAATTGAGGCCAAAAAGATGCATTGCTGTGAAACACACACACACACAAACACAAAAAAAAAAGCTGCGTGGGCTTGTAGAAATTGATAAACAAATAAGCAAACTGTCGCACAAGAACAATCAAGCCATTTAGGCACAAAAGACCCGTAGGAGTGCACAATAGATGGGTCTAATGCAGCCAGTAAAACAAGAGTTTAACTTCCAGCATTTGAGTTCACAATTAGTTTTTTTGTTTTTTGGGGTTTTGTTTTTGCAGCTACTCTGCCATGGGTGGCTTTTGTGTAAGCTTAGCACTGACAGAGGCCAAACAAAGTCATTTCAATCAATACCCAGGAACCCTGTTGCTCTAGCATGTTTCCTTGGAGAGCGCTGTTCATTAACGTGCAAGAGTGTCTGCACATAAACAGCTACTGTATCAAAGACACCAGCAGGCAGAATTTCTATTTTAACTCAAACCTTTTACTTCAGTCAAACAAACGAGATGCACTGGAAAAGTCTAATACAAAAACAGAAGGACACTGTGTCTGAAAGAGTGAAATGGAAGAAGTGAGGCACTTTTAAGAAAGTGTTAGTGTGTTGAGACAGACAATCGCAGCAGGAGGGGGAAGTGAGAGGGTAAGATGCTGCAACACTCTTCTAGTTATCTTACATAACTAAACTGTGTCTGGCTTTCATTCATCCAACCTACTTTATTGTCACAGCACTGGATCCAATCAAACTGTGTTCTTCTTGTTTTGGGAAACTGAGGTGCTTCTGTGAGCGCAGTGAGAGGGCCAATCTCCTTCAAAGTCACCAGCAAAGAAACATGCTGAGGAAGCCTCTTGATTTCCGACCATTTGATCTGCGGGAGGAACTTTTCTCCAACACCCGTCGCTCGCTGGGAAGATAGATATTGACTGCAGCAAATAACTTGAGGTGCATGAGCGGCCAAAGAGAATATCAAATGTGAAGGAGACCAAAAGAGAGATGGGAAAATTATATGGACAGTGTATCAATCGGTACTTTGTTAAGAAAGAGGGTGTGAGGTTTATTTGAAGCCTGCTGACAAAACTACTTGGCTTCACTTTAGTGAGAATACACACACCACTGTCCTTAGAGGTGCTTTGTGGCCTTGAATGCCAATCAAATAATGCACATTTAACACTGACTGATAATGTTTGCTTACCCACTACAATCAGCCAGCATGACCCTTAGTGTCAGAATCCATTTTCCTTGCCGGTGAAGCTCTCTAGAAAAAGAAATGAGTGCTGACTGGTCCATCGATATTTTTGACGTGGCTGACTTTTCAAAGCCCTCTGACATTACCACCCAACGTGAAAGATATGTGTATTTTTGTTTTGTTTTTCGTCTTTTCCAGATCAATGTGGTTTCCTGTTGTTATTGATAATTTGGTTTGAAAATGCTCTGAATCTCTCCATCTTCATCAGAGACAGATAATTCTCAGTAAATAAAAAAAAAAAAAAGAAAAAAGTACTAACGCACTTGAAGGAACACAGGCAGACACAGACAGACTGCAAAATTTGCCAAGTAACAAGCCGTTCTCCAAAAACATTTTCATTTGTCCTATACACTGAATCCTACCATACAGTACATTCTCCTTTGGCTAGTTAAACTGTTAAACCCCATACTTTTTAAAATCAACTTTTTCAAACAGTGAACTGTGTAAACATTTTTGGCTGCAAGTCTGAACATGTTGGTGGATTTTAAGTGAGCACAGCCTCCGGTCTTCTGAGAAAACACTGCCTGCTGAGCTGATTCCTAAACCGCAAGAATCAACTGGAGACATGGAGCATTAACCCCAAGTGAAACACCCTCTGCACACAGTGATTGACAGCATGAAAACTAAGCAGATTGAGGTATCACTTCCAGAATAAAAGGCGCCATTATCTTTCACTTGACAAAACCACTATTTACAAAATTAGTGCTAAGGGCTTTCCAAAAAGGAACCCTTTCACGGCTAAGAAAAAAATCTGTCACGACAATGACGGGCAGAAGACAGGACAGCATGTATTTCAAAGAAGACATTCAGTAACACACAGCGCTCTCAAACACTCGGTTGCCGATTGTACATCTCAAGATGCAATAAGGCTTTAAGATTTTAGAATCTAAAATCTTTGAACTTGAAGCAAGCAGGAGCATACTGGCATGATCTTTGTGACACTTGGAACATGCTACTTTTTAAGGTCATTTTTACCATAGTCAGCATCATAGTTTAGGCTGCAAGTAAGCTAATATTTGATAATATCCCAGCAGAGATAAAGGGGAGTGGGGATGTTCAGATTCGACATTTGGTCTTAAAACAAAGGGATAGAGATAAAGGGTAATAGTATCATTACATTATTTGAATTTATCCACTGCAGACCATAAGTATTTGTTGCAAATTTTATGGCAATCAATTTTTTGTTGTGACATTTTGCTTTGACAAATGTCAACTTGCTGGTGGTGTGCAGGAAAAAGCCATAGTATCACCAAAGTTATAAGAATTTATCCTCTGGGGTGGATGTTTGTACTAAATATGCTATAAAACTATGTGACACTCTATAGCTAAATGTATAAGAAAAGACAGACCAGGTAAACTAGAGACTATCCACAGCTAAACACTGTCCTAGTCTGTCTTCAGTAATACCCACAACAGAAAAATAGTGGTGGTGGGCTCTCATGTATCAAGCACATACACACACCACAGAACAACCAAGAGCGTATCCCTCTTCACTGCTCTTAGTACACAGAGGCCTGAATCCCTACTTACCTCATCAACAAATTGCTTTGAGGTGAACAGCCCTCAATTTATGCATTTGCATATGTTATGCCTGCAGCGTAGGCCAGTTCAATTAATATTTATGGGCAATAAGCAACACTCCACTTGGGCAGGAGGTTGGAAAAGCTAGCTTCTAATTTCTGATATAAATATCTGCCCTGTGGAACACCTCCACCGACAATGAAAGGGGGGTGGGGGTGGGCTGGATGTGTAAGTTCACAACAAGTTTGTCTGAGCTCTGACATTTAGTGTACAGAAGCACAAACACTTCAGCGCTGGGGGGAAAGAAAATGTAGCAGGAGCCCCATAAAATCCTCCCGGCTGTGCTCACAGCAAATTCCCCAATCTTGTTTACATCATTCTTGGTCATGTTACCTGCTAAACACACAGCTAATTATGCTACAGATGAAAGTGGTATATCTCCTGTATATGAAAAATTATTTAAGCTGAGCAATGTCTGTCGATAAAAAAATAAACAGTTACTAAACTTCTAAAAGCATTTTCTGTTGAAATATGCAGATGACATTACTCAGATGGCTATCGTCACAAAGAATAATTAGTCCATTTACCAGAGAGAGAGGTGGCCCATCTGGAGGCGCAGTGTGCCAACTACAACTTGGAGCGCTACAGCCTCAAAATTATTGAGATAAACATTGTTTTATGCTGGAACCTGCCTGCACATCTCTCCAGAAATGTCCCCAGGGGTAGAAATAAGCTGCACAGCTCAGAGGATGACTGAGATGGTCCTGTTCTCTGGGACAGTGTCTTCAGCTATCTCAAACAGAATGACAAACGACCAACCAAGACAGCGTTTGTTTATCTGGTCTTGTGACAACTGATGCAAGCTCCCTTTTGTTGGTCACTGTGGGATTTCTAAATTTGTTTAGTATCAGGTATCAGTATAATGTTTTTTTTCACCAATACCCTGCCCATCCTGGGTGAGCGGCGCCAACTAGGGCCTACTTTAAACCAAAAGACCCCGGCATGTCTACAATGTCACGAGAATCACAATTTTAATCAACTGACTTTCACTGCAATAATAAGAATAACCTACAATTGATTTTTTTTCTGTGCCTGATAAATTAAGTGGTATTAAATTAAGATATCAGGGAATTCAACATCGTAAATTAAAAATCTGTGAGATGCACTTCTACAAAGCAACAGATGACATGAAATAATTAATGCCTTATTTAAAGACATTTTTGATTAATATATTCTTTATATTTGCATTAAAAAGCAATGTCAGGCAAAGGACGTCTATCGCCTCCACAAACTTAATGATCAAGCACGTTCAGTGAGGAAATTTATTCACATTCAGTTTTGTTTGTGCAGTCCAATTTAAAATGCATTTCTGAAAATCCACATGCTGTTTCTGCATCCAGTCAGATCATCAAAGTTGGACTCGGGCCTGATTGGCCTCCCTGTATCGGAACAATCGCTGAAATCCTTCCAATCAGACCAGTTTGCAGAACTGGAACTGGAAAGCATCACCTCAGCAGGTTTACCTCATTTGAAATACAGGAGCTGCTTTTTGTCAGCCAGGGTCTAATTTTATGACTGTTCTGTGTGTTAGTCCTGAAATCAATTCGATGATAAACATTTTATCAGAACAATGTGTTTCAAATCATGATGAGGTGTATTAGTCTTAATGTAAGCTACAGAACAACAATACAAACAAAAAAAGCAAGAGGAAAGACTGAGCGTTGGACAGTCTAATTTTATCACGTAATAGGTGCAGGTGTGCCTGTGTTTGTCTTTGAATTTGTCTTTATACTAATGGGACTGTGTGAGCTGACACTAGAAAAGTATTAAAGTATGAGTGCACATTGTAGCTATTTGAGTCATTGCACCTGGCAGGTGAATTGGCGGCAGATAAAAGGGAGAGGAAGTGGTGGAAACACTCTCAGACACCTGAGAGGCAAGTAGCAGAGAGCTGCATCTGCTTAACAAACACACACACACACACCAGGAGAGTGGAAGCACCAGGCACACACTTTGGAATTAGGCCAAAAATACAATTCCCAAACATCTGACAGGTCTACAATTAAACACGTTTGTGACTGTTGGGATGAAAATGTTGTAAATGAATCCAGTCTGCTCGAACTGTTAGTGACAACAGCTGAACAAATGACTGTTTCTGCTCGTTTTCTCTTTGTAAACTGAGCAAATCTGTTATAAGCAGAACCACAAATAAAAAATAGCAACTGATTCCTACACACAGAGGAGCTGTTGATGTACAATATTTTATATATATATATATATATATATATATATATATATATATATATATATATATATACACACACACACACACATATATATACACATATATACATATATATACACATATATACATATATATATATACATATATATACACATATATACATATATATACATATACATATATATATATACATATACATATATATATACATATACATATATATATATACATATACATATATATATACATATACATATATATATACATATATACATACATACATACATATATACATACATACATACATATATATATATATATATATATATATATATATATATATACATACACACACACACACACACACACACACACACACACACTAATTTTATGATGATCATGAATGAGAAACAGTTAAGTCAATAAAGTTGTTGTGAATATTGATATAGCGCATTTATGAGTCCTCCTCCAAGAGAGCACTCCCCTCTCTGTTCACCAATAAAACACTGGTTATAGGATCTTCCCCAAAACACCATATTTCTCCTTATACAACTGTGTCGCATTTCCCCTGCCTCAAAGCTGGACGAATACTTCGATATATCTGCTCAGGGAGAAAGGCACAGTGTAAAGATTAAGGGCTTGGATGACAAAGGAGGGCATGAGCAGTGATGAATCTGTAACGGGTTTAGTGCTGTGGTCAAGATTCTAAAGGTTAGGAAGAAGTCAGATTTGACACACGCTGTAAAAAATGTTGCAAAGCCGTCTCAGTGGAAATAATTCCCAAAAGACAGGGGAGAGGATGAACATTAGTTTATCTTCCTGAGCGAGATAAAAGGTATTTCCTGTTTGACAGAATGAACAAGTTTTGCTTCTAGTACAACAAAGGCTTTGTGAACCAAGGTCTTCTTTAAAGTTCAAGTGTTCAGAACATTTCCTTTGTTTTAACAGCAGAACTGCTCAACTTGTGTTCCATTTTGACGTGGCCATCTGTGCTGGCCATTTCAACGTACCCTGCTTGTGTTCTAACAGCAACCCCGAGGACACGAACAGTCTGTCATTCTGTGAACTGGGGATCACAAGTGTGGGGATGATGCACAGCCCCTTGTCAAAAAGAAACCGACAGGAATGTCTTGTAGGGAACTGTACTGGGGCCATGTCTGCATATCTGACTGAGAGCTTAGTCAGATGGAGACGCTACTGAATCATATCGGGACATCTGTAATTTCTGCAAAAAGGAAAAGGCAGTGAAATAGAAATACTCCTGGCAGAGATCAAACATCACAAAGATTAAGAGGTATACCAGCTCCATTCACTCCAGGCAGCTTGTCTATCATTTGTTCCGTTTGACCGAATGACATGTCTAAAGATTGTCTAATGCCACTGCAGATAATGGAGTCATGCTTTTTTCTCCCTAAAACTGAAAGAAATATGTCGCTTCTGGCACACAAAGTACTCGTTTTCATGTACTTGGGTGACAGCTTGTTCTTTACCACTTTGTCAGGCAATAACAAGTATTCAGTGGCAATATTTATGCTAAAGCATCAGTGTACAGTGTAGTTAATATTGTCTGGCGAGGTGGTTATTTCAATTTTTCCATTATTTCATTTTTTTAATTTAAAATGACAATTAAGGTGAATTAATGTAATGTAATTAAGTCTTATCATGTAATATAATATAATGTGAATGTCACACCCTTGTCATTACACACAAATATATGAACATAAGCCTTTTCCTAAAATCGATCTAAAAAGTCTGTACAGCCAAGAGTCTGTAGAGATGTCCAGGATAGAATATCTGGTAATGTTTAGCTATTTAGAGACAAGATTTTCACCTCCTGAAGTGCTTTCAGTCACAATCAGGGATTGAACCTTCTAAGTGGACTAAAGTGAGGAGGAAAAGAGAGAACTTTTAAAACTGCTATCATGGGGGTGGTGTAGCGAAACAAGTCTGAGGATAGCTGGAGGTAAAAGCCCAGTAGCAGTGTGGCTTTGAACTGCTGAGGCAAACGCATGTTCAACTGCACAGATGAAGAGTTGGCGAGGTTGTGTCGGTAAGATCTAGAAAGCAAAAGATAAAAAGAGAACCCTGGTGTGTGCCTTTGGTCAGAAGGGAAAAGAGAGGCACCAATGGCTATTTATAAGTCTTTCTGTGTAGGTCTAAAATAAAGGCTCAACCCCTTGACAGCAAGTCCGACTTAAATCACAAGTCTTAATAATCAAATTGCCAGTCAAGATCAAAGACTTTCAGGTATGAAGGTTAAAGTAAATCGAAGGTATGTTGTAGCTGGAATTGCAATATTAAAATATAATCCAGGAAAAACATGAGCCTTAAATGCTTTCCGGTTTCAAGTGTAAAGTCAAGACTTCTGGGTGTATCAAGTCATCACGTCCAAGTCATGCGTGTTTAAAAGAGACAAAACTAGCCGTCGCATGGCTCGTATTAATATGACTAATCAGATTTTGAAATCTAGCAAACTTCAAAAGCTCCAACAGTGAGATCACAGCCTTACCTATGCAGTAGCAGAGAATGATGGACAGCACCACAGCGATCCCCACAGCGATCAAGGCGGTGCACTTCCAGGAGCAATGTTTAGGGGACTTCTTGAACTTGAAAGCCCCCCTGGACAGAGTGTTTCTGGGCAGTGGGCGTGCGGGTGTGGAGTAAACCGTCCCTGTCGCCATGGTGTAACCAGGGGCTGCCGCACCAAAGAAAGGTGTTGTTCCAGTGCCCGTTTTAAAAAGGAAGTGCCTGTGGAGGGGCAAAAAAGCATTAAGATGACATGATTTCATGAATGACTGATAGGTCCTAAAGAAACGCAAGAGTCAGTGGTCTAATTTATGAAACTGGCAATGTGTTCATCTTTTTCAAAAGTTCTCTAGGTCACAACAAGTCCCACACAATATAGTGCTGCTGAACAATACTGTAACTCCCATGTGTCTCAGACTGCAAGTGGAACTGGGTTATATTCTAATATCCAGTAAAATCCTGACATTGGAAGAGGTGAACAAAATGTACCTCATAAAAAACAATCATCTCCCACTTGCCCTTTTACAACTGGGCCTTTGCTAATAGCCCATTATACCTGGGGTAATTAAGAGGGTTTAATCAAATGCACTACGGAGTGATCGTCCTATTAACTTTTAAACCCCACATGAAAAGCTCTTAAGTAAATGAATTAAGCCTTGTTGCCACTGCTTAGAGATTAATACCCAATTGCCTCCAGGCTTATGGGGATGGCCAGGAAAATTGGACAGACTGACCATGCATTGCAAATGCTACTTAAATCTAGAACTGTCGAATTTCATTTCCAACGCTGTATCCATTTGGTGGAAAAAAATTAAAAAATAATAAAAAAAAAAAAGACAACAAACTGTTGCAAACACAATATTTTCTTTTTTGTTGATTATGGGAAGACATTTTGTGCACGTCTGTTTTGAGCAAATACTCGCTAAGCGTGTAACAAATTCATTAAAACTGGAACAAACAATTTGCCTTGCTCAAGAGCACTTGAACAACGTAAACAAAACGGGGCAAGTGCTACAAACTCACTTCCTTGTCCAGGTTTACTCTGCAATGATCTGCACATTAAAACAGCTTTACAATCTTTAGGAGGTGGATTAAAAATCCACCAATAAAACTACCAATGCATAACCAAACAAATTTCTTAAAAGGGTTAAACTTGTATAAATACAACTTTTAAATAGACAAATGTGTACAAAATCTTGAAAGAGTTAAAGGGTAAAAGAAGCACAAACCTCCTTATTTTGCTCCATTCCCTACTTTCTGCTAGAAGTTACACATTTTCCATGTCGTGTTTTATGTGTTCTATAGATCCCAGGAGGAACGGGTTGCCATGGTAACTGCAAATTTAAATACACCGATAAACTTATAAAGCACTGTTTGCTCATCAATTATTTGTACGGCATCTGTGAAGTCTGTGTAAGTTTTGTAAAGGCTTTTTTTTTTTTTTTTTTTTTTAAATCCAGACTGTGATTCCGTGCTGAGGAACTCGAGAACAGCTAATTGTGCTGAATTTAAAGCCAAGTAGTTAAAGACTGAAAATCCATTTAGTGACACTTGCTAATCAGATTTCCCCTCATTTGTTGATGGAAATGGTGGGTCAACATGCTTTAGGGAAGCTGTAAATGCACCTCAGTTTCATTAACTAGAATATCTTTTTATTCAGACTAAATGTTATGTGCTGATTGATATTATCATGTATAAGTGGGATAAGCATATGTGGAGGGGGACACAACATAAACCTACGCTATAACATATTGTCATATTTCAACCGTCGTGCTGATATTTCAACTACCTCCCATCTCCTGTGAGGATTTATTTGAGCTGAGACCTGTGCTGATCAATTCATGACTAAAAGAACAAATGTCAGATTTGGATCGTCTGGCTCCTCGATGCCCCGATTGACACATCCTGTCGTGGACAGACAGGGATTCCATTTAAAGGTTACGGCGTGTCACTGCTGGAATGACAATGCTTCATGTGTCTGGAACCAGCAGAAGTTCTGATTCCTCAACCTGGAACAAACTGTACCAGAGTTGCAGCACACACTGTAATATGCAGTTGGGTATGAATTGAGGTCAAAACTTGCACAACACTGAAGATGGCAGACGTGTAGTCAGACACACAGGCAAATAGACACCACTATCTGGGGAGTTAAGTGTAAGTGGATGCAATCTGATGAGATAGACTGGATGGGATGTGAGCGTGTGTCTATGTGTGGGGAGGGGTATGCACTCCATTTGAAAAAGGTGAATACCCATTTTAAAGTTGCAGAGATGATCCGGCGACAGTTTTGAGTGTAAATAAGTCTCTACGAACTACCTGGACTTTTATTTACGCCAAGACACGAGTACATAATACTCCTGCCACCTGAACTAAGAGCCCCAAAGGCAGAAGTGTTTTACTGTAGGGCTACCAAACAGTTTGTGATGCTTTAAGAATGTTACAAATAATGTTAAAAAAAATAATCAAATAGAAATATATGCAAAAACATAATAAAGTAGCATTTTACATCGTTGTCTGAACAATCCAAATGCTTGTACAATAACAGAACTTATGGTATTCTGTGGGTGGGTTAAAACTAGAAGGTCAGCTATATTTCAGTAATTTGTTTTGTGCGTGAGAATGTGTGTGAGAGTGTCAAAATCTGTGAGTACCACACAAAAGTGCAGTATATCACTAATTCTTACACAGAGTAATTCCTACACTGGGCATCTCTTGCACAAAGCATTTAGAGTATTTCTGGTACTAATGTTTTTCGTGTTGCCCTCTCTCCTCCTTTTTTTTTACCCCCCCGCCCCTTCTAAAGAGCATATTGAAGGGGTCTAGAGATGAAATGCTGTTGGACATGATTAACAAACAGCGGATTGGTGTAAATGTCTGCAGCTATACACACTGGGTGACCGGCTGTAATTGATTACAGCCAGTGTGATGCAGCAAGGCACATTACTATGCTAATCCAGACAGCCCTAGTGATAGCAATGTGGTGTGAGTAAAAGAGAGAGGAAGAAGGGGAAAGAGACAATCAAGAGAGTGCGAGACGGAGAGGGAAAGAGAGCAAATGAATGGCGGTGCGTCAGTGTGATCGGATAGAGCGTTTGTGTGCGCAAGGCCCGTCTGTCCCATTGAGAAGTCTGCAACACAAAAGCAGCAGCCAGCCTCGTCTCCTCTGCTCTTACAACACTGCTTGTCATCAGAATGACATTTGAAAACATCCTCACAGAGGACAAAAGACTAAACAGTGAGTGGGTGGATTTGTCTACAGCTAAGCCCCAGCTGGAGGGGTGAGAGAGCACACTAGAAACAATGTGAATCGAAGCCCTCAGAATATGTAATCTGCCTATTAGCCGCTGTTCTGTGTTAGCGTTAGCATTTCAAGGTGAGAGCTGGAATAATCAGGACACTTTAATCTACGATCAAAAAAAAAAAAAAAAAAAAAAGGTCTACAGATGTGATGCAGCATCGCAGTGACATGTTTTCTCACAGACCATCTACGAGCTGGAGCTATTCTGGTAGAGGTACCCCTGCACCGGCGTGATGGTATTTAAGGGCAGCCACGCTCTTCTGTGCCATCCTGCCCACAGGGATCAGTGTGGTGCCATCTTGAGTCACTCCCTGTGAGTGCTCAGACTGTTTGCTCATGGAATTCATTATATTTAATGAGTTTGATTAGGTTCACATAAGAACAGCTCAGCTCTTATGTACATAGATTTAAGACATCTCTGGACCCCAACTAGCCCTCAGTGTTACTCTTTAGCTTGATCTTGAGGAGCAACTCTGATGAGGTCATGTTTCACTATTGTCGCTGCCGGAGGTTAAACTTGCAATGTGTGACAACTTTTTCCATGACTGACTATTTAGATTGTTCTTCACCATCTATCCTGTTTCATGAAAGCTTTTCCATTTGCTGGAAAAAAATCATCTGGAACAGATGCACTTCATATTGCCAGCGGCAGCATCAGTACCAGTTTTACAGTAGACTAAAATATTGCTGAATTCTGTGATGTTGTCATCACAGAAATGTGTGCCTGGCACTAAATATGTTGGCAAAATAAACAAAAAGGAAAACACACACGAGAAAAAGAAAAAAAAAAAAAAAAAAAAACGTTTCGAGGATTACCACTTTGTGTACACCACCATCCACTTTGGCAGGTAACCAGCCATCACTGCAAGCTCCTTTCTATTTCCAAAGGCTAGCTGGCTGATATCTTACACATGACTAATCAGTCCTGGTGCAACACTGTAGCTAGTGTACAAAGAAAGTTCATTTTTCCTCCTCTGAAGTGAAGCGTGACACACACACACACACACACACACTCTCACACAACAAATCCTACTTGGATTACTTCTGCTACCCTTAATTCAACCCCAAGAAAAATCCTAACACATTTTCCATCAGGAAAATGTACTGTCTGTGGGACACTGTACCATATGATGATTTTAGAGCTGAGACATAATTTCATTTCACCAAAGGACTCCCTCGACATATGAATCCAATGAGGATTGACAGGACATTTATAACTGCAACGTGTGGCTGGGCAGGCCTTCAAAAGACTGCTTCTGAAATGTCAGAAGGACTGTCCTAGCTGAACCTCATTGAATTTGAGCAAAAAAATAAAAAAATGCTGAAGTGGGCTCCAAAGGACATACATATGTAAGACCAAACCTACCTGCATCTCATCCAGGGGAGCACTTACAGAGCCTATAGCTTGTACCATTAAGACTTCAAAAAGTTCACACATACCAATATAGTCCACTATTGAATCCTCCTCAAGAATAATTACTGTATATGTGCACTGGTGTGTTAAGAGACACGGTGATTCATTTTATAATTAAATTCAATGGAATATTTCTAATTGAAAATACAATAAAAAAACTACTGCAGTGGAGCCAAATGGTTAGTAAGGGAAACCCAAGGGGTTTATTAAAAGTACGCCACACACTTTAAAGATCTCAATGTGTCCCCTGCACTTGAGAACAGCCACGAATGGCAAGCAGTATCACTGTGGGTTCCAGTTAATTGAGCCATTTAAATGGAGTGGTCTTAGCATACAGCAGAACAAAAGCTGAAGTAGAATCACACCTTCACTGATACTGAACTTGCTTCTTTTGGTTCTAGTTTGAGTAGTACATGTAAATGAATCTCATTAAAATTCCCTATGACTTTTCCACATTAAAACATCTGCAGTACATCTAAGTGGGAATTTAAAAAAAAAAAAAAAAAAAACACCTCCTCCAGATGACATCACTCTGAGGAAACCTCAGTTCAGATTATGTCATCTTGTTGCTCATATTATGGGGCTTCTAATCATGGTCAACCTGCTTTTCTATACCTCATTCAGATTTAGATCATCTGAACTCCTAATGATAAAAACTCCTCTAAGAGATGTCATCTGGAGTCAGAGGGACATTTAAAAACATTAACGTAAATTTACATCGTAAACTAAAGGCATTCAAAGCAAGATAAAGAAATGGACATTGATTGCACATTGATTTGGCATGTGTTTTTTTTTACGCCGGATGCCCTTCTTGCCGCAACCCTCCCATTTTATCCGTGGACTGGCACCAAGACTGTGGCTGGGTGGGGCCACACCTGATGATGTAGGATTAGAACCTGCGGCCTTCTGTATCCCAACCCAATGCCCTACCAGAGATCCTCCAGGCCTCAAAGTTGCCATTTAGGGGAAAACCTGCATTTCTCAAAGTGCCAGAAAAACTGCTCAGTAGACAACTGCTCCTGTTGGTCACGGGATTAGTGGCTTCCAAACTTTTCCAGGTCAACCCCCCTTAAATAGCATTAGCTTCTGGATTGGGTCCCCCTCTTAAAAACCTCACTGATTTTCCACACTGATCTTCCCTCATCTTTCTAATAGCAGGCAATTAGAAAGATGAGCAAAGCAAATAAGATTTTGCTCTAACTATATTTAATAATAATATTCATTAGTTATAGTTTCATTTCTTGCCCTTTCCCTCAGCTTTTTCCAAATAGCTGAGAGTATATTTTTTTTAATCCAACAATACATTGTTAAGTCTGACTTGCAATGCACATTGACACTTGTTTCATTTTTTCCTGAGCTGTTAACAAAGGCTTAATTTGTCTGATGCATATGTTTGATCTTTTTTTCTTTTTTTCACTGCAGGAATAAATGACCCGAAATCAAACTTTGTGTCTTAACAAAGCTTTGACAGTGAGATCACAGTCGGATCAGTGACTTTACTCATTCACCATATGATAATGAGCAACTGTTACAGTGGTAGTTACTGAGTGCAGCACTTCACTCATTTAAAAGAACACTGAAAGCTATTCACTGTGAAAGCCAGTTGGTATTGAGTCAAATTAGCACACTTGTGCTTTGAAGACCGGCGCTGTTATAGGAAGTTACACACACACACACACACACACACACACACACACACACACACACACACACACACACACACACACACACACACCATTAATTGCTGTAAAAGTAGCAAAAACTGTCAAATGAGTGTTTTATTTCAAGGAGGTCATGTCACAGGAAATATTTTAAATATGATCATAACCTTGTAATTTATATTGGACACCTTTTTAATCAACTGCCTTGTTAATTCACAGTGTTCAAACGTGATCACATCTACTGTGCTGCACAGGAAATAAAATGCATGTTGATGTTGAGGATTCAAAAGAGCTTCATGCCACCTGCGAACGCTGTGTGCCAGGTTTTTGCAGGCCCTAAACCCCCTGAAGACAGCTTAATAAATACTTTGTGAAGCTTCTGTTTACATTTCCCAACCTGGTGGTTTACTTGACATTTGCAATTATGTCTTGAACCAGGTCTTCCCTTTTGGCCTCATTGGTTCGTAGCAGCCCTCTGTTCCCACCCACTGACAAGCACTTGATTTAGAGTCCACTGTGGTGATAGTGATTTATGCCTTGGTTGATGATAGGTGTGCACATATTGTTTTGTCGATACAGCTAAGACAGCTCAAGGTCATTGCGTGGTTAGTATTCAATCACTGCATCTTCCTGAGAAAGTGAAACTGTCGCCACATATCCCAATTGATTCAGTCAGCTCAAAAGAGGTAGTTACTTCATGCTGCCACAGACCAAATTCAAAGTTTACGCTCATCTGAATCTCACACATTGCCAGAGAAATATTGGGCGAGAGTGCAATCATCTACTTGAGACCACATCTAAGTCACAGCGCAATGTACTACACTTCATTAGCCAGGATATTTTGAGCTTACTGATTAAGAAATATGTAAGTGAAGTTTCAGGGAGAACTTTTGGCAGAAGCTTCTATGACAAAGTTGTATCTTGCACAGCAAATTCTGATATAACAGACAATCTGCTTACCAAGTTCCTTGTAAAGTTATAGCCTCTCTGATTTGAACTGGCAAACTCTCTCTGATATTCACATAGTTCACTCCAATCAGGCCCTCTCCTTGAGTGTAGGTCTGTGTAATTTAGTAATCAGCCCTTAATCTTAGGCGCCTGCAAGAAGCAAAGAAAATCTATGAACACTTGACAACATTATTCTCAACTGAGGAGAAACTCCAGCTGTATTTATCAAACTCAGCGGTAACCATATTATGCCATGCACAATTTGTGGCATGATAATTTAACTTGATGAGGTGTAGTCCTTAAAATAGGCTTAAGAGTGAGACACCCTTAAATATTTAAAACCCTGGAGTGAATTATCATTTTATTACCAACCCATGTTTCGGGGAGCAGCACTAAAACCATTAATAAAACCATCAGGCGTCAAAAATTATTGATGCTGTTCTATGATCCCAGTTGTTGGTAATCTCTCCATTATCTTATGAAAAAACTTTAAAGCCATCATTGAACACTTATATATATTTATTTATTTTTTAAAATATATAATAATATATTTTTTTAAATATATTTTATTCTTCTAGTTCCTCAGAATTTTATTATATATATTTTTTTAAATATATATTAAACCCATTCCCCTGTTGGGGAGCACTGGGCAGCCACAGGCAGCACCCAGGGAGTTAGCACAGTCTCGCTCAAGGACAGACACACCTACTGTAAGTGCTGGGATTTGAACTAAGAGACTGCATCCAGGAGCACAGTGGTAGAGTGGTTGGTGCTCGCGCCTCACAGCTAGAAGGTCCCCGTTTCACGCCAGCGCCCAAAGACAGCTTAATAAATGTGTTCTTTCTGTGTGGAGTTAGCATTTTCTCCCTGTGCTCACGTAGGTTTTCTCGGGGTACTACGCTTCCCTCCCACAGTCCAAAGACATGCATGTTAAGTGAACTGGTGACTCTAAACTGCTTGTAGCTGTGAATGGTTGCCTGTCTGTGTTGGCCCTGAGATACATTCGCGACCTGTCCAGGGTGGACCGAACCTCTAGCCCAGTGACAGCTGGCACAGGCTCCATCTCCCTTGCGACCCTATACAGGATAAGCGGTTGAAGATAATTAATGGATGGACTTCTGCATCCCAGCCTGATGTCCTACCTATTTAGCTGCCGCCTTGAGAAAGGTGTATAGTACTATTTGTTAACATAAAGTCCCCACAACTTTCTTGTACTTACATACCCGGGTGATACTGTGCATTTTCCTAAAACCCTTAGCAGGTCATTTAAATGCTCCAAATGTGTAGTGGAGGCATAAAAGAACACTGTTAATGAAATGCTTTTTTTTTTTTTAAAGAAAAACAGCCTAATGTTTCAGTTATGACCGAGTGAGTCACGGTTAGCCCCGACTGTGAGTTTAACAAATGTGGACCCATATCTGAGGACTCAAAAACACATCAAACATGACAACAAAGAAATCGGACAGGTCAATAGATTTGGAGAATAAATGCTGAGCAAGTTAAGCTAAAGTAAAAGTTTTATACATGATTTTATTACTTTTTTTTTTTTAATTAACTCCTGGACCTGAATTTCCCCTTTCTATTGTGGGTCACTCACCTGCTCTCCAGGGCGACATTGCTGCCCAGGACCCAGCTGTCCTGCAGCTGGACGCATTCCGCCGTACTTTGCAAGTCAGCCGCCAGGCCGGCTGTGGGTGGGGGGCTCGGGCTCCTCTGATTGGCCAGTGAGCTGCGGGTCAGGGACGTGATGGATGGATGCTGCTTGTGCGGAGGCGGGGCTGGTGGGAGAGGTGGAGGGCCTTGTTGAGCAGACAGGTGATCACCTGTAGATCGGCAGAAGCAAAGAGACATCTGAAAATGAGTTGGAGCATTCTCAATAGTGGCAAAAGAGAAATGTGGTAATTTATTATGCCAAGTTAAAATTACACCCAAACATAAGAATCTGGAGTGCGAATAGACAGCAGATGGATAAGATTATGCATCTGCCTTGTATGCAAGATATGGCAGCATATAGCCACCTAACAGACCCAGAAAAGTAAATACAACCAAGAGCAAGACATTAAAATGAGATGCAACCACTGCAAAAAGAATAGAAATAGGAGTGGCTTTTATGGCGATACACATAATAATTGTCGCAAAACGCCACACGGCTGACAGTTGGGTTCTCTTAAACAGAAGGTCACTTAGAGAGGCAGCTGTTCTTTTATGGGCGCTTAACGCAATGTTTCACATTTGATTACAGCCAGAGAAGACTCTCAAATAACTAATGACCAGAACATCCATTAGAGCTCCAAGAGAACAGGTTTTCCAATTTCACACAAAGCTGTGTAATTGGCCCCCAGAATGGCATGTGGTGATTATCTATCCATCTTCCCTCTTTAAAAAGGTAAAAACCCACAGTGCTGACAATTCTGATTTGCTCCAATGAGCCCCAAATGGGTATCGTCTTTCTTGCCTTACAGAGGCTGGGAGAAGATTGAGAAAGCAGGGACTTGTGTCTTTTAGGAGCTACATGTATTGTTTTTGCAATGACAGCATGAATTTCTACAAAGCCTAAAGGAGTTACATTTGGAGCATATGGAAGGTGGTCCTTGTCCACGATTTAATCTTCGCCGCATAAAGACCTTGTGGACTATAAGCCACGGATCAAAAGCTGCTCTGTGCTTTTGGCTAGTCATAACAATTTCATTAAAAGCATAGTAGTCATTGTTTTGTAGAGAGCCTTTAATGACCATGCAATTTTTGTCCTTGTCTGGGCTTTAGCCTTTCACTGTGTCCTTCTATGCCTAAACAAGCCATTCAATACAGACAAACGCGGCTCCTGTTCGGTTCACAGTCCTAGGATGACAAACATATGGCCTTCAGAGCTAGGAAATCGTTTTCACAGCTACAGTACAAGGTAAAAACCTTTAGATTACTGTACATGGAGGCTACTGGTACACAGGAACATTATTTCTCTCATATTAAAAGTAGAAATCCAGCGGAAGATTGCATGAGAATGATTGCAGAGAGTAAAACGGCTCTCCCCGAGGTAACGTAATTGCAGGGACAGTGGCAGTTGTAATAAAGTTTTAGAAGAAGCAGGTTGTACCAATCATTTTTGTGACTGATTATTTGCATGATACTTTTTTTACAACTGAACATTTAAAGAACATCTGTTACATCTGTATAAAAGACAGACAGACAATTAGACAAGACAAATGTACTGTATACAAACCCCGTTTCCAGAAAGGTTGGGACGCTGTGTAAATGTGATTTAACAGAATGCAAGGATTTGCGGATCGTTTTAAATATATTTTTATTGTAAATAGTGCATCATTCCCCGCAGACTGGACTAATGTAATGCTCTCCTCTCTATTCTACCCGAATAAACCAGGTACAATTGTTTTTAAAAAAAATCTGCTGCCCCAGTCCTGACAAGAACCAGAAGCAGAGAACACATAGCACCTGTTTTAAAGTCCATACACTGGTTGCCTTTCAGCTTCTGTATTGATTTTAATATTATTTTACTTACTTTAAAGCACTGTATGGTCGTGCACCAGTCTACCTGTCTGACATGGTTCCTTTGTATGAACCAGTCTGTGCCTTCAGATCCTCTGGCACGTGTCTTTTAGTTGTTCCAAAGGGCAGGACAGAAGTTTTTGTGAGGCAGCTTGTAGTCAGCCAGAGGATCTCAAAACAACAGAAAGTGTTTATGACAAACTTAGCTCCGGCTTTTGATTAAAATGCTTTACGTGCACTATTCATTTATTATATGTATTTTCTTTTATGCCCTGTGTATATATTTTTCTACTTTTACTTTGATTTAGTCTCTTAA
This sequence comes from Channa argus, assembly GCF_033026475.1. Taxonomy (NCBI): domain Eukaryota; kingdom Metazoa; phylum Chordata; class Actinopteri; order Anabantiformes; family Channidae; genus Channa; species Channa argus. The sequence continues at coordinate 21,663,143 of NC_090206.1, forward strand.
TTTTTCTCTTATGTTATGTTTATTTTAATCTAAATTTAATTAGTGTGGATTTTTCTTTAATATTTCCACTGATTCTGATCTTTATTCTAATTATTATCCTTTTATTTTTGTACTTTAGTCTCATTGTCTTATAGTCTCATTGTGTTTTCTTATGGTCTGTCTTTTTTAAATTCCTTCCATTTGCAAAACCCTCATTGTTTTGATAGTCTTTATGTTTATTGCCCTGGTTAAATTTGGCTTTTCATCAGCTTTTCAATTATCTGTAAAACACTTCAACACTGCATTAACTTGTGGGAAGGCAAATATATAAATAAAGTAGGATTCAATGTTTCAAAAAAAATACGCAAAGGACCATGTTTACCACCGTGTTGCATCACTCGATTGTCACCCTGAAATAAACAACGCCTTACCTGAAGACATTGTCTGGGTGGCAGCATATGTTTCTCTAAAATCTGTACACTGTATGTTGTTCAGCAAGTCGTTGTTCACTCTCCTCTTTAGTGTGGAGGATTGGGTATCCATGATTTCCAATATGAATTTCAAATTTTGACTTGGCAGACCACAGGAGAGCTTTCCAGATCATCTTTGTCAGAGAAGGTGGCATCATGTCATGTGGATCTCATTTTTTTGTTTAACTCACATTTGTGGATGCAGTGACAAACCGGTTACCAATAATGGTTTTCTGACGTATTCCTGAGCCAATGCAGTGACTCAACAGTCATCACAGAAATGTGTTTGTCTTTTATGTAGTGTCGACTGGTTGTTCAAAGAACACAGTCATTCAACTATGACTTTTGGCCTTTTTACATACATTTATTCTTGTGGTTCCTCAGAATTTTTAATGATACAACCATATACGATGAAACTCCCAAAGTCTTTGCACTTCTACATTGAGAAACTTTATTCTAAAGTTATTGAACACGTCCCCCCCACAGTGTGAACCTCGTCCCATCTTTACTTCTAAAGGACTCAGCCTCCCTGGGAGCCTCTTCTTATACCCAACCATTATGCTGACCTGTTGCCAATTAACCTCATTAGTTGTCAGATGTTCCACCAAGAGTTTTTTCTCTTTCTTTTGTTGCTTCTGTTCCAACTTTTTTGAGACGGATTTTTTGCATCAATTGTATCTACTTTTTCAATAAATCTTAATCTCTCAGTTTCAATACTTGACATCTTTATGCTATGCTATTGTCTTTACAAATTTACAAAAAAAAGATTTTAAACGCTTTACAAATCATTGCATTTTTTTTATATTTTACACAATCTTCATTCCTGGCAATGGGCACCGTACATTGATAGATGTATTGTTGACATAAGTAGTGAATGTTGTGGAGCAGAATCAGGAGTGACATGTGTGTCCCAGTGCTGTGCAGTGCAGAAGGCCAATCTAACATTAATTAATTCCCAAACATAATTACACAGCAACAGCATGTGGCTATAAATACCATAAAAGCAAAATCATCAGAAGCAGATGAAGGTTATTTTTTGCTTCTCCTTGTGGACTGTGATTAGAGTTTGATCAAAGCCAATCAAAAGTGATCCCCTCGTCCCCCCAGATCACCTTGTTCAAAGTCAATTGTGAGTCCTAACACATGAATTACCTGAGATCAGCTGCAATATTGGCATTTAAAAAAATCTAAGGTCACTATTGCTCTAAGTGATAATGAACACAACACATCCCACTCATCTCCTGGGTTAGACAGTGAGCCCTTTTGGAAAAATGCTAAGTAGGCTAATAGAAATGTGGATTATCCATCAACACTGGCTGGTTTAACTTCACCTCTGGGCCTTATTCAACTGTACAAGCCCACGGCAGCCACAAGCTCCACTTCACATTCCAGAAGGAGCATTTTTCATATAATCAGCACACACTTACATAACGGTACCATCAGCGAAGCAGAGGGTACAATCCGGCAGGTTCTGAAAGAACAGACGTATGTTGATACTTCTTAAAATAATTATTTTTCCAAAGTGCTTGTGCAAAATAATTACAGTAACTTGATTGTAGAGTAATTAAATTAAATAGGATTTCACTTGAAATAAGCACATGCCCTTATTACACAAAATAAACAAAGTGCACAAAACTATATTTGTTTCTCCTGTTCTGCTGTGCAACCATAATCTTGTTATAAACACTGGCATATGAAAGTCCCTGTAAACTATCTGCCCTCCCATTACACATTACAAATAGAGATGCGTGACAGATATTGCACAAATCTCTTTTCATTTATTTTCATGTCTACATATTGATCTAGTGGCATACAGTGATAGTCCACATCTTGATTTCCCTTGTTAAGTTTGCCGCTGCTGTATCGCTCACACTGAGAGTTAGAAATACATCACAGACTAACTTCAAACCAATAAAAAATATATGTGTTAGATAATGTACAGTAGTGCAGTAAAATTAGGACTGAGGACAAAGACAGTGCCAGCACAGCAAACTCACAGATGTCTAAACATTCTTAAAAACACAAGTTTACAGTCAACCTTCAATCAACTTCTGATGAATCAACGCATCAGAAGTCATGTCCGAACGGTGACGTGATATAAACCACATTTTTAGGTGAAAGCACATGCTGAACATAATGTTCTCAAAAACTCAAAATCCCAAAACGCTTCAAAAAGGAGTGGGATTTGACATGAAGCAAATCTGACTGCATAATCCCACAATGGACTAACAGAACATAAAACCCTATCTAGTGAATTAAACCTATATGCATGGCTATATGTAAACTGAAAAAAGTGCAAAAGCTTCTTAAAAATTCTTTTAAAAAAGGCATTTCAAAATGTGAGTTTGCTGTAAAATGATGAACTAAAAGAATAAATCTGTTGTGTTTAAAAAAAAAAACTTGAAGAAGTAAAGAGAAGTCTGAGAAAAACAGAGACATTGTCTAAATAAAGTGGACAGAACCAGATTAACATCGCATTTTTTCGTCTTCACAGACTTTGAGATGCAGTGTTTCAAAGACTAAAAGCTGCTATACTTAAATGACACTAATCAATCATTGTTTGATTTACTGAGTATTAATCCCATATAAAACCAAAGCTTAGCATTTGGACTAGATTCACCATATCATACTGAGGGAAAAGCAACAGCTGTGATAACAAACTGCAAAATGGCTTCTCCATCACTTTAACTGATCAACAAATATACCCACGCAAGCCTAACATACCAGCAAAACATATAAAGATTTTATGCTGAAGTTATGCCCTTTTTGTACATGTGAAACATGACTTTGAGTGATTTATTATGCAAAAGATTTTCTCAGCTGAAGGATTTTCTCTTCCCCTTAATCTTGATCGTTGTTAGGTCAAGATCAAATGCTGTAATAATTGCTCTTTTAAAAGGAGAATTGTTTACACAATTTTATGCAACAAGAAACCAAGTAAATATTGACTTCACATATAACATTTTAATTACATTGACTGCAATGTTTAAATTCAGCTCACTTTAACAGACTGCATTGTATGACAGTCATTTTGAGTATAAACCTACACGACATGTTTTTTTTATTTTTGTCATGTACTCAATTTCCCTGCACACAGTGGGTGGCATATGTCTGAGTGGTGTAGGGCACCGCTGGTTATTGGTCTCCAATTTGAAGTGTGGGTTAGAATCCAATTTCTTACACAACATTTTTACACTTAAGATTTGGTTTCTCTCTATGATGAAAACCTATAAGTGATAACCTCAATGTGATTCTATGTAACTCAATGAGCAAAACACAGCACTAGCAGTGCAGCAGATCATTGTGCATTCTCTGTGTACTTGAGTTGAGGTTTGAAAAGCCACTAGGGCACACCATGCTAAAATATAGACTTTTGGCGCTGTAACACTTTGAATTAGATTACCCAGTCCCTCGCAAATGTTGGATTTTGTTTGTGTGTGTGTGTGTGTGTGTGTGTGTGTGTGTGTGTGTGTGTGTGTGTGTGTGTGTGTTTTCTAAAAGAGCACACTAAACAATGAGCCTTTAAGAAAGCTTGGCACTGTCTTCCAGAAAGACACACAGGGAATTAAACTGGCCTTTAAAGTGCAGGCTCACTGACTGGGTAGGAAGATGAAACAGCTGTGTGGTTTATGGGGCTTTGCTTTAAAATCTGATCAAGACCGATGCATAATTCTTTGAATAATTCCTCAACATCAGCTTGTCATCATCTCCATCAGCAACATGCTTAAGAAGGAGTGTACTGATTAATACTGCATGCATTGTAATATCAAATTAAGCTTTATGGAGCTTTAGGAATAATTTTATTTTATTTTTTTAAACACAAACACACCCTGGAGTAGATGTTTGTTTTAGTTGCTCCCAAAGCTGCTTCCACTGCGTTTTGACAAAAGACGACTGCATTGGTTTAGTGAACCATACATGTCAATGAGCAAGGACAATACTCAGTTATATGTGGTTTTCTTGGAAACCACCATTCTGAAAGCAGTTGGGCTTTGCCCATTCATTGGGTTTAATCAGTTTTAACTAAGTAAACTATTTCAGAGATCACTGTCTGCATGTTACGTTCAAATATCAACACATTGTTCTTGAACTTTTTGATCCCACTTCTTGATACTCGGATGTTGATGCCTATTAGAGTTCTATGATGTTCGCTTCTTTGAAAATATGATTTTTTGATTAAAGCATTGACAAGCCTTGAATGCTGCGCATAATGTTCCAACACTAAGTCAGGACACAATTAAAAGCCGCTTTGCACTCACTAAGCTTGGCAAGCTCTGTGAAAGCCTTTTCATATTCATTGTGTAAGTACAGGAAAAGGTCTTGTGCCATTTTACTCTCCATTAAGAGACTGATGCAACTGCTAATGGAATTCAAAGGGCATTTGCTTTGACTGACTTGCCCTTCACCAATAGGAAAATTGCAGTGTGTGTGCATCACAGGGATTCCATCAAAACAGATCACAGAACTTATAGAGGCCACAGCTTTTCAATTACAGCTTCCAGTATTTAGTTTTTACAAAGGAATTTAACGTGTCAACATATCCACCCTGCATAGTTCAAATTTCTGAAAACATAGTAAAGTAGAAGACAGGTCTTCCTATTCGATTTTATATGGAATGAATAATGGATGAATTCCATGATAAAACATGCCATTTGGACCAGATAGGATGTTTATATATGTCAAATCAATAAATTCATTTTCATCAGCGCCTGGTTTTCTATTCAGCTTAGCACAGCTCTGGCGCCTGGTTGGCAGTAGCAGCATTCTTTAGCAGAAAAAGAGACAGCAGCTTCTCACTGAGAAGCCTCAAAGGTGGGGTGTGTGAGGGGGTGGTGGATTGTGTGCCTGTGTGTGTGTAAGGGGGGGGGGGTACCCGGTGGAATTCAGGACCATTAGAACAACCTTGCCCTAGGTGAGTTTTGGGGATTTACTCTGCAAAGAGAGTTGGCAATTTTCAGGGGCTTGGGGTTTTGAGAAAAAATAAATAAATAAAAGAATGAAGAAGCCGGGTGAATTCCATCATATTTCCTGCCAGAGTACCTTTACTGTTCTCACAGCCTTGCCCACTCTTCTCCTAACTTTCTATCTGATGAAAGACAGAAATTTCTTTTAAGCTATTTCTCTGCAGGGGAACCAGGATGTAAGTAATATTTCAAGGATTACATAATTATTGCATTATAGAAAGGAAGACATCTTTTCACTTACCCCATACATAATGTGCTCCCACACATTCATATGGCTAGCATTCATCAACGCACATTTGATGCAAATCCCAGACTGCCATTCATTTAAAATGTATGATTTGTAAACACAAAAAAGTTGAATCCACTGAAAAGATGCACTATGAATATAAGCAGCTCCACATCACCGTTTGTGCATCTCTCTCACCCTCTCTTTCTCACCCAGACATGGCTACAGATGGCAGATCATCATACAGATGATGACTGCTTAGCAGTTCTTTCTGACAGCTCTCCGATTACATAGCAATTACACTCCTTCTCAAAAGCTGCTTTGACAATTAGCCTGCTGACAAAACACTTGGTTGTATTTATTCATGTGTGGACAGCTTTGGCTTCTTGTTTGTCCAGAGAGATTGTGTTCACACCTAGGTAAAATGCTTCAATTTCTAACTTCGACAAGGCGGCACAGTTTCTACAATTCAGTACCAACAATACATGTTTTACTGTCTTTTCTTACACCTGCAGAGCAGAAAACCTGGCACAATCCACAGGGAAGTGTGCCAGTTCTCACTTTTTAGAAACGCATTTGTGCTTGATTTGCACTCACACAGCCATTAACTTCATCAACCACTCGCCATAAGTTAATTTTCAGGAGAGCTCAGCAAGCAACTGATATCAAACATGCAATTAGAGTATTGATTTTCATCGTCAAGAAAATGTCATTATTTTGCAAAAGCCCACTCAAATCTTTTGGCCACAAGATGTGACAACAAAGACACACACAAAATGCCAAGCAGCATTTAACATAGCTGGAAAATCAGTGAGTCATCAACTCAGATGATAGAAGAGCTTTCAAAAAAGACCAGTTATAAATACATATAAACAATGAGATAATCCTTTTTAAAATAGCAGAGGGACATTTGATATGGGTGGAGGACAGTTTAATATTTTCACCACTGTGGCACTAGGCAGAGCTTTTCGAAAAAATGAGGTTTCAATCAGAGTAACTTAATGAGTATATGACGATAAGAAACAAAAGAGAAGTTGTGAAAACATATCAATAAATTGTTCCAAGTTTATCCAAGTCATAATATCTTAGGGGATAAACATGCTCTTTCTCTTACTACAGCATTATTAAAACCTGTGTTTGTGCTCAGACCCATAGCACTCGTTACAGTTAAGGAAAGACAAGTTATCATGACAAGTTCTTGTCGCAAATGTTTTGCCTATATACAGATTCAACAGACAAAAAAAAAAAAAAAAAAAACAGCAGACAGCAGAAGTATTCACTTATCTTTTGTGAGATGACAGAAATGGACGTTACGTCCTGCACTGTCCTATATTGTTCACCACTCTGCTGTTTGGTGCTGGGCAGGTGGAGGACTGTAAAGTGGAGTTTTTTTTTTTTTTTTTTTTTTTTTTTTTTTGTGGTTTAAAACAGCTGCTGGCATCCAAAAAGACAAAGCAAAAACAGTTAAGTTATAGACTGCCAAATAATGAGCTGAAAAGATGCTAAATAAAGTGTTAGTGGAGCAACTGTATAGTCATGTGCTAATTCTCTGTTGGTTCAACACCACAGATAACCCACATCACATGACTACACTGATTAGAGCATTTTTAGCGTATACTGGAGTGCCTGTCAACTAATTACATTTCTCAGCATATTTAGAAACTAATGAATCTCCACAGTCTCTATTCTATGTATAATTTTGCAATGCACCCTGCAGTCTCCAGTGCAACATGTTTCTGCAAATTCTTGAGATCCTAGTTTGTTTGCACATTTGATGCGCTGTTATAATCATAATAACAGCAGCAACCTGCCACTTCCTGCCACTGCAACATCCAGTTTTTTCCGGGAACAACGCAATAGGACACAATGTCTCCAACTGTATAATATAAACAAAGCACCAACATGGAAGTAGGAAATGGAGACACGGGGGAGACATGCGCTCATCCAAATGTGTCTCTGCTCTGCACTTTGTTGCGAGTCTGTTTTGAAAGGTTGTTTTGGCATTTGTGTTAAAAGAAGCTGCCTGTTTCAATCTTTCTCCTGTGCGTTTTAGAACTGAACTGGCCTTGAGAGTCGTCACTCACCCAGTCGGAGCTGCTGTGATGGTTTGAATGGATTGTGCCTTCAGTAACAGCCAGTAGTTGTGTGATTGGCTGATTGAGCCAACATAAAACCTTGGTTAAGTTGGTCCTGGCCACCTCCGTGAAGCTTTTGAACATTCAGAGCCTTGCTAAAGGTTTTTAAGCAATTTATTTCCAACTGCACCAAGCCTCAGAGTGTCAGGAACAACAACAAAACACCGGTTCTGCTAAAGTGCGAGTCATTTCTCTGTGTAAAGCACTATAGGTTTGAATTAGTAATTCCACAAAAAATGTTGCCTACATCATCTTAGGGGTCATAGAAATGTGACATGTGTACTCGGGGGAACTATTCATGTGCCTCCCCATTCGTTTACAGCTCGCTTCCCCAATCACTTGAGAAAATGGCTGCAGGAAAAAAACAAACCACTCATGGTTGTAGTGGCACAGTCTTTTCCAATGGCTGCTATAATTGCATTTCCTGTGCAAATCGTTCAGTTTGTCGGGGAACCAGACAAAGGAAGCAGAATCCATCTAAAAATGGGAAAGCCTATCTTTTCCTTATTAACTGTTGGCATATTGTTCTCAACTGGATGCACTCCACTTGCACAGATGACTAATTTTCACCTCCATTGTGAGACAATTTGAGGAGAAAAAGATTTATACAGTATATATCTTTCACACCACAGTGAATAAACAAATGCCACAATGAAATCTATGTGATATTATATAGGGCTTGATGTTTATATAGTCAGCTGGAACTTCTCATGGAAAAGTGGAAGAGTCCTCTATTGATTAACTAATCATATTCCCAGAGCTATTAAAATTCTACATCCTCTCAAGGGAGACAGAGATAAATAAAGTGCTGTCAAGAACCCGTTGTAAAAATGACACAAAATCCAATGAAATGTAAAAGGTATTAAGTTGAAATTAAGCATCAGTTGATTGATCTAACAAGTGCTTTGTCTTATAAATGTCAAAAAACTATTTTAAAAAGTGACTGCCTGATTTACGCTGAACAGAAAAGTAAATATTTGAATAGCCTGTTGTGTCTGACCAAACTCCAAGGTATTAAGTTTGGTGTGATAAGACAAACAAAAGCAGCAAAGCCTTACATTACATTACAAGCTGGAAGCGGGGAATCTTAACAAAAACGACTCAATTCATAGTTTGCACAAAAAGGTGCAGATTCATTTTACTCCATTTGACTAATCCATAGATCAACTGAATGTTTCCGTCTCAATGCAAAGTTGTTTACAAATGCAGAGTGTACCTAATTAGTAACTATAAATAATAATAATGATAATAATAATAAGGCTTTTGTTAGAATGCATCACACATTAACAATAAAAAATTGTTGAGTATATGTAGATAACACTGTACAATTATAGTACAAAGATGCCTTGTATTTATCACGGCTGATAAATACATGGTGCAACCTTATACTGTAGCCATTAGTTCGAGACTCATCATTTATTAATGCATTGTCATCCCAGTCTCTTATCTGAGGAAAAGCAGTCAACAAACAATACATACTGGTGCCCCTATACTTCCTCCTAACTGACTTCTGCAAACATTCCCACATATAGATCACTAAGCCAAAATTTCTTGCAGTGTCTAGCTCTAGAGTTGGAGCTACAGCACACAGGCTGAAAATCCCTTTGCTTTCCAAAGAGCTTTCCTGAGGCCAAGGCTATGAATTGATATCCCACAGTTGCATTACTCTTGGCCACAGAACAGAGCACGGGACGAGAATAATAATAGGACAGATCATTGCTGTTTACTGCTCACCAACTAGTGCATTACAGGGGGGTTGAGCTGGAGATGTCAATACCCTCAATGGGCCTAAGTAATAAACTTCATGTGTGCTAGCACATGTTCAGTTATAAAGTCCATTAGGAGTGCAAAGATGCTGATTGACATCGGAAAATCGAAACCAGAGTCAGAGATACTGTATGGCTGCACCAGTTGAAAACCACAGATTCCAAAATAAATTCTGTAGAAAATCAGTTACGCTAATTTCTGAGCTTGGCTAGCACAGTTATCCAACTCAAAACACTCGACGTATTTCAACACTCGACAAGAACAATGACGCAATTCTTGATAAAATGCCGGCAGTGTGAAATAGATGCCACATTAGCATCAGGTTTACTCACAGTAGTAAACCTCATTACTCACATAGGAAGGCAACAAAGGAAAAAAGTCACAGTAAAGTTATCAGCTGAAGGCAGGTAAGGTAACGTTAAACATGTTTTTACAGTGTCAGCGTTATCAGCTACTTTCAAAGCACCTTAGCTGATGACTTCACTGGTCGAAGGCAACATGCTATTCAGTGTTTGAAATGCAGCATTTATGATGTTGGCTCACAAACTGTCCTAAAGTTACACAACAACAACTCTGCAGCTTTTTAAGTAAAAATGACATAAAAACAAAAATACATTCCAGTACTGTGTTATATTGTTAAACAGCAGGTTGATATATTCATGGGTAGGAGTTTCCACTGTTTACTGTTGCTAAAAGTAAGATGGGCAGCAGTGGCTCAGTTGGTAAAGTGGCCTACCAACCATAGGGTCAGTTGCACAGTGCCAAGTACCGGTCCCAAGCCGGTAGAAATTGGGTAGGCTTGCATCAGGAAGGGCATCGTGCGTAAAATGTACCAAATCAACATGCGGACCAATAATCTGCTGTGGCGACCCTGAACTCATGGGATAAGCCAAAAGGGGGAAAAAACTAAAATAAATCACTGCTTATTACCTAATGAATAGTACAATAGTCCATTTTAGTGCACTATGGATGAAATAGGATTATAATTATTAATGCATTAATGTGTAAACATCAGTGCTGTGGCTGTGGAGCTGATTTAAGCTACTTTAGACACTGACAGGTGATTATTACATTAAATGATTAATCAGTATTAAAAAGGTGATTGTAAATCATGTTTTTGTATAGAAGCTGCATCTAAACAAGTAACTAAATCAGTCAGAGTAAAAAAGCTTAAATGGCACAGTAGTTCCATTACTGTAAATAAACATTTTCTATACTGTATAATGTATAGAATATTGAAAATTGAAAAGAATAATATCAGCTGAATCTAATTAATATTGATTCAACCCTGAACCTTAGTGCATTGTATTGTTACAAATTGAGTTGTATCATTTTTGTATCCAACTGTGGCCCATATATCGAGATACGTATTGAATTGCTGGAGAGGCAGAGATTCAGCCCCGACAGTCCACACATGTCCACACACACACACACACACTTTAACACTCCCTGAGAAAAGCCTCGCAGCACTACTGATGTTTTGGAATTTTCTGTGAGGACACCCTCTGCCGCAAGAAGAACTAAGATGCAACCTGCGTACCCTCTGAGGCTTGCTGCATGCTCAATCAGCAATATGATATGCCCACGGCCCTGTGCTGAGGTCACTGCTGGAGTCTTGAAGACTGATCATGCATGAGGTAGCAACACAGTGTTCCCCCACTAATGTGCCAAGCTAACCATGCTGCTTCTACAGCTACTATTCAGCTGCAAAGACTGAGCTTCACCCTGAGGAAACTGGGCTCTGCTTCAAACATCGAAATGAAAAGTGAAGACACATGTCAGGCAGTGAAACTGTAAGCAGTTCAGTCATCAAATAGAGAATTTTGGTCTTGCTATGAAACATAGACAATGGATGAGATCTGAGCACCAATCCACTCTAATCAAGATGACTTTACCGTGGTACAAATTCTGTTGGGGCCAAGTGGCTCGGCATCACAATTCATTTAGTGAAAGGGGTCTTTAAAGTTTAATCTGCTGTGCAGTCGTTCCTAATTTTGAACCACATTTCCCGCACTCCATTTTAGAATGGCTCTCACACGTGTCTACAGAATTTTAATCAATAATAAAAGTAGTCAGGGAAGTCAGATGTACTGTCCTTCAAAATCTCCTTAATGTTCCTTCTCTTGACAACAGCAGACGGTGCTGCCTGCGTTCCAGTCTTCATTCACCTTAGAAAATACCACCCTAAGCCTCATCTGTCATGTATCGGCTGCAGCCTAACATTTCACTTTGTTTGGCAGACATTGATTTTTACCTCCAAGGTGTTGTCAAGGAGGCATCCAACTCATACATACCTCCTCTGTTGTCTCTCCAGAGGCTGCTTTAGAAGAAATTGCAGGAACACACACACATGCCCACCGGAAATAAATAACAACTTTTGAAGGTAGCCTAAAATATTGCCAACTGTGTTGAATACAACACTGGTGGCAATGAAATGTACTGGAGATAACCTGGGTTTTATGAAAGCAGCATTTCTCACTGCCTATTTTTGTTGCGTTTTAAATGTGTGTGGTACTATATAAAGCTTGGCAGCATGTAATCCACATTCAAATATATATTGTAAATACAGATGGAAGCTGATGGAGCATCAGTGTGTATTTAAGTGTGCAGTTTAAGATGAGCACAAATGAGGAGGCATTTTGGTTTGCTGTGGGTGCTGTCCATGCAAGTTTGCTCAGCCAAAACACTCAGGACACTAGATGACAAAACATGTGGTCACTAAAACTGCTTCAGTCTTCTTCAGCAGATTGGTCCAATCCTCCATCCATATGTTATGGGGGTTTACCACCACGGCAAGTCAGATAACAACAATTTACAGTATCAAGCAACATCTTAGCACAACCTCACTCACACACACACACACACACACACACACACACACACACACACACACACACACACACACTCTCTACTGGAGCAATACTTTATATTCATTAACTGCCAAAAATGTTTTAGCCCATAGCTGGTTTAAAAGAGCAACAGTATATCTTACTTAAGATTTGGTTTGGCACCAAAGAGGCATGATCTATGGGGCACCCAAGCTACTTTCAAACTGAGGAGGGATGCTACAGCCTTGATAGTAATACAAACACTAATTATAATAAACTAGATTTTTGCTTAGCACTTTTTCAACAAGGTATGTTGATAAGGTCATCATTGGAGAGTGGGAACTTAAAATTACTACATCATAATGAAAAGCTGAGAATTAGAACTAATTTAAGGCTACAGCAGGTAACTTTTTGATTTTAAGATTTTTGCTGGCTCCATAACTTGTTTTGTTTTAATGTGGAGAAGGGCTGTCAAAGTCTGCAGTGAGGCTCACTCTTCTAACCAATTAGAGAAGATCAAACTCTATTCGTGACGAATAGAGTTTGGCTTTGACACAGTGTCCGTATCTGAAGAGTAGAGCCGGGTGATTTCTAAACTTGTGCTGCAGACGGATTCACAAAAGTGGCTTTAAGTTTAAATATTTGGTCATAAGTTTTGAACAAATAAATATTGTGGCCTGATGATAAAAATACTTTCAGAAGTATCTCAACCATCACAAATGAAGGTCTTTATACCCAAGGACAGACAAACAATTTCATAGTATAGTAATGACAACAATTTTCTGTAACAAACAAAAAACACTTCAGGAAGAAAAAAAAAAAACCTCTTGTATTCTCCTTTAATATAGTGCTTCAGTGATTTGCTGTTCTGAACAAGCCTTCGCACATTTCAATTCAGGTTTGATCTCAGTTCCGTGTTGATATTTTGTTGAGGAAAAAAAAAAAAGCACCAGTGACAACACAGTGTTGGCATCTTTTCTTTTCCGAATGGGCTCAAAAGTGACGGCGAAACAAAAAGGGGGCAAGGTTTGGCTGTGCATCTCTCAGGCCGCTTACTTCTTGCTAAGGGCAAGAATCATAAACCTGCTGTGTTTTTAAAAGCTAATTATAAATATCCTGAATATGTATGAAAATGAAGGAGACCAGCGAGGACAACTTCTCGCTGCAGAAGCACAGAAGACTGATAAGTTTCCTACACTTGGCTGCCTTATACATTTGAATTCCTCTCCAAGAAGGTCAAAAGTTCAGTTCTTTTCACTGTGCAAGATGCTGAATTGTTTTGTGCCTACAATATTTACTGTGTCTCAGTCTGGAAGAACATCGACTAAATGTTTCATATGCAAAATGTATTTTACTGCGCTAATAGCATAAGTAGCAAAAACTTCATTTAGGCTAATGGTTGTAAATGCAATCATTGCCATTTAATGGCTTTGATGAGTATATGTATAGTATACTAATAAACTACGTGAGGAAACTATTGTCTCCATAATGGATTGGAATCTGCATTTATCTCTACTACAACTTTGAAATATGCAATCGCTGTTAAAAATGTGTCTTTTCCCCCCAAGCAACAACTCTGTAGATATATTTAGATACATTACATTCAGTATATAATTGGCTTAGGTAAAAGTGGGTTTGCGTGTGTGACATTATGTGTAAGTCGGAAAATGGTGTTAACACGGTGGGAGCAACAGAATGGAAAGAAACACACAGCAGCCACATGTCGACAGCATCCATTATGCTTCTCTCCGCACATTCTTCATTTAGCCTCTTCGTATGACTCCACGGGGTTGTGCATATCTGCAGCCTGGTTGCTGCACTTGTAAACTATACAATTTGTGTTTCATGCCACAGCAGGCATCAATTAGCACCTCTCTCACGCCTCTACATCTGAACTGCATCAGATTTGGTTCTGTGCTGCTCAGAACACGATGTGAATTTGTCATGACTCGACTGAAAGGGAGGAAATGTTCAACACTCGGGGGCTCGCTTTTTGCTCACCTTGTGCTTTTAAATCCAGAATGAATATCGCATATTGTGCTTCATGATTACTGATTGAAAAGGTATTCATCCCTGTGGTTGTTTTATCAGCAAAAAGGTACTGTATGAGGGAAAGAAAAGAGATATTTGTCATGGATGCACCTGGATTTTTCAATTACACAACATCTGGGTTAAGCAAAGTCCCATTTGCACAGAATTGATGTGAATGAGTTATTCTTGAACCATTTTTTACATTTCTATTCACAAATATGCTAACGACAAAGACGCCCTAGATGAAAGGCCAATATTATAGAGTTTCAAACCTGAGGTAAACACAGCGACTGCACTGCAAGATTTTAATTTCGCTCATCAAATGTTGCATTTTATAATTCAGCATATTGAGGAAGTATGTGTACAATATGATTATATTGTAGCCCTTTATGTTTTACTACCAAATTTAGCACAAAGTAAAAAGTGGTGTGATGTTTTGGTAGATTTTTCGAGCAGACAAGGTGAGAGACACTGAAAATACGATTTTTTTAGGATTTTTATGATTTTAAAAGTTTGTTTTGCAGCCTTTCATTTAAAACTGCAGCTTGATGCTGTCGTCAAACTGTGCCGGTCCTGCTCTTAACAGCTCACGCAGCAGAACGTGAATGACTATGAAACGTCTCTGCAGTGAAAGACACTGATCATCTTTCAGATTAGGCTTAATCATGTTTGCTTTGCCCCAGTTAGATAAGGGAGTTACGTCATCAACACATAAGCTTTCTCATGTCTCCTCTCATGGTCCCTGTGCTTTTCCCTCCCGCTCACCAAATGGCAGCAGTAGGAGGCAAAGGATGGTCCACATTCACACCCGACTGAGTCATTTCACACTGGAACACATCCATCAGAATTAAGATCATAAAATGCCAAGACAAGACTGACAATGGAAACTGAGAAGTGAAATCTGAGAGAAAAGGCGGCAGCAGGCAGCATATGGCTTAGTGAAATCATAATTTGCCAGCTCATAAAAGGCAGCAGCTGGCTAAGTTTCCTGGTTGGGATTAATATTGGATGACCACGCTATATGTATTTTCTTTACTCTTGACCTGATTAAAAAGCACACAGATATATCGATACAGCGGCAAAACCACAGTTGGCACCACAGTCACAGTTGTTCCCAGCATCGTGTTACAGCCATACTGTCCAGGAGACTGTGACCATTTGCGTCTTGCTTTCTCGTGCACCTTGCTCAAGAGCTCCAGGGTGTTGAGGGAGCACTATTTTTTTTTTTTCATTTTTTTGTTTGCTGTAGCATAAGAACCCAGACCTAGAGGGAATAATAAACTTTAACACAACTAAAGCTTGAAAAAAGATGCTGAAGTTTGGAACAGCCTAAAAAAAAATAAATAAAACTAGATAACAAATTTCAATAACATGAAGCGCATGTATTCAAAAGATACACTTAGGTGTAATGCTGGACACAATCTGAGAGCACAGCTATCTCCCTTTCAGCACCAAAATTACATCAAGATCTTCATATAACAAGATGTGACATTGGTAATCATGTACTGATTCGCTACAAAGAAAAATAAAATAATTAAAGAAAAAAAAAACTCAACACAACAGAGATATACTCTGCTTGTTTTAAAACTTAACTTGCTCTGCACACTATGCAAACAAGCATAAGACAATTAATTTTGACCTCATCCTGATGTTTATTCAAGGCACTGTCAATAATGTAATCCCTATGATTTAGTTAGAAATCACATCTGCCACATTCAGGTGAAGGCCATTTGTCTCCTCCATATTCATAGGCAACAATATTGACTAAATGTCTTGTCTGGCTAAGGATACAATGGGCAGTGTGAAACTAGAGGATAAGTTGGTGTGAATATAAGCAGGGACGAAATGCATACAGGAGATTCTGGGATTAACTGTGGAAGTTATTATGCCGCGCAGTCTCCTCAGCCAGGTCCAGACACTGACTGACATCGAGGCATTACTATAGCAGACTTTTTGGCAGACAAGTTAACAGCAGTGTACAACCTCCTCAGGGTTAAAGGGTTAGAAAGACTTTAAAGTATCCCATGTCGTGAGTAGCTAGCGGTCAAAAACAACAGGCTCCGCTTTCAAAACTCAAAAACGCTGTAAATCATACCTGTAGCGAGCTAACCTGCGGCTACAGTAGCACTCGGAAACAGAGGTCAATAACTATGGTGAGACACATTTACGCAGAGTCTTTGTGTTTTTCAGAGTGACAATAGAATCTCATTGTCAGGTGTTTAGTTAGATAAGGTTGTACACCCGCAGGGATTAGCGTCTGCTTTTCATCAATGTAATGCTTTAAAAACAGGTTTAGCAAACGTACGGTGGATCAACCAATTTAAATGCTAAACCTCTTTCTCTCTGAAGATTGGGGCCAGGGGCTAAACACGTAAAGATAAACAAATCAACCTAGCTTTAAGGACTTGGAGCAAGGCAAAAAAAAAACAAAACTGAATGACCCTTACACCTTTATTTGTACAGCAAGTACTGGGGAAATGGTGATATAGCTTGCAAAGTGTTAAGGTGAGAGGCTGATTCCCTTGTTTGCTGCGATAATGTTTCCAGTGTCAGGTTCCTCTGTTAGAAAGAGCCATCCTGAGGCACTGGATTCAACTCTAAATATGCAAACAGGGTTTCAGGACTTTGAGATAACAGCAGGAGGACGCAATGAAGAAATGTCACTGGTTCTGGTTTAACATAACACAGTCGTAGCCACTTGTATGTACAGTAACAATATGCACCACCACTGCTCATATGTTACCCACAGCAGTAGCTGAATTAGAAGCTGGCTGGATCATGCTGAGAAGTGACATTACTCTTTGAGAGCAGCATAATGATCACTATCAATCTCTTCATTGTCGAGTCACATTAGTGAAATATCAGGGAGGAGTACTGGAAAGGGGAAGGAGACCGCCGAGAGACATCCTCCACCATGGCAGCATGGCAGTGCATTAATCACAGCGGCGGGACCCTCTCTGTGTCCAGGCTGAACACTGTCAGGGTAAACACTTCAACCGATCGAGATGCTACGGATACGCCAAGAGAAAATTCTTAGCTGGTATGCCACCACATTGGAAAAGAGTGCCAGCTTTCTCTTTGCAGCTCATAACTGTCACTGCTTTCTCATTTTAGATTCACATTTTCTCTTAGGCCATTTGAAACGTCGCCGCTGATAACTTCAGTCGTCTTTTTGAACAAATACAGAGTCAGCCAAGGAGACAAAACTGTCATTATTTCATAATCAGCCAGGCTCAACAAAGATTTCCTGCTGCAGATATTCAACTCAGTAATTCCGAATGTAATAACAAGCAGCAAAGATGCTGTATTTAAAGCTATAATACCACATCTGACATGCACCATAAAACAGCTGGATGAACGCTTCATGACTCTCAAAGCCTATACAGAGACAAATCTGCAACAATTTCATCCATTAACACCATCAATCTGAGTTTGCTCCATCAGTTTCAGTTAGTGTTGACTGCTCGACAGTCTCTGGCAGAGTTGCTACAAGTGCCCTTTTTCGCTAGGAGAAATTTTTCTCCTAGCGAAAAAGTGAAACTTTTTTTTTGTCTTTCCGTCTAGTGTTGCAGCACACATGTCATAGTCAAGTGGTTTCTTGAAACCACCCATTCCCCTACTCTGCTACTGCCATCTAAATAATGAATACTCTGCCACTTGCAGTAATCCTCCAGCAGCCATCCCCAGAAATAGAACAAAGTCAGAAGGAGCACTCGTTCTCTCTCCTTCACTTTCCAAAACAAATAATGCTGATTCCTGAAAAACCCATTCAAATACCTAAAACTTCAATCGTACGGCACATTAATGATGTGCAGCACTCGTGTTTGCAAACAAAAAAATTTGCAAAAAGTTGAGTTAATGCAGTGAATCTACATTCTTGGCCACAGCAAGGTTTTGACTTCAAAGTTTTGCTTAGTATCTATTTGAAGGCAACATCAAAGCATGGGTAAGCCAATGATTTCAAAAGGCATCCAGAGCTAACCAGAAAGGTACAGTAACTGCGAAGGGCACCTTTGGGCTTCATATGATGGATGATAAGGAGAAAAGACAGAAGGAGGGAGCGAGAGATGCAGGCGAGAGAGAGGTAGGGGAGACGGCCACAACGAGAATTATGTGAGGGAGAGGTGAGCTCCTATGAAAGGTATCCTTAATTAGATGAAATGTTTGCCCTCTTCCACACATTCCTTCATGTGGTGCCAGAAAAAAAGACCAAAGCTGATGAGTCTGGGGAGAACTATCTGCCTAAGTGGCCTTTTATTGGGGGATAAAAAGCTCCTCTTTGCCTCTGTTCCCATCCACTGCCCCTGATTATGGAAGATGTGAAGGCGGATGAAAGCAGGGGCCAAGGATTTCTGACGCTCCTATTGTATGCAGATGTGACGACAGGCCTGGCATTTGGCAGATGAAACCTATGAACTGCCTTCTGAGCTCTCAGCCAATTATGACAGGGAAAAGAAACTAAAAGGAGTAAGGCTCAAATATTGTAATGGTGTATGAGCCTAAGAATTTACCCCCAAAATGATGACACAATGCAACAAAACTATGCTGCAAATAAAGTTTTAGCAACTGTTTAACTCTCATAGTAAAAAAAAATGCATAAATAAATAAAAAATACACACACATCAGAAAACAATTGTGTGTCTGTAGAAAAACTCTCATTATAGCCACACAGTGATGCCAACTATGGACCATGCATATCTGAATAAATATTAAATGTCAATTAAAGCTGCACATGCAGGTTACCTGCAGACAACAATGATCATCCAAATAGGTTTCATGGTTACGTACTTTCATCTAAAAAGGCATCAAACTTTGGCACTTGCAGCAGTGTTGATTGATCAAGTGCCACACTAATGAAAGCTGTGAGACTAAGGGAGATTAGATGGTTGCTAAGCTTTGACCCTGAATGTGAAAACAGCAAGGCCCGGGGATTGCTATCATAAAGCTGCTAAATGGCTTATTTCACCTCCAGCCATGGTAGCCACCCACTGGCATCACAGTTTGGATAATGATACCGTAAATGTCCGCAGTAAACAGCTGAGGAACAGGGGTTCCGGCCCTACCCCATTACCATTACACGAGATGGGGATGATCATTACCTCGTGAATTCCAGTCACAATTTCAAAACAGCCACACACATATTCATAGGTTATGAATGCAATAACACAGAAATGGAGGGTCTAAAGTTCCACACAAAATGGCACATGGTGAGCAATTTTCATAATCCTGAGTTTTGAAGAAAGTGTTCTGTATAGGACGATGATAGTTAAAATGTATATGCAAGTATAGTAGCCTCGAGACAATGGTGACTTTTAAAATCAAAAAAGAATAATATAATACACATTAATAACCATAAAGGTCTTGCTCTCTTGTCAAACCACACAACTTTTCGCCAAAGTATAATCACAAGTCGGCCATTACGAGTTATTTTTGAGACAGCAAAGCGTTCACACTGGTCTGCAAAATATAATACGTGTCAGCGGTGGAAAATTACCTCATAGCAGGTGAGGATTTAGGATTCTTACAGATGTGGCTAAAAGCGCCTTAAAATGTGTTGGTGCCCATACACCTGATTGAAAAAATGGTCCATTTTAGTTCCGAAGTGTTGAAATGAAAAGCTCTTTTGTCATGAATACCTGCACACGTTTGGCTTGTCATAGAATGAAACAGAGTAGCTGTGAAAAGAGCTGAATTTAACCTGCGATAAATAAGAGGACTGTAGCGATATTTCAAGCAGACTGTTGTCTTTAATTAGTATCACAAGTGTCTTCAATCTTCCCGCCATTCATTGAGTCTATTTAAAATGGAGAAAAGTATTCAATGTGATGTTTGGTGTCACTGTGGGCAGCATACTGAACATGGGCGAGAGAAAGAAAAGAAGAGAGTTGTCTGATGAGATAAAGAAGAAAATAACTGTCAAACATGGTTAAGGTAAAGGCTACAAGACCATCTCCAAGCAGCATGGTGCTCCTGTGACCACAGCTGCAAATACTATTAAGAGGTGTATGGTCCATGGGACTGTAGCCAATCTTCCTGGTTGCGACCACAAAAGGAAAATTTACCCCATTTAGAACAGAAGGGTGGTTTGGATGGTGGAAAAACAAACAACCAAATTCAAAACAGATACAGGCTAATTTGCAGAATAAAAGGAACAACAGTCCAGTTTTCGTCTTTAAAATGAAAGTGGGCTACATTACATGTAAGGAGACCCAGGGAGAACCCTCTTTTTTTTTTTTTCCCAAAATGAAATTACAAAAATGCATATTGACAGGACACAATGCCTCTGGAGGACTGACTTTTAGATAGATTAAACTAAATGAGAAACTTTTGGTCACATAGTAAAATCAGCACCACGTTCACAGTGTGAACTGTAAAACAAAAAAAAACAAAAAAAGAGGAGGCTCAAAGAATTCTTTAAATCTCATATAGTCCAGGGTGAGAAAGCACTGTCTCCGTTTAAGGTCATGACTCCTCTGGCAGGATAATGACCTACTGTAAAACATTATCCAGAGCCAAAACATTATCCATTTAAAAGCACCAAAAACAGATGAGAGTGGCCTGCTACACGAGTCCCGATTTTAATCCAATTGAACATCTAAGGACAGAGCTGAAACTCAGTTTCAGTTAAAAGGACCCCCCCCCACCCCCACCCCCCACCTGAAAACATGACGACAGGAGCTACAAAAGGCACTTGATTACAGTGTCTCAAAATGGGGCTCTACAAAATTCTAATTTAGGAACATTGTTTGCCACATCACTTTAATTTGTTGTATTATTTAAAATCATGTGCTGTACAAAAAAAAGTGAAAAGCAATGTGTCCATGTTAAATATGCATTAGAGTAAAGCAGTCTACTGTGGGGGAGGGTGTGGCCCTCACTGGACCTGCCTTCTCCTAGACAGCAACCTGAACTTTTAAAGGCCACAGGGGAAGGACACATCATATGGAGGACCTCACTAGCACTTCAAATGCATCATGAACCTGGTGGACAGTGGTGCCACAGTCTCAAATTTGGTCACCAATAAATCAAATCACAAGACACATCAGTTACAATATGAGTCTACGCCTTACTACACACATACATACAGATCCACATCAATATGATCCCCATGTAATCAGGTCTGGCAGGATATTTGTGTGTGTGTGTGTGTGTGTGTGTGTGTGTGTGTGTGTGTGTGTGTGTGTGTGTGTGTGTGTGTGTGTGTGTGTGTACTTTCCAGTTTTCTAATTCATTTTGAGCTGTGAATAGCTGCCCTTAAACTGTATTCCAACCTTGTGGTTGGACACACAAAGGGAAACCATCATTCAGCCTGAATTTAGTGAGTTTGACAAGGTGAGCAAAAGTCATTAACGAGCAAAGTTTGACAGGATTTTTGTTAAAAGGACACCCAACCACCAATCAATATCAATGATGTTTTAATCAAGCCGTTAAGTCATAATTAGAAATCGTGAACTTCATTCAATTGCAATCAACACTTTTATTATACAAAATAAGTCAACATAGTTGAACCTGCATTATTAATCTTTTTACCGGTAATTATGTTTCATATTTTAATTAACTTTTGCCAA
The DNA here is from genome assembly GCF_033026475.1 of Channa argus. NCBI lineage: Eukaryota > Metazoa > Chordata > Actinopteri > Anabantiformes > Channidae > Channa > Channa argus. The sequence goes on from NC_090206.1 coordinate 21,685,111, forward strand.
CAGACACTGGTTAAGGCTTTCAGGTGTGGAGATTTCTCATCCACACTGTTGACTGAGTTTTAATTTAAAACAAGGGTTCAGTGTCTCCCAGATGACACAACTACGTGGACAATTTCACACTCGCATGCTTTCCGAAAAACCTTAAAAAATTATTTCATGTGTGGATATTAGAGATGATATCATAAATAAAATATGTGAAAAAAGAAATGGAATGTGGAAGGGTACAGCCTTTCAACCAATAATGCAATCAACTACCTGTTAATTAGTAATGAGTGTATGTGTATTTAAATGAATGGTTTGTGCTTGCAATAAACACACACACAAAGAAAAATAAATCTTGAAAGTTTTTTTCCATCATGCTTTCTTGAAGCCACATTGTCTGAATCGTTGAGACAATAAAAGGATGGGTAACCCACTGATGGGTTTAAAGATTAAAAAGTATTCTGAATGACTTTTGGATAAAGCTTCTGCTTGCTTCATAACCGGATACGACTTGAACAGAACATACATTCAGAAGTCCACATGGACAGATCAAACTCGCCTAATAACAGATACAAACAGTCCTCATCCAGACATTACATAAATTAAACAACAGTTCATCCTCGCATTACATAAATTATGGAACAGTCCGTCCAGAAACCACATCGTAATGCACAAAAGCCTTTGCCGGCTAAGGGCTCGCTGGCCCTGAAGTCTTGACGTGTGTTTGCCAGTAAGAGGAGACTGCAAAAGCTGCGTGGTGAAATATGAGCTGAGAAAATTAAAACAAAAATTGGTCAGACCTTACTGTTAATGCGAATGCCGAGCAGCTTTATTCCACAGAGAAAACCAGGGATCTAAAGCGAGCCAATGTAACGGATTGATACTCAACCAGCCCATTACAAATGATTTTGAGGTTAATATTCCTTTTCTGATTGCACATACACTCGCTGCCAGCATTAAAACTTTCCCTCTGCTGCAACACTCAGCATGTATGGAAGCACATTTACTGCTTTCACTAGGGACACAAACCCACTTATTCAATGTAATTACCACTGACAAATATAAGGATGGCTGGATCACAATATACCCACCTCCTCAGCAGCATGCCCACCCCTTCAATTACCCCGACACATTGCTGCAAAAGCAAACGTGGCCGAAACCCAGCTATAGTAAAACTAATACCTCTATGAGACTACAGCTTTAACAATCACACAACTGATGGATGCTGAAATGAGCAAATAAATGTGCAAAGAAATTAATCTTTTCCCACTCTTTCAGGCAACTAAAAATACACCCGCCTTGCTCCACAACTCACCTTATGGCCTGGAGAATAATTCATTGTGATGCCTCATAAGATGCCGTGCCCGCCGAGGAAATTTACGTGCTCATATTTACCTGTCATCTATAAAATGTATGTGAGGCTGAAACTGTATGACCCTTTGCAGCACTCAGACTTATTCCTCCTTTGATGCATCTGCTCTTCTTACACTGGCCACCACTGGCTACACACCAATTACTTTTGGTCTTTGTAGCTATTGGTCTGCTAAGCACTTCAATCCATCTCAGTCTCCATGAGTCCATGACGTCAGCCAGAAATGATTAATCAAACACCAAAAGCAAGCACCTAGGATACACCCTGTTTGCATACATTACCCACAATACTTTGCTGCTGTCATGTTAAATATTGAATGCATGAGGAAGCATGAGCCAATTAATAAAGAGTATAATATCTTATTATGGTTCAGAAAGCTTAAGGCAACACACTCCAATATTGCATTTCAAACAAGATTAAAATCACCTGTATAATAGTTTCTGATCGTGTGGAAGAAACCACAATCCTAAGTACTATAATAAAAATACTAAATACTAATAAAAATAATAGTAAAATGAATAATTTTAATTCACCGAATTTCACCACAAACATTTCACCTAAAAACATTTCCAAATGAACACAAAGCAACTTGCTAAAGACCACAATATGCTTTAAGTTATTGCTTATTATAAATACCATGTGGGCATGAATTTGGGGTAAGTGCAAGGCACTGTACTATCAATTAACAAGTGTTAGACTGCAGTACCATTTTAAACACAATACACACCACCCCCTCATAAGAAGAAGCAGAAAAAACACAGGGGGATTGAAAGGAATACAATAGACTGTAGCTTTCCGCAGTAACAATAGGCCCAGGCCGTCAGAAGAGGTACTGGTACGCAGACCTTGTAATGCATTAAACATTATTTCGCCACATCCAAGTTGTTGACAGATGCAATGAATGCTCAACTCCAAATCTGTCAGCACAGACGTCCAGCACGAAAGGACACAAGCAAACCACAGCACAATCAAAAGCTGAAGATGGAGTGCAGATTAGAATTTTGGTTAATTGGTTTTACTCTTATTATAAAAGGATTACTGAGAAGTTGATGTGTTACCTTAAAGAAAGCCTGTGGCAATTCCCCACTGAGGCTTTACTGTATCAAGGTCCTCTTCTCAGGCTGCGATGCTGCTTTGTATTGGATTTACAAGCACTCCAGATCTCCTCCTTGTCTTCCTACTGCTGCTACGCGAGCCACACGCTGCACGAGAACACTATTGCACTGACACATGGATGGCACTCAAGCGATGTCAAAAGGGTTAAAACCTAGTGGACTGGAAAGTCACACCAGCATCGTTCTAGTTGCCAGCCACCGCTGCCGCACTCTTCAGCAGGCAGCTCTCCACCTCTCCCTCTTTCCTTTTTTTCCCCCTTTTCTTTTTCTTTTTTTTTTTTTTTTAAACTCAACCTATCTCATGGGCTTCTCCCCCCTCCTTGTGTGAGATGGTAGGCGAGAGCGCTAGGCGATTTGCACCACTCTATCATGGATCGTGTTACGCTGTCTGGCTGTAGCGGCGGTCACAGATGATAGGCTGAGGAGCTTTGCGTGTGTGTTTACCCCTCAAAAGATGTAGCGGGAGAAGAGAAGAGGGAGGGAGAGGTGAGCTGCCTACCTTAAAACACAAAAACCTGGAACGGTTTTCCAGAAAACATAATCCAGCTCGGTGACAGAGTACAAAACCTTAATTTGAATTTATAAGACAGAGAGCGTCACTGAGTTACTGCGTGTAGACATTTATGTGCTACTTTTAAATAGATCTCGGTCAGTCTGACATCATTTGATTAATCACATTCAGTTGTTTTCGTTTTGCTGACATTTGCAATTGATATCAAATGTATGCCATATTAATTTAATATGACACGATATCTTAAGCGCATTAGAACACACAGGTGCGTGGTACATACCGCTGCAGTTAGAAACTTGCAAAAGCAATAGCTCCATTCACAATCACAAATCTCAACAATACATGAGCCGATACTTTAAACACTGATGACTCTGAACATCAGAACAATGAGAACACTGAAAATAATTAATTACCACCACACTTTTACACCGTCTGTGTCAGTGCCGAGGATGAGAACTGCAGCTATTGCAGCCTTGTTTTGATCCCATCTTGTTAGCTACGGTGTCAGGGATGTTTGTTTAATTTTGACAGCATTTTAAAAAGAAGGCAAAATATTTGACTGTAAAGACACTTTCACAAACTGTGGGTCCCAAATCAAACAAAGATTGTTTATTTCACATGGTCCTCTGTGAACTGGATATGTCTTCGTCCTCATTAGCTCCATAAAAAGGAATGCTGGATATTTTTTTTGGGACGTAGCCCAAATAAAGGGGACATATGAATATTAGTAAACAGCTACACTATGTCGCTCTGATAGGTGGAGCTACTATATCTTATCATTGGCTGCTTTCATACTACTGAGCACTTTTATGAACTACAATTTAAAAAACAGCTATCAGGAATCTTTTTGTATTTCTCAGTTTCCCTGATTTTAACTGCATGACATTATTTGTGCCAAATTCCTATAGAGATATTCATTAGTAGCAGATCAGCTATTGATGTGTCCGTGACATTTTTATTGTTCAAATGAAACTGATGAGATAATGCTTTTGATTTCTAGTGGAAGCGGTGATCTAACCATCTTCCATCTATGCACTCGTCAAACTCTGCCCTCTATTAGTGATTCAGACAACTGTCTAGACTTTGTTTATCTGTGCATAGTGAGATGAGCTGGAAGCAAGTAAATTTCTCAGTTATATGCTTTAGGCATAAGTGAACTTAAAGCAGAAATGAAAACATTACATTTTTGTACAAAATATATTTAGATAAGAATAAAGACACTAGACTGACTTTAATTGACAGAGCTACTTCAGGACCATCACCTAGCTACTCCCAACTGTATTTCACATTTCTATAAAGTTGCTGGAGTCAGAAAAGCACTCAGGGACATCCTGACTTGAGTCGCTCAAACAGATAAACCTCCAAAAAGATAGGATGCTACAGTAGACCCTATCTGCCTTCTAAACTCTTCACCCCTAGTGTGAAACCCAGACTCTCTGTTAGAAATGTAACCTGAAGCCCCAAGGATGTTATGTCCTGGAGCATTATCAGGGTTATTTTTCAAAATCTCTCTAGAGCCAGAGATGCAGCTGTTCCCACAGACTGAGTAGTGATCAAGACAAGAACTTCATGCATAAAATCACTGAGTCAGCAGATATACTCATTTTTTACTCAGTAAAAATGGTAAATAAGAGTGCTCTAAAGCACCGATGGAAATCTGTTAATTATGAAACACTACGAATACCAATACTTTATCATAATGTGAAAATAAAGGTTGTATCAAATCTATTACATAAATGTGAATTAGGAAACAATACAGGAACTAACAAATTTAAACAAACAAAGTTTTAATTTGTTTATATGTCTATATAAAGAGTCTTAGGGGGTCATACATACTGAGTTTGTCTACCTTAACTCTTCCCCTATAGGTGTGGACAGTTTTATGCTTTAGGTGCCAGAACATTAAACTTAAAGCAGAACTAAAGATTCAAATTCTATATTTTTCTACCATATTACGGGTGCATCTACCCATCTGTTTATTTAGAATATATTTGAAAATCTTTGAAAACACCTGTCCAACTATGTAATACAACATCACGGACTGCATATGTAAAATTGTTGACTTAAATTTTCCCCACGCAGTAAACTTCTTATCTCCCAGAGACGTCCAGTAATTCACACAGTGCCACAGTGCATCATATCTTATTGCAAAATCAATTGGGCATTTCATTTTTTAAATTATCATGTGGGCGCAGGAGTCTAATACTCTGCTTTCATTAATGACCAACAACTAAAACAGCAAATGACTGATAAAAGTCCTTTGAAGGTGGACATCAAAAGTAGTGCCTCTGGGGTTGAGAACAAGGGAGTGCTTCTTTGACATTTTCCCAGTGCAACCACACATTGACTCAAAGACTTTGGTCACGCCTGTAGGCTCAAGTGGGGAAATATGTTACGAGTTGGAACCGCACTCCTTGTAATCCAGGAGTGTCCCAGTTCCATACGGCTTGAGTGAAATTCATATTGAGTGGCCCAAATTATTATATTCATTCATCCATCCTGAAGAAAAGGTATTTGAAACCTGGTGTAGGACAGGCTATTTTAAGATGGAAGCATTTCTACATTAGTCACTTTAGAACACCTTGGAGATGATGTTGATTTCAATTCTTTTGGGAATAACAAACAGCCGCTTTTTAATTCCCACAGGGGGTGCCTCAGAGAAGGACGGAACTAAAACTAGATGCCATCACGTGGGCAACTTAATGCTTTGTTCACCATATCCTATTACAAGACAAATTTATCAGAATTCAAAGCCATGTTTCATGATAACCTACCTGAGGTGAAATACAATGTAATATGATGAAACTTAGTATTTGTACATGTACTGTTTGTAATGGACAGCAGGGCACAATGGGAATATGGTGTATGTGTACAGAGAAGGAAAACTGTAATTGGGGTTGGAAGAGTAAACAACGGCAGATGGAGAGGTAGTGGGTTTGGGTTTGGTCTGTTCAGGGAATAAATATCAATCTGCTGAAATACCTGCATTTGACAGTCGCCCGTCTACGTTTATCCATCCATCCTGTCAAAGCAGGATTACCCCCAAAAGCCCCCTTGGATACCGAACCACCTACAGACAAGTAGCTCATTTTCACTACAGCACCATGTGCAAACAAAGAGGGCGAGAGAAGGAAGGGAAAAAAATAAAAGTATCTGCACTGGCAAAGATGCTGCAGTAAATTTCACCCGCGTAAACAATGTGGGAAATGGGCCAGGATCTTCTTCACATAATATGCTTAATTTTTCAGCTAAATGGGGAAAATGGATTCTTATTTTCAATAAAGAGCTGTTGCTAAATAACAGCTATTCAGCTCAGTTTCATTTTTGACATGCCAAACTTGTCGGAGGTACTCAGTTACTGCGAGTGGGATGTGGGCGGGGGTGATAGGTCTCTTTGCTCTCCTTGTGCTCCATGGTCTCAGTCCAGCTGGCCTTTAGAATATGGATTATGTGGTGCCGCAGCCAGGCTCTCGCTCCATGGGGGGCTGAACTGGGTGCCCAGCTTCAGCGGACTCCCCACAGAGACCCCTGGGTGAGAGGACGCCGATAGCCCCCTCGGTTCTCAAGGCTTGATCATTGAGAGCGCAGTGGATGCTCCCCACACCAGCACCATACGTCAGTATGTGAAAGAAAACTAGCGAAATTAGAAGAAAAAAAAAAAAGAAAAGAAAAAAAAACAGTGAAGGGGGATGGTGGGTGAATCAGGGTGTGCAACATCGAGGAAGAAGCAGAAGCAACAACTGTGATTGTGGCAGCACTGCGACACTGCATCACTGCCAATCACAATGCACGCTCTGTCAGGGAAAGAGAAAGGGATAAAAAAATAGAGCAAGAACCCTGGGAGTGCAGCTGTGCAGCAGATTTACCTTTCAAAAAGTCTGGGTTGATAATAAGTATCCGAATGACAGCTCTGTGCCGCTGCATCCCTCACTAAAGTTAACCAGAGGTCCTAATGTCGAGTGCCAGCAGCAGACAAAAAGGTCCTAACAGTGGGGCGCCGAGGCAGCTAGCACAGCATGGCTAAATGGGGCAGGTGATTTCCCATCTCCTCCACTGCCCTCAAGGCACAGCCAATCACTGCTGGGGAAAAGTGGCGCCCCAGCCTGCAAGCCAGGCAGCCAGTGAGTGGAAGGGCTAGCAAGCAAGCTGGAGTCTATCTGGGACCATGCATTATTCACATGCACTGCTACGGCACTAAGACCTCCACAAAGGAAAGGCCTCAGGTTCCATCAGTGCCGACTTGTTTCCAATCTATTATTGATGGCAACACTACACCCTATACTTTTCCCTGATTTACTGGATTCTAGCATTGTTTCTATAATAAAGGCTATTTCCAGTAAAGTCAGAGCAAATGAGTGGAATATTTCCAAGCACACAGTTTCTCTCAATGGAATCTTTTAAAATAGGGTTTAATTACACAAATTGTGCATGCTGCAACTGAAGATGAAGATATTAAAGATATTTTTGCCGTGTAATGGTTCAAGTGTGTGCTAATCCTTTTACTCAATGCAAAACCTGAAACTTTTTCGGTGCATCATCAGTGATGTCAGAGGTAGGTATCCATGCAAAATTAATTCTAGCGTAGAGACCTCCAGTTAGACCTAACTGAAATAAATGAGCTATCCAATTACCACATTATTATCACATGTAGCCCCTGAAGAAAAAAAAAAAAAGAAAAAAAAAAGACACACACTGAAAACATTTCCCTGCAAGCAGCTCCCCAGCACCTAATGGTGACTCTATGCTAATGTTTAGAATAATCAACTTCTCAATAAAAATGTTTTTTAAAGTCAGAGGCTGTTCGAGAGCCTTGCGTGTTGCCATCAGTTTTGTTTTATGGGACAAGAGACAAAGACTGAATCCTCACCACGCAGACAAAGGGAAAATATTATTGCAATTTTTTGTGATACTAGAGCCATTGTAAAAATGTGCACTTCCCATGTGGTGTGAAATGGGCCAAAAACTTTTAAAGGACTAATGTGATGTAGAGGTAAAGTGAGGCTGGTCATCAGATATGAAACGATGCGCTATGTAAATTTATAGCCTTGCGTCGTATCACAAAGCTAATTTATCTTTTTATGTTCTTAAATCTGAATATCTTATAAAGCACCAGTTCTTGAACTCACTGGCAGTTGCTTTGCATTGCATGGCACTGTCTGCAATATTACCACGCACACTTAAAATACAGTATGTCCCCTAAACCTCTACAGGAAACACAATCAATCTGCTCAGTATGCACAGCTGGGACAGGGGGCCATCTCTCCTTTGAGGATGTCGAAGCATTTGACCGATGTGCAGTCGATCCCCCAGATTGTGGCTAATCATCATTACTGGCTGCTGAAACAATGACTTTCCTTCAGCACGCTCGGCTTCAAGAAGGACACAAGGGATCTTCCAGGTTTTCTTATGGTGGCTTAACATTTAAGTCTGGATTTGAGGAATTAAGACGGACTTGGACATGACAAAATGTGCACTCTGATCATCCATCCAAGTCATCAACTAAGGCCCGGCTCAAACTGTAAAGCTGTCTGAATGAATTACACAAAAATCAGCAGTAGGTATTTTTGGGGAAAGCATGGTAGAGCTATAGTTTCAGCTGAGGGAATTTAATTTTATAGTGTACATTTATAGCCTAGAAACAAATGATGACTGCTGTGCATCTCTAAAAGGAAATAAAGAAAGTATCAAACAATAAGAGGGAAATGAGGACGGATGCATAGAAGGGAGCAGTTGGGGAATTCTCTAAAATGGACAGCGGATTATGAAAAACGACTTCTTCCTTACAGTGCTTAAAGGTTAGGTCTCTATTACATAGAGAGCAAAATGTCAGCAGTATCCCCTGAAAGAGTGGACTGTGATATTAATGGAGAGTCCAGGGAATGGGCTTCCCCTGACTGAGTTTCCCTTCTACCAGACACATTACTCATTTAGTTGTCAGCCAGCACCTGGTGCATGTAGCGCAAACATCTACAAACTAAATGATGGAGAGAATATGGCCCACCCTGGTAGTCAGTCAGCAGCAAAAGTACTACTACTAGATGATCCAAGAGCTCTTTGATAACGTTATCGCCAAGGATGTATTAGCATATTGTTCAAGTTTCAAGCCAATATTGTACTCACATTTGGCTCTTCGCTGCCCCAGACACTGTAAGGAAGAGGGAAACTAACCACAGGAGCCCTTAGTGATACTGCCATCAAGAAGTGCAGAAAGAGAAGCTATACCGCCTTCATTTTACAGCAGTGTACGTGAAATTCTTTTAGCCCTTACAATGGAAAAAGTCTCAGTCTACATCTCCAGTGGTTCCTGCAACAGATGGGAAACTGACTCACCACCCAAAATAAAGTGGCCCATGAAAAATTGAAGGACACGTTATCTCGTTTGAACTGGTGTAGGTACTGCTTTTATATTTAGCCCTGACCACAGATGGCCTCATCGAATTCTTTAAAGCAATCAACAAAGCGTTTTTCCATGTAATCTATCCATGCAACATCACTTATATGAATGACAAAGAATGTTGTGTTCTTTGGAAATGTGATAAACCCAGACAGGATGACAAGATGATTTAATATGTTGTGGAGCAAGTCATCAGTTGCATAGCCGCCACTTTATCTAAGATGCAAAATGGCTTTTGCGTGAGGCAGACTGTGGCGGTGGATTATTTGTGAGTAATATTCTTTTGCTGTGGTAAATATATTGTGTCATGCAGCAGAGGGTGGAAGAAAAATTCTCTCTCAAGCTGTTTTAATGAAGTCCCAAATGTCATCCTCATACTTCTTTCAAGAGCAAACTTCAACTAACTCCTCTAGAAGCCAGACTGTCCCTTTGTGTGTCTTCATGTGATTGGAAAACAAGCAGAGTCGCAATAATAAGGGGGAAAAAAAGGCAACTCAATGGAAACGGATCAGAGTTGGGCAATAAACAGGTGGTTTAGACCATTAAAGTCTATATTTATTGGAGATGTTCAATGAATTGTTGAGGCAGCAGTGAGCTTTGATTAGGGCTGGGCCAGGCATCTCTTTCATCCTGAAAGAGTAGTAAAGTTAAAAAAAAAAAAAAAAAAAAAAAGGATTTTGCCAGCCCTATGCCAAAAATTACTCTAATTATCACCATCTTATAATTCATTTGAAATTACCCCTTATTCCTACATCTTTACAAAAAGGCTAATAGAAAGAAGTTTCAGAGTAACACTATTATAGTGAGAAATGTCAATGTAATTCAGTGTTTTTGGTAAGTGTAGCAAAGAGCATCAGAGCCTGAGCTTAAATTAGAGCCAACACATTTTCTCTCAACAATAGTGGGGGGGGGGGGGGGGCAGAAGGTTGTGCATCCAATTACTGGAGTACTGTGTGTGTCATCTTGACAGCACGTTTGGGTTTCTACAACAATATATTAAATATACCAGAAGTAAAGGCTGCACCGCAGTAATGATTGAAAGACTCAAACTTAATGTTGTAGCTATTAAAGGGGGCAAATCAGTGAGCAGTTTCATATAAACAACTCCACACTGTCAATATGTCTATTTTGCCAACTTATGTCACCATGCATTTAGTCACGGTTTTCAATCATGGAGAAAAAATAAGCAAATGCAAAAGTGGTACTTCCTCTTTGTTCCACTGTGATTCTATTAGAGTCAAGTAACTATTTCTTAAAACAGCGAGAGCAATCAATCACAGTCCTTTTATTCTACAGTTGGAGGTAGTTATGATAGATTAGAAACCAGTGACTGTGACTTACGTGGCTGTTTAGCTCGGCGTAAATCTGCACCGGGCAACTTTGCACGTTGGCAGTACCAAATGGCAGTGAATGGAAGATTCAACACCCAGAAAGCATGTAACGTGACATAATCAAACTGCAGGCAGCAAGCTCATGTTTGCCCAGCCGGCGTGTCACATCACTTTAAACCAAATGATACCAGAGAGATGAATGAGGCATCACATTAAATTCTGGAGAGTCCAGTTCTATCTGGATGGAGGTCCATTGAGTTTCTCGATAAAGGTGAAAATGCCTGTACAGGAAATGTAGGCGTTAAGTCTTTATTTTAAAGTATATACACACAGGAAAATTACATTGGTTGATTAGGTCATAAAAAAGATGATGTTTTTGTGCAAACCTAAATACTGCTGAGGAATAAAGGTAATCTTAATGATTAACTGATTAGATCACTCAAATCGGTTTGAGAATAATGGCTTTTTGTATAGCTGGTTTGGCATTATGTTGCTACTGCTGCACATATATTTGATATGAGCAAATGTGAAAGTTTTTTATTTTTTATTTATAATTTTTATTATGTTTTAACATACTATCTACGCTTCACGACAAGACAAGTTTGCCTAAGGGGACAATTAGGTTCAAGCTGAAATTCAAATGTGAGAAATGCAAAGCAAAGCTTAAAAAGAAAGAGTGGAATCGGTGCACTTCATTTAAAATATTTCTTCTAGGTGAAAAAACACCTTTGAGGCTGAGAATACAGTGGCATATTGGGTTTGACAAACAGTGAACATATGGAACACGACTGTTTTGCTGTATTTGATTTCTTCAGAGGCATTCTTCAGATAATCACGTAGCCTGTACCCATCTATAGTGAATCTCTTGCCAAGGCCTCCAACCTTTAGAGCTGCCATGCAAAACTCTGCAGACAGCTCCTTTGGGTAATGCAGAAAAAGACAATAGGTGGAAACTGCTCTAACCTGTTTGCCAAATGGTCTGTCATCTAATGCCCTCGTGCTTCACTATTGTCTAATCCTCCTGCCGAGGTCTCTAAAAGGATACATCAGCCTAATAAGATGAATGGGTTTTGACCCTGGAGCTGCTAAAAGCCAACCTGGCCAATTTATCTGAGTGACCTCTACTCTTTGCAGAGATAGCCCTCACCTCTGTTAGAAGCCTTTAGGCAGGATCAATACAGCAGAGGCAGAGCAATCCAAAACAAGGAGTGTCTGGAAGTTAGGATTCAACAGCTTGTTGTCTTTGTTTGACCTTGGATTATGTACCTAGCAAGGATGCATTTTTTCCCTTTTTGTTTTCAATATGCTTTATTTACGTGGTATTTATTAAGTTCGAGAAATGACACCCAAGAACTGCAAGTGATATCTAAACCGCGGTTAAAATGTGCATAATGCGATTTGTGATTAAAGTGAGTTTGACTTCACATGAAAATATTTACATTACAGTTTGGCTGTTGAATCAGCCCTAATCAAATCATGTATTCTCAAATCACAAATGGCTAATGTAAAGCAAGATGAGCAGAGTAAATAAATATGCAATCTCCATACTGATTCAACGGTAATTTCATTATGCAAACCGCAATCATGGCTATTCCAGGGCAGGTATTGTAATGTCGAGGAGTGCATTTTGAGGGAAAATAAGATTTTGTCGACTGAATTAAGGATTCTGTTTCATGTTCTGTTTGTTAGTGTTGGGTTGTGTTCAACCAAGATAAAAGGCCCGGCTCGGATAGGTCGAGGCAGGATGCGAAGAAGACACCCTTTTACAAGGGAATATGTTTTCTTTCTTTGAGCATGATTCAGTTTACATGGTATACAATATCAATCGTTGGCCTCAAATCTATATCTGCAAAGTGCTTAGGTTTGCATTGGTGATTAGATGAATTGAACTGAGAACAGTCTGTTACTTGATCATCCCTTCATAGCCCGGATACCTAATGCCTTCCCCCAGCTTCTGAAGTGACCACAGTTTCAGGATGCTTTGCTCTGGGCACTTGGCCAGAGAGCTTTATGTATTCTGATACCATTCATTTTTAATCAGGACCAGAATATCCTTCCAAACCTCTTGTGAAGCCGCCTTTGGCTACAAGACTCCAATCTTGTTATATTTTAATTGATTTGGCAAGTTTTCCTCATTGTTAACTGTGTATGTTGACTGTTGATACTGCTATTGTTCCAAGTGAAAAGTGCTGCACTTCTCATTTAAATGCGTCTTCTTTCTGTATTTTCAGCTGTTCTTCTGGTGCTGCAGAATTATGCATTTTCCCACTGTAGCATATACTATAGTGACTGAAAACGTTGTGTGCATTCAGCACATTTCACTCGGCTTTCCACTTCAACATGCCCAACTCGTCTCTCCCTGCAGTGGAAGGGTATCTTCACATGTCTGCTGGGGAGAAAGGACGTGAGAGCAGGGGAGGGGAATCTTCTTCTGTGGTATAATGAGTTTGACAATGAAAGTGACACTGCGTCCTCCGTGGACCTTGCTGTGTGATTAATCATAACAATGGCTCACCATTTCCTCCTCTGGATACTGACCTTTCTCCCTTAAGGAAAGGAAGTGTGTCCAGGTATTGAAGTGTGTGTGTGTGTGTGTGTGTGTGTGTGTGTGTGTGTGTGTGTGTGTGTGTGTGTGTGTGTGTGTGTGTGTGTGTGTGTTCCTCTAGATTTCATTGTGCCATCACCTTTTTTTCCAATCAGCCCTTGAAGTCCTTCTGTACAGCCATTAGAGTGTCCTTTAGCAGCGGGCTTCTTTTATTCCCCGAAAAGCAAAATTGTCCTGAAAAAATACCCCACTGGGGGAATACTGATCTATTTTATTCTGTTGTATAAACTATTTTAAGCTTGGATAACATACTTAGACTTTTTTTGGTGGTGGGAGTGACATTAGGCTTGTTAAAATCCCATCACCTGAACAGCTTACAAGGTGATTTGATGTTGCTACTCCAGTGAGGAGTACTGCCAAGACTTCACGCAAATACTGAGGGAGATTATTTTAGGCTGTCTCTAGTTCACTTCACATAACTAAAGAGTGACAGAAACTGGAGTGACATGTGGGGAAAGCTGTGAGCATAAAGTGATCCTACAGGGTTTTAGCTGACCCAACCTCATGCCCTTGTCTCCCAGATGAGCCTTGAGGACATCCCATCAGCAGCCTACTTACTGCTTTTTTTGGGGGTGCTGTGAGTGGATTTTGTATCTGTAGTCATTCTGCTAGACTGCTTAAATAACTCATTTAAAAAAAAAATGTAAAAAATATCTCAAAACACAAAGTCATCTTAATTTGCTTCAGCAACAAATGTCCCATGTGGGAAATAAGGCATCTAGACCAGATTTTATAATCATTTTATGCTGGTTTTAAATGTTGTTTAATCTCCACAATAGACAGACAGACAGAAAGACAGACACAATCACAAACGAAATCTACTGACCATACTTTCACTTGGGTTACTGAAGAATATTTCTCACAAAGTGCACAAATCTTCAAGAAAAGTGGTAAAGTGTAAATATATAATGGTTCTTTTTGTTTACGAGACAGCAATACTAAGAAGTAAAAGCAACACAGGAATAAAGGAAAGTGTTAATAAATACTGTTTTAGATTCTTCCCAGTATTCACTTTTTGCTTTGATAACAGCTTTGCAATCTTGATATTTTTACTCCTCTTAGGATAACATTAATAATTCAATATACAATGAAAATACAGATAACAAAATATGCATACAAGGTGGGAGTTGTTTATTTATGCCCTGGGTAGTGTCTGCAAGAATTCTCAGCTTCCATGCAATCTATAGTGACAAACATCGAGAGCAAAAAAAAGTCTAAACATGTTCTCTGCTGCTGTGAGCTTACGGTAATAATAGATGGGCATATCAACATTTTTATCACTGCTCTGTTCCTCTCTGGGCAGTAGTAAGAGGACACTGCTCAAAAAGATTTTAGGGAAAAAAAAAATGTCAACCCCAAACTACAAAGTAAGAGGGACATAAATATGATTTTGAAATATGAAAATTATGGTCCCACTGACAATTATTGCCTTGATATTTCATATTTAAAACTCCTCCGTGCACAGAAAATGGCACACTGCAGGCTACCCGTTGTGTACAAGCCTCCACTGACATCCTTCGCCTTATTAACTCAGGCAAATATTACACACTGTTTGATCGAGCACAAGTAAATTGAGATCGAAACCCTTTGATTTGTGGTATTGTTTAAGCCAGATGAAACATTTACATGATGAAAACTCGCTGAAATCCTAACTCGACTGAAAGGCCTTTTAATTTGTATAAATGACTCAAACACGTTTCCACAGCCAATGAACTCATTTGCAGTTAAAATTTGCTTTTGTTTATGTTAAAAAGGGAAAATTAGAGCTACCTAACACAATTAACACAACCACAAAATTAATACATTTTTAACAAATTGCACTCATTAAACTATTCACCAGTGTTTAGTTTTGATAAAAGTGGTTACATTAATCTCATTTAATCTCAGTTAACACCACTGAAGCCCAAGGCTTAAAAGACCTGCTACATCAACTACAAAGACATGCATGACATGAAATGATCTCACCCGTATGATGACAAGCAATGCATAGATGTTATTTTTCACATTTAGATGAGACAGCAAAAGAATCACCTTGACTTCCAACTTTTTGATTGCCAACATCCAATACTGAGGAGCACAAAGGTCAAAAACGCAGCACCATGACAATAGCTATAACAAATATTCCTCCGTCCCAAGATAGGAGAGAGAAAGGAGGTCGTAAAGGAAAGAAGACATGAAACCAAATAGATTGTTGGGTTGGTGTTAGTCTGGGGACAACGTATGAACACCCGGTGGTGCCCCAGGAAGAAAAAGAAAAATCTATTTTAGCCAATATGAAATGAAAAAAGACCCACATATCCTGACTGCCCCGAACCCTAGTCTGTCTTTGCAGAGTTAAAAATTATTTACTTTGCTTTTACTCACTAACACATAGGGTTTGACGTGCTTACAATATGTGGAAAATGTAAGCTCCTTAAGTTTTTTGATCACCCACTTTGAAAGCGATCAGTGCAACACATGTTTTCCGTATAGGTGCGTGATTTTATTTCCCCACATCTCAGAAGATTAGGAGTGTATATACCAGCAATGCATGTTACAATGAACAACACAAATGGACCATCATGCTTATCCCCGTTACTCAAATTGATATTCATAGAGTATAAAATGGCTTCCTGACCATTTCCTTTTTGCACGGTAATGCAATCACTCAATTAGGCTGTGTGATGAAATGAAATGAGCCATTTTCTCTTGAGGTTGGTAAATAGTGCCACTCGTAATTGACAACTGCAGAGTGATTCCTAATCGTAATAACACGTCCAGCAGTCGGGCACCGACAAGTGATTAGACCAAGCCGAATATGGGCCAAGACACAGCTGTCGGTGATGTCCCGCAAAACTGGATGAAACTTAAGATAGAGGCCAATGTTGATATTTAATGATTAGGTGACAACAAGTGGATTTGTTGGACGGAGTTAATTGGGTTTTATGGTGCAGCTCCATCTCTCCCTTGGACTAAAGCTGAAACAGCCGGTTTATAGCATTGTCAATCAAATATCTTTTGGTCACAAAAACATTTAGACCTGAGGCAACAAGGAATTGGCATATTTTACCATTCGGTAACATTTCAAAGGCCTTATGTTAAACTATAAACATAGTCCATTTAATTTAATACAGTCAATCAGTAATTGTTAAAAAAAATAATTAGTTGCAGACATTTCTAACTTTTCAAATAAAGACTAAAAAGTTTTAAAAGAAAGTCATCACTATTACTACTTGTTAAAGACAATATAAATAATTTATTATTATAATTAGCCAACATTTCTACAAAAACATAAATGGTGATCATGATGTTAGAAGGAACATCTTTCAAGTACTAAAAGGGACGTAGTAGCTTCAAGAAAATCTGTTTTCCCTTATTAATATGCTAATTTATACAGCAAGACACTCCAAAGTCTAATCAGATCATCCACTCGGTAGGGGGTAGCTGTGGTGTGAGTGGAAAGTTTTTCACCATGTGTTGCCTTTGTGTTAATGTGCAAGAATATGTACACACTTACACATACAAACACACTCACACACATGCACACTCCAGCAAAAAGACAACTGAAACACGCAATATGCCACAGTGTTTAGACAAAGTAAACACGATACATCTAAATTCCCACATTGGTGGCAATTTTGTCATATGCTTTGACGAAGATTCAAATGTCACAAACCTTTGCTCCCCACAGACACAGGGCAGTGACCTTCTCCAGGCTTTCCAAATTACTCCAAAATAGAAATCTTTCCACTAGACTGATGAGTGCAACATTGGTTATGACATCTCAGCACATCACTGCCGCATCCCATATTCCCCTGTCAGCGCGAGCACTAACAATATGAGCACTTAACTGGTAGAAGCACCAGCATGCAGGAAGTGATGACAATAAATGATGGCAATCAAAGTGTGCCTCTCCTTTTCTGACGAGGCATGAGATAAAGCTCAGACACCTTCCCAGCTCCCATTAATAAAAATGATAACGCTGTTTTCTTTGCCAGATTTAGAGTGTTCTTCTAAAACGTCACAGATGACCCGCCCTTTCCGACCAAGAAAAGAACCCTCTGATGTTGTTTATTCTTTTTGTGGTCTGCTTGTGCCATATTGAATTATGAAAGTGGTGAGGGAGGATTTCTGCCTGCCACGATCAATAGACCGATTCCACTGTCACAATTCGAGGCACAGATCTGAGGCAGCAGTTTGACAGATGGCATGTCACCTTCGTCAGCGTGATGTCCCGCACGCTCCTGTGTTTTTGCACGTGTAAATGTCTGCACTTTGTTCGATTCTTCTAATCTTTGGGAGATAAAGTGTGAGAAACAAAGTGGGATATGGAAGTGTGCGTGCACGCGCATGCATACGTGAAGCAGGAGAGAGGCGCCGGCGCAATGTGAGAGAACATGAATACAGGCACACGGCGAAGCATGTTCGAGGGTGTCTGATACGCTTTCATACACCCACCCAAAAAGCCTTTGGTGCTTGCTGTGCAACAGCATACTTTGCTGTGACTCCACTACTGATTTAATTAACCTTTTACTGGCACTGCTCACACAATAAATCCAAGAGCTATACTCAACTGTAAAATCTGTATGACTGCAACTTAGACCAATTGAAATTGCTTTCTGATACGTCCCCTTATAAACAGTCCAGGGCATGAACATAGCACTTAAGGCAAATGCATCAAACATTAAACCGATGCTCTTTTTACTTCGAAAAATTGAAAAGAAGGTGCAGGCCAGAACAAGTGATCATTTCCAACCAAAGATTGCCCTCTCTCTTAACAAGGGGTCAGCAGGCATCAAGCCCCTCCCACCAATGATAAACCCTGTGTGTGACAGTTTATACAGCCAAGGAGAACTGTCACAAGGTACTGCAGTGCTGTAGCTGCAGCACGGAACAAGTCTGTGCAAGCTTTTTCACACTCTATTAGGAATACAACTCAACTGGGCCATGCTATGTTTCTGTTTCGTGCAGTCATTCATGTTTTATGAGGGGTATAATATTGATTCTGAAGCCGGCACAGTCAACATTAAGGTAGGAATAAAAAAATAAATAAAAAAATAAATAACCACACCTATTTCCATGGCTGTTCATATGAACACAGCACCTACACATTGAAGGACTGAAATATGAATCTTCATATCACAGCAATACATGGTCCTAAACTACAGCAAATGAAATTTTTTAAAATCTAAAAGCATTGCAACAAAGTACTATTAGTGGCACGTGTTGACGTTTGACCTGTGACTGGATTCTTTTTCAACGCAACTTACATTTTTTAAATCTAAAAAAAAAAAAAAAAAACTCAAGCTGCATTTGTGATCCTACAGTTTTAATTAAAGGCATTTTAATTTATTGTGTGCTAAAAAGAATTGCGTGCCATGTAAAATAACAGTTTGACTTGAAAGGTGTAAGTGCATACATACTTGCATTATCTATTTTCCAAAGATATAAAAAATAAATAAATAAAACCCACACATTTCACTGACAGCTGCTTGGCTGTGCAGGACTCAAATACCCAGGGACATCAAGTGACCCATATTCTAACCCATGCATATCTGCTGTTTTTAAATGTAGAAATTCTTGCACAAAGAATGCTTAAGTAAACACAAAGGTCACCTTATAAAACTAAGTCTACGTTTTCATATTTCTACCTGTAATTAGGTTTTGAAAAATATTTATTGGTATTCTTCTGCATGTCTATCCTCCCTTATGAAAAAAAAAAAAAACATACAAATATGGGGCTATTTAACACAAAGTATATTTTATAAGTTATTTAGTTAGAAATTATGTAAGATTGACCTTAAATGTAACTGGGACAAGAACAAGAAGACATTTTTTCTCCTTGTAAAATGCATTACTTTTCAATATACCGAATGCAATTAATTAGAGAGTTTCTATACATTGCTGTTTCTGTAGAGATGAGGTTTTACTGAGATACAATTTTTCACATTCTAACGTTAGCAGTTAACAAGCCTTAAAAAAATTCTGAGCAGAACTTCAAGAGTTTATCTGACAGTAAAAATGTTAAAGCTCCATTTTATCTCACTGGGTGGAAGCATTTCTATTTGAATCAGGAGGCCATTTGCAGCCAAGTTATGCTCCCTACAGACACGAACTTCTTACACTTTACAGGTAGTGCATGTCACAGAGCTAATATAACATGAGACGCTACGTGAGCTTATGAACTGTATGCGTGTACATGCGCTGCAAAGCACTGGTTTGTGTTTGGGTACAGAAAGCCATCGCTGTGAGGTAAAAGCAGCGAAAATAAGCTATTTCTGCACGAGGCAAAGCAGCGGCGATGTGTTTACTTTTTTATATGCACAAATGCATCAATTTATGGATGAAGTTACTTTATACAATAATAAACAGTGTGTGTAATTTTTTTTAATAATAAAATGCATGTGTTTTTGCCCTTATGAAATTATAAACATCACGTACTTCACAGCTTATAAAAATTGTGATAAATAAATCAATATCTTTCAAAGGCATAGCTTTGTCTCTTCGGCAAGCAAGTAATGATATACTGTTGATGTAGTGGATACTGTGTACAAACAAGATAGTGTCATCTACTAGGCAAAGACTGTTTAGAGTCACATGGCCCTTCCTACAACTAGGAAACCAATAAAACGGATTCTTTAAGATCAATCAATTTTGTTTTCCAGAGCTTCCAACACTGGCTGGGGATCAGCTTCAGTGCAAAATCAATAAAAGCTGCTAAACAGACTTCTTCTTTTTTAATACTTTGTCATAAAACTAATCGCACATAAATTACTTGTTAAGAGTTATTGGTTATATAGCAGTGTATAATGTAATTAGAGGGTTGGGTTTAAAAAGAAATCGATAATTATTGTAACACAAAACTAATAAAAATGTAACTACCAAACGAAACATGATAATACGACTCGACTGATAGTTCTTTAAATGGCTGTGCCCTCTCTTTTCAATATTATACTTGACTTAACAGTATTTGCAAAAAGGCAAATACATCACTCCAGAAAACAACCCCTTTCATTCAATCTGTGAACTATGGCCCCAAGTGGGTCATCCAGGACCTTGAACCAACTTGGCGACCACTATGGTTTCATATGTAAAAGCTGGAGCTCTTTCTCTTGGATCATGGAGGTTAACATTTGCAGATGCCACACTCTGCAACTGTGCTGAGGCTTTGGTACTTGACTGTGTCGAACACTCTATAGAACAGAGCAAATTAGAATGAAATATTGAGTTCATTTATGAATAAGTGGGGCTGAACAGCCCCTTGTTGGAGATTCTGCATGCATATTCAGTTGATGGAAACCTTTGGATGGGTCATTTCTCTTAGCTGCTTCATTAAATAGTGAAAGTCAAAAGTGCAATGCCTCCTGACAAAAAAAAGAAAAAAAAAAATAGAAAAAGAAAGACCAAGATCTATAGAGGTGGAACAGTGGCAAGGTTTTTTTTTTGCTCTGGCTCGAAATCTAACTGATGAAAAAGGACTATGGCTCTCAAAATAGTTTAACACGCAGAAAAAAAAAAAACTAGAATTTTAAATTACACCACGACTCACATTGTTCTCTCTGCAGCACAGTTTCAGTATATTAAAATGATGAGCAGCTAAAAGAACAGAAACCTATTAACACACACTTAAATAAATTAGTTCTTAGTTTTTTTTTTTACTTTTTGTATTATTAAAAGTAATGACACCTGGGATTAAGATCTAGCACACATTGTTTATTTTCTCTGTAATAAAACTAATTGAGACAATGAAGTTGGATAAAGTCTCATTGGTTCCTAACTAAAGCCAATCAGCAGCAGCTTCTTAAGAGGTTTCCAGAACAATAAAAAAAAAAAAAATAGTCCACAGGAGATACGCCTGTGTGTGCTCGTGCAGTTGAAGTGGTTGGGGGCAGGTGTAATCAAAGCTCAATGCAGAACCCACTGAAGTCAGACACTGCAGAATGAAGCAGTGACTGGTGATATGTTTCCGTGCTTAGCATGTTCAGCAACAAATATAACTGGAGCTGGGCGCTAAGGAGGTGAGGGTTGTGTTTACCAGCACCTCTGTGGTTAGGTTGAGCCCTTGGTGACTCATAAATGTATACAGTGCATTGGGCCAAGGCAAAGGCCAGACACTGGAACAAATACATGTGTTTGAATTCTGATGGCATTTTGAAAAGGTAACAGACTTAGTCAGCTCCCCTCCCCACCCCCCCACCCCCCTCCTGGAGACAAGCTCACTATGATGAATATTGCCATTAAGAAAATGACTTGTCGCAAATGTCAGACTGTAGCCAGTGTTTTCAGAATAAAAATTGATAGCACATGAACACAAGACATTTTCCTTTTTACCCTCTCTTTAATGTTCTTGCCAGGAAAGTGTAATCAACCCTAATTATTTTAACTGCCTGCCACTCTTTGAGATCATCAGTTTCTTAAAATAATTAGAGCTTTACAGTGGATGTGTTATAATGGTCGTGGCTCACACTATGATGATGATGATAAATGATGTACAATGTCAGGAGCACTCAACGTTAGAGAATACATTTTAGAGCTTTAAAGCAAACTATGCGCAGCTGAGAGAATAAATGCAATAATGGAAAGAAAATATTACTCATGTAAAGCTAAAAAGATGCAGTGCACTTAAGTAAAGAGTGTTTGGGGAAATAAGCACTGCTGGAAAGCAGCAACAAATGCCGCCATAAAGTAGAGCAGAGATACAAATGATTTTCCAAACTGCAACCTTTCAGGAAATAAACACGAGAGCCTTAAAGAAAAATCATTAAAACTGTGTAAATTTAACGACAAAGTAGATGCGCGGCTGTCTCATACGCATTGCCTCCATTTGACGCAACAAAGATTTGCCCTCTTCAAACAGAAAAGCTCAATCCTCCATCTCAGGTTTCCAACATGATCAAATTTGCACTTCAAACCATTGTACCCATTTAATCAGCCATTGTGCATGCCCAGTCAACCACTGCTGAATTTCTAAGCTAAATCTCAGACTGAGGCACACAAAGCTATCTTTGATTATACGCTAGCCCATTGGGAAACTTTATCAAACTCCTCTGCTTCCTGTGGAGATGGACCAGGTGACTAGCAACTGCTCAATCGGAAGGCCAAATTCTTTTCTGCATGCAGCGAGGAATCACGCCTTTGATCCAAAGAAAGGCAGCTGCAAATGCCTCTCCAGATACCAGCCCCACCAATCGCGCTTCCACTTTCTTCCACCAATCAGGGCCTTGTCTCCAGCCCCAACCATAATCCAACCTACTGCTGTTTTTTTCTGCTTAGTGATTTCCCCCCTTTGAAAAGCAATGAAAGCATGAGCGGCAAACAAATAAGCTTTTTAAGACAGAAGAATGATAAGTGTGCCCTACTCACCCATCTCATTGTCCGATTTATTGTCCATTTCTGTGTCAGTGAGTGTGAGCGCCGAGTTAGAGCGGCTGGAGAGGCATGAATTCTGCCCAGACTTTGCCCCCGTTCCCCAAAGAGTCATGGTACGTTCCGGTGATACAGGTTCATGGTTTTCAGTGGTGACTGGTCCTCTGGAATAGCTGCTGAGTGGGTGGGAGAGGCCCGTCTCAGGGCACAGAGCCAACCCTCTATGAACCGATGGCTCACAAATCCCCAGTTGCCTCAGTGAAAATGTCTGCCCTGTGAATGACAGAAGTTGTAAAGTTAACAAACCAAGCAACAACGCGGTTAATGGCCAAGAGCAGAGCTACTTTAAAAAAAAAAAAAACACTTAACCTAAGAGCATGGTGAGAGGGGAGGGGAGGGGGTAATTGTTAAATTAAAGCCTTAACAGCATCCTCCCAAGCTACTTAACACTCATCAACTTATCAGGATGCTCAAAAGCATTTTATTTAGCTGTCATAACAGGGCAGCTCTTTAGGAATAAAAGAAGATTTTTTTAAAAAGATTATGCTGATTATTTAGACATTTAATTCCAATACAAAATCGTTGAATATCAAGGGTCTTGGGTTCATCTAGACACATGAAAAATCCCTGGTTTATTATTTATAGCTTTCAGGAACTGTCACAGACACAGCCTGCATTACAATTAATCATTAACACAAATCTGTTATATCTTCATTTCTAATTACTTTGGCTTCTGGCTCGGACTAAAAATATATAATACTCTATAATGCTTTCACAGACATGCAGCACCTGAAGAGAAATAAATAAAGAGGTCTCCTTTCTAGTGGTATTACTTACTGTTTCACCTAATCCATATATTTTCACCAAAATGCCACAGCCAATTAAAATTATTTAAGGTGCATCTCTGTCAACCCTTCCTCATTAATTTATTTATGTAATTTGTATTTATCTGAAATGTAAATGATATCAGGCAAACTCATTTAAAAATAAATAAACAATTAAAAAATGTATATATTTAGCACTTAGTAAGCAGAAATCAGTGGAACTGCATTTTATTTATCTGCAATAAATTTTGGATTTCAAGGTCAGAGGTGACAGTGCTGTAATACAAAATTATAGTTGTAAAATAAGAAATACAAATACAAATAAATACATAACAAATACCAGTAAATATGCTTGTTATGATCTGTGAATGTTACAATTTACCTTCATGCCCAATTTAGCTTCTTAAAGTGAGTAAGAAATTTATAACATCCCATTTATTGCTCCTTTGTAAAATGATTTCTATTTACTAGGAAATAGTGTAGAAGTGAGCAACATTTGAAAATAGAAATGTCAAATGCTACAGAAGATGGATTTCTTAATGTAAAAAAAAAAAAATCTGTTTAAATTGATTATTTAATGTAGATATTTTCATACACTATCACACAGCCCAGTGAGCAGATACAGTTTCTACACTCATCTATAGAAAATATGTTCTCTCTCCAGATGAATAACATTAAATCTAACATTACTGTTAATGATGTAAGAAATAGTCATTAACATTAAATGCTCAGATTTGAAAAAGAAATGAAGAAAACTAGCATTCTTCCCACAACTTCATCATAATCCCATTAATTCTAAAATGGGCACCAATTAGCACCAAGAAAATGTAAGGGAGTAATGGATAGATTTTCTAATTGCAATCTTACGAGGCAAAAGAGTGCCATAAAACAAAATAAATGGCTCGAACTTTTTAATTACAGATATTAAAGCACTTTCTAACAGCCAATGAAAGGAGAGTGTTATTTACTGAGTTGTTTTTTTTTAATACATATTATTTTAACAGTCCGGCAGGGTATGAGCGTTTTATAAGGTCAGAGTGGCCCACTTTCAGAGGAAACTCACCCAGTGTTTCTGAAAAATGAAACTAAACTGTGCCTCTGTTTGATATTTTTTAATTGTGTTTACCGCTGTCTAACATAATGGCGTCGTACTGTTATTTATTGTCAAACTTGCAGAGATTCGGCAGAAGACAGAAGTGGTGGTTTAGCTAAAACAAACATACAACAAAATGCACCCATTTACTAATGATGTCCCATATTACACACACGAAAATTAACACTGATGTAAAGACTCTCAAATTTATTAGCAGAACTGACTCTTCAGAATTAGAAAAATAAGAAGCTCAAATGCATTTAGTACCCAATACTGAGATGTTTTTAAACCACAAATCCTCCTTTTTGTAGGTCAAGGTCAGCAAACTGACATAAGTTGATAATACAGACCTTCAAGTGTCTTCTACTTATCTGCAGCAGGCTCCATAAGAACCCCAGTTAGCCTGTATTATGGAGATTCATCTGACAAACATTGACAGATCCTTCAGTTGGACAACTTCAGTAAACATTTGCTCTTGCTAACCTGGCCTGCTGTACTCTGCACTTTCCTTGTGGACCATCTCCTTGACTCTGCCTCCAAACAGCATTCGTGAAGGGTCATGGTCAAATGCCTGGAGCGTCTCGCTGGAGCTGTAGGATTTCTGAGTGGGTACGCGACAGGCACCCTCCTCCCGGTCGGCCGAAGAGGCAGTGTAACGGCGCTCCCGATCTTTGTCTCTCTCGCAGTCTCTCTCTCTGTCTCTCTGGCTCTTGGACAGCGAGCAGAAAGGCCGCTGCTCCCTCACCCGTTCCATGCTGCCTGCATGCTGGGCATCCAACTCCCTCCCCTTCACCACCGACACTCTCCTTAAGACACTTGCCACTGGATTATTTCACTCGTTTCTCTCCCTGTTCTGGTTGTGATTGTTGTCCTGTACAGATTTTCCCCTCCCCACTTCGGAACCTCCGTCGGTCACTTCTTCTACCTGGAGAAAGAGAGAAGAGGAAAGGAAGCAAGGAGCTCAGATAATACTAATCCATCTGCTTCATCTTCAAAAGCACACACACTTATCCCCTTCTCACTGCCCCACCCCCACTGCTACCTCCCCACCCCTGAAACCTCACCCGTGAACTCTTGCCACACACGACTTCCCCCTCTTAAGAGAAGATCACCTTCTTATTCCGCCTGTTTTAGCCTTTAAAACCTCAAACATCTGAATTGACATCAAGCGAAGACTGTTTGAAAAAACCTACCGACAGTTTTACACAATATTACCACTTCTTAAGAGTCAAACATTCATGTTTCTGGGAGGAAATACACAGAGATTTTCCCATGACAATAATCCAAAATTAATGTCCACCAAGTCTGAAATGTTGGTGAAATAAAGCACAAGTCAAACTGGAGTTTTTTATTCTAAGTATAACTCAAACAAAATTATGTAATGACATGACATACATGGTAAAGTGTGTGTGTGTGTGTGTGTGTGTGTGTGTGTGTGTGTGTGTTTATTTAATTATTTTTATTTTATTTTAAATAAAGGGCTGGTTGCCTAAATCCTGTGTTACTTCTAGTATTTAGCCATGCAAGCCTGAATGAAAATGGAACTTATTCTGAGGTGCTCAAAACACAATATAAATGCATTTCCAAAAAAAAAAAAAAAAAAAAAAAAAAAAAAAAAAATGTACCCAAGAATTTTTCTCTAGACAGCCTACAGAAGATTCAGTCAACAGCTTTCATTAGGAATATTTTTCCTGTATGAAGTTGTCCCAATTAAAAGTGTTTACAGTGAGGTCTGTGGATTGTCAATTAGTGTAAAAAAAAAAATAATAGTAGATGTGTCTGCAGTGAAATCCTTAATTTGTACAAAATTCAAAAAAAGATCCTCTCACAGGTGAAGGCAGTGCTTTAAAATGTGGACAAGGGGAATGAGAATGTGACTAATCCACAAAAAACCCTTGAGTGGAATGTGGATGGGAGCCCCAGTGTGTCACAGAAGTGTTTATTACCAGCCATTTTCCCCTGCCTCCTGACACAGACACACACACACACACTTTCATTTCTCTCTTGGCTGAGCTGTAAGACTGGAGTATCAGACTCCTTCTTTCCCCAAATGAGATCTACTTCGTTTCACATCAAGCATCAAAACCTTCCAGTGAAGCCAGGACACCGTACTGTCGCACTGCAAGATAGCACCAGCCCCGGAGAGAATTCCCAAAAACTGAGGAAGTCACGGGTGGAGTACAGGATGCAGGGATAATGAAAATTGTGAGATGTTCTAGGCCTCTTCAACTTTTTTTTTTTGGCTTCCTCTCAGAGTTGCTGGATATCATTGTGTTCCCCGATGGGCTGAGATGCAATCAGCGGCACACTCTCTTGTAACCCTGACACTCAACTCTAAACACCACCCCCACACACTTGTTTTACAATGCCACAGGACATCTCACTCACATCTCATCACTTTCAGGAAATTGTACACACCCATCAAGATTGGCAGATTAATGTATAGGTTGAGCACAAGCAGACACGCCCAGAAGCCTCCCTGATTACGATCCCCGTCTTCTTTATGGTCTTGTAAAGAGATTCCCTGTCTGATAAACAGCTAAGGCTGTAAGTCCTACTCACTGAGCTGCTACCCCCAGTATAGGAGGAATTAGATTTGTGTCCTAATCAGCTACAAGCTCTTGAGTGACCACACATCCCCCTATAAAACATTCTTGCATGACTCGGAGGACCCAAAGATGCAATCTTTTTCACAACGCAGTGTATCCTGCTTGAACATAGGCTGGCACAGGGGGACACAACAGATACGAGAGACATTTGTGGCACTTTAAAATGTCACAGAGGCTTTAGGGGGAATTCTATTTGGTGTCAGAGGTTTTAACCACAGTTTGAAATAGACTACTTTAAGCAGAGAAGAATAAAAGTCAAGAGTATGTCTCTGGTTGAAATAAATTAAATATAATTTAGTAGAAAAAACAAAATGAAAAAAAAAAAAGCCTCATTTTAAAATTTGTGTTGAAACCAAGCCTACATGATTGGCACTGAGGATTAAAGCTATTTTCCCATAGTGGCCAACATACTGCAACATAATGCGCTACGCATCACAAGAGGCACAGTAGCCCAATGTGTTTCCCCCCCATAGATAATCATTGCAAATGTAGCGGCTACAAGATAGTGTTTGAACTGATTGATCCATCCAATTTCAGCTCCAAAGTGAAAAGCTGCCAAATTACTTAATTTTATCCCCATCCCTGTGTGCAGTAAGCAGAGAGGTGCACCTGGAGAAAGACATCAGTGTTCGTGCTGAATGGGCCCAGAAACACAGAAACGTGAGGATCGTCCTGGTAATTTCTGTGTCTAACATCTGTAGAATGAGGCCGTTTCTCGGGTGTATGTGCCACCAAGTAACTTTCACAGAATACATCCCTGGTTAAAACTGTGCCTGTCGTGACCTCACACTCATTGACATATTAGTTACTCTATGTTTGTCCTAAAGCTAAATTAGCTGCCAGCTACATCTGAAAAATATTTGTTTGGACAGCATATGAGAGTATGTATTATTAATAAGGCTATGTTCCCGTTGGCTGGAGGTGAATGGGGAGGCCACACCTTCAGCCAGTCAGAGTAGGTACTCGTGAATAAGGCAAGTTTTATTTTAAGAATTTCCAAACAGGAGGACACAGGAAAACTTGAGCTATCGGTAAAGATCGATTTAGAGATGTCTGGAAGAACTTTGGGTGAGTCAAATGTCAGTTGATGGTTTAGGAATACACAACATTATAGTATAGAACAGTTGTGCTTTTACATTTCCAGTATCACTCACTTCTACATTTCCTTTTTACCTCTGATCATACAGTT
This sequence comes from Channa argus, assembly GCF_033026475.1. Lineage (NCBI taxonomy): Eukaryota > Metazoa > Chordata > Actinopteri > Anabantiformes > Channidae > Channa > Channa argus. Next base: position 21,713,481 of record NC_090206.1, read on the forward strand.
GAATCAGGACAGTCAGTCACCCGTGACCGCTCGGTGGAATAGTCGACACTGCAAAATTAGTGTCACACAAAGGTCCTCTGGCGAGTCACTGAGGCAGGAAAAAAGGCAGTTCATGATCTAGGCAGTGCGGTCCCACACACATTCCAACGACTCCCATGTCAGTTGAATACAGTCCCCCTGACACCCAGTACTGTCCTACACCTTGGCACTTTGTTGAAGCATAAACCATAAACCATCTGTATAATTTGGTGTGAAGAAATGTGTTCAAGTCAACTGGCTCTTCAGGGCTGTTGGAGAGGCTTCAAGGAGCCAAGTGAGATTTACTTGTTTCATGTCTGATTAATAGTATGTTATTCATCAAAGATAAGTGTGGCTATGTTTTAAGTTTCCAACATGGGGACTTGGAAGGGAGGACCAAAGGAAAGCGTAACCTTTTTAAGATGACTTGGAACCAATACGATGTATTATACAAACTTAATTGAATATTAAATCACATTCAATACGTTATTCATCAAAAACGCAAAAGGAAAGGATTTGTTGACGCTTTAAGCAACAAGACCAACTTTCCAAGCTGTGCTAAATTGATTAGCCGAGTGATTAGTGCAAGAAAAAATAAATAATCAATCAGTCAATGAACATAAAATTAATCCTACTGTAAAGGAAACGTTTGAGTCATTGATCAAGGAACAAAATGAATTCATTAATTCTCTTGTTCCAGCTTGCCCACTGGGGGATTTTGCTTCATCAGAACTGTTCATTGAATGTCTTTGGGTTTTAGACTACTGGTTGCCTAGAAATAAGACCTTTAAAAACACTACATTGAGTTTGGGGTAGTTGTGATTGGTATTGTTTTGTACTGTATTTCTAACATGTTATCAACTAATAAATGATGACTAATTAAAAGAAAAAAAAGCATTAAAATAATGCAAATAATTGTTAGTTGCCATCCTACAGCAGTTTGCAGACCCCTCATCCACACGCTCACCCTCACACACACACAGACAAAGTCTCTTATGTGAAATACAGAAAACAGTTTTACTAGAACACGTTGTTTTGTTTTTTTTACTTTAAAAATTGTAATAATAATCCCTTCATAAAGAAGATGAACTGACCAATATAAATAAATGTATATTTTCTGCATCTGGGTGTAAATGGTCACCTGTTTGTCTACAGTAATAAGGTCACAAAGCTGACAGATATATGGCTAAAACAAAGAGTGGAAAAAAAGGCATGTGTGAACATAGGTTATTGGAATAAAAAAAAAAAAAAAACACTGAGCTACGTGTAATACTGCATGAACAGCAGGGCAAAAGTCATTTCAATCACACATGACCTGTCCCAACAATACCCACCAAACCATTTTCCCCCACTTGAGAAGTTATTGTTACCATCCCTCCATCTTAGAATTTCTTTTTCATCGAGGGTTTTAAATGTATATATGAATTATTTATTTCAATAGCCTACATGAAAACTATATATCTCACTGCCTTCCACAGAGCTTGCACACACACTCCTGACATCAGCACACAAAGTGTTTTGCAAAACAGGAGTAGCCACCGCTGACCAGAATGCTGAAATGGCAACTCTTCACCAAGGCTTTGTTCGGTAATTATATTTCCGCAGGGCCGCTGTACATATCAGCTCAGATCTCCCTGTCGGTGACCTCTGTAAATAATGGTAATAAAGAGCATACTTGTCGGCGCTGGTGTGTCCCTCCAAGACAATCCACCTGTCACCAAGTGCCCTGGCTCGTCCCCCTACCTCCCCCCTCCGCATCTTGTTGTTGGCCATTTGCCGGAGCACAGATCAGACGGCTCTCAGCCATGGGGAGTGTGAGTGGTTGATGGAGTATGGTTGGTGGAGATCAGGGCTGGCTCCCTTTAACACAGCCAGCACCTCCAACAATAGCCGCCTCTGACAGCTTTGCATAATTCATCTTGTTGAGTCTCTCTCTCCCTTTCCTTCTTGACGGGCTTCTCTCCCTCTCCTCTTTCAGTTCCTCTTCTTTCTCTGCCCTCCCTCTTTTTTTTTTGTGCCTCCCAGCACTTGGAGAAGAGGAGAGGGAGAACCAGGGCAGTGTTCCATCAGATGCTGCCTGTTTCCCCCTGACACCAGTGATTCTGGAGACACAGAAGTGTTTGTCTGCAGCACGTTGCCCAGACTCTGAATTCTGGATGCCATCTGAACCAGATTGTGTTCGTTCTTTATCGAGGCTCAGTGCCTAAATCCTCTGCTGCAACATGAATTGTGGAACTATTACCTAAAAATACATGACAATCAGAGACAAGATGATCAATGTTTCGATTAGCTCATCCTTCTGTATGCAATCTGGTCAAAGATGTTAGCGTAATTAAGTTTTATGTTCCTGTACCATGAAAAGGTACATTTGTTGCAGATTAGTAAAATGCGCGAATTCTTTATCTCACATCCCCAATCACTGAGCGTGTAAGAGAGGATCAGAAACACAGACAAAGAGAGAAGGTGAGGGAGAGGGAAAAAGAGCAAACACAATCATGACAGCGTTTACCAGCAATTAAATTCCAGTGGCAGCTACCTCCTTAGCATACTTGGTGACGGATGAGCTTACTACACTCAGTGAGACGCAGGAAAGCTGATGAAATCCTGCCCCCGTGCTAAGTCTCTTGTCTCTGTGTATGATGCAGAATATTCACAAGTGGAATAAAATGATGCAAATCTCTGATAGAGACACTTCACATTATTCCACACATTGAGCTTGAAGCTTCATCCCTCGTTGTTTCAGGGAAAAAAAAGATAAACAAAGCTGCAATGACCATGGAAAACAAAAATCAACCAAAACCTCAACTAAACTCAACTCAGCGAGTTGTTTTGTTTTACTTTTCTTGTCCGTCACTAGTAAATTGTAGCGGTCAACATCTAATCCTAGCCATTTTATTGTTTGCGCTTTTGCCTGTGTGAATTAAATAATTTAAAAAAAAGGCATCTGCCAGTGCCAGGAAACAACATAATAAGCTGAGCAGAGATGTTTACAAATCCCCCAAATAACCCTTCACCAGTGACAGTATATATATTCATTGAATCTTTAGTGGGAAAATGCAAGCACAGCCAAAAAGATTTTTCTTTTTCTTTTTTTTTAATATGTAATTGCTAGGTTTGGGCAATTGCAATATAAAAGAAAAAAAAGTATTTTATAATGTTTCTTCCGCACTCTCTTCCTTTTTCTCAAATGGTAATAAAAGGTTTTTCAGTGCATTCATACATACAGTCTCCAGTGTTTGTCTATATCCAAGGCTACTAGTATTGAACCCAGCTCTTATCAAAATAGGCTCTCCCTTCCATATCACACACCCAATTACACCAGACAGTCTTAATTCAATGGGCCACAGTTTGATAGTCTTTCAAATTGGTATCACTGCAGTGTTATTTCACACAGGGGATCTAAGGAAGTAATGATGTTCATGTACATTCGCTTAATTGAGAATCTTGCTACATGGTGTCAACAACTGTCTTCTAATGCTTACTCATAATGAATTGACTCCAAGGTGTGCAAAAATAAAATCACCGCCACAGACCTGTGGCAATTCACGGACAAATCCACGATCGACCCATTGTTACGGAAATAAATTAAATTGCGGTGATGCCGCAGCTGCATTGTAATGAAGCTACAGAGCAATCACAACACCACGGAGGGTGATCGAAAAAATGAAATTCACATCATATCTGTCCACAACAAACAAAAGCAAATGGGCAAGAGTGTTCCTGAGAAAAATGATTATTGTCCGTGTCTTATTTATTTAGATCAACAGGGGGGAATTTTTAATTAGAAATTCTCAATCAAATATCAGCCTTGCTTGGCGGCCTAATCTAGACATCTGGAGGCATTATTGTAGCATTTCTGTAGCTTGTCAATAGAGCCCTCAGAAAGGGGCTGAAAATCATTACTCAAACTACATTTGAAACGCTGGGAGCATACAAACCTGGCAACCAGATAGCCGCACATTCAAACGCAGAGATATATCTAAAATGCTGACATTGGGTGTCATTTAAATGCATCTCACATGATTGTAACAACAAACTAAACCTCCCTATTTTTGCAAGCGCAGGACCAGATGGAATATACACAGCAATCATATAATAGTGGCAGACAACTGAAGAGTACGAGGGAGTGCTTCAATGCTGCAACGGGAATGCAATACGCCACTGCTACTGCAACTGCTGAAAATTTGAAATCTGACCAAATAGACTTTTACCCGCTGCTGTAGCCGCACATCTGCATAAGTGTTACAAAAAGAATCAAAATATGCACTTCAATAAGTCGAAATTAGAAGAAGCACTAATTTTGTGCAGGCAATGGATACAACTATTGCACTTTACAGAGAATATTATATCGACTCTGTTTTCTCTTCAGGCATGTGGTGCCACAAACCACACAATACATAAAGAAATCGGGGGGTTTTATTCTCCAGTTGTCAGCGTTTTAAGGAGTATGTAGGTCACGATGGTACACTATCAGAATACTGAGAGAATGCAGGCCTTATTAAAGAAACATCAATCTGAAAATTCACCCACATGAAATCAGGGGTGAAACTTTGAGAGTCTGCTCTGTAGCAACCAACTTCTGAATGCACACCGCTCTCCAGTGGAAGTCAAAGATTGCTGACCTGTATACCATTACACTGAGTCTGAGGCACCAGTTTTACACTCTTCAATAGTCTGACATTCAATATTTTTTTCCTTCTTAACCCTGCTGACAATAAAAAGACAGAGGAAGTGTTGCCAACTGCCTCCCCACACAAACTAGCGCCTCCGCCCTGTCCCATCATCACTCCTCGTCACCCACCAGACCTCTGCAGCTTTCAACAACAGAGTTCACCTGTCAACTAAATTATTGAGGCCGTCAAGCGGTTCAATCGACAAGCATAGCTGACGCCCAACTTCCCACTGGGCTGTCCAGGAGCCACAAAAGACCAGACATAAGGTCCTTGGCAGTTTGAAGCCATTTTGGAAACCTCCTATGGTGCCAACATTGCTTTGTGCAATAATAGCACATCAACAAAAGAAACCCCTATTAATAATTTTGGCAAGTTAAAGTGTCGAGTAAGGTAAAAACTGTTTTTACCTTGAGAACTTGTCTACATCAAAATTTTTAATCAGAGCTTCACAATATGTTTCAGAGGCTTTTAAGTCAAATCTATTCATGTGTAGCAGCTACAGTAATGACAGAAAGGATTTGTCACGTAATGTCCTTTAAATATGTATCGTTTCCAGTGTTGGAATATAATGTCTGTATTTCACAAAGGCTGAGCCTAGAAACCGCACCGCTATTCACTGAGGGCAAGCAGAGCGCACAATGCATTTCTATTTTATTCTCCCTATGACAGAACCAAGCACATTTCTGTTTGGCTCTTCCCGCCAGGCTCAGCCCCAAGCACACTGGGAGAGTTGTACTGTTACAAAGTCAGGCCCACTCTTCAATCTTGCCACTTGGTCTTGACCCAGAAAGTCCACCAGAGCATGCTGAGCCATAAATGTTAATCTGTAGGTTACAACAGTGTGAAGCGGTGCCACTCCCAGAGCTGGACCAGCAGGACAGCATCCTGTGGCTAATCACAGGTGGCTTTCATCTCAGCCCGCTCTGGCCAGAGAGCAGCAGTAAATGTTTGAAACAAAACCAAGAGCTGTCAAGCTTGAATATTTCTCTTTTTCCTCCCTCTCTTCATTTAAAGTAAACCCTTTCCCAGCTAAAGTATGGCTTCCACTTCAGCATAAACACTTATTGCCTGAGCAGTTTTTTTTCCCAGGAACACCTACACATGTAAATTACCACCAACACATTTGCATGTTTACTTGCAATAAGATGCAGGAATCAATTTATGTTATGCACAACACGTTAGGTCATGAAGTGAGTCTCCAGTAGCCATGAGGCAGGTACCACGGCTGCTCCCCTAAGAACAGCCCTGTCTCTCCCCTGTCTAATTTAAATGCAATGAGAGGTACCACATTATACTCAACAGAGGTTTTCACTGGACAACACTACATCACGTTCATCTTTGGGTTAACAGATATTAGTAGCTGCTAATTAAGCTCTTAAAGGCGTTCCTTTATTAATGAAACAAAATTGGTCTTTAAATTGGGAAAAAAAAAATACAGATATCATTAAAGCCTTTTGGAAACATGGTGGCACGGCGTCAGAGATAGGACAAAGCATATACAGTCCTAGAAGTGCTCACATGCATACCATGTTTTTTTTCTCCTGTGCTGCATAAAATGTAGTTAAGGACCACAGTGGTAATGCATCAAGTGCTGTCACTAAATATCCCCACACTAAGCACATTTCAAGAGCATCCTAGGTGACTTTTAACAATAATTTGGAAACTTGCGGGGATTATTTATTCAATTATTTATTTATTTGTGGTGAGGTAAAGTTTGTCATGTTACATTGCTGTGCCAAACCACATAATCCTCTGACCTCGGGTCAATAACAGCAAATATTCCCGTCTGTCTGTGAATGGATGATTTACCATTCCAAAGCCTGGTTTCTTGAGATTTCTAAAGACCCTAAATGCACCATACTCATGCTTTACTTTCACGCAACTATTTATCACGATGTCGGCTAATCCCGTGGGATGAAAGAGAAAACAGGTAAAAGAAAGTGAAGTGAGGCTGTGTGTTAATAGTAACAGATTAGAGGGCAGCAATTATGTAAAGTAAATATGACATGGAACCGATCCGTCGAGCCAAGGGAGCTGTGGGTAGTTTGACAAGGCTGCATTAACCTTCACGTGTTTGTTCTGATGTGTTGAAACAGGCGACTCAGCCATGCTGTTTGCCATATCAAATGTTTTAATTCATAAGGTCATCTCCTGAGCCACCGTTGGCATCCACAAGTAATAAGGTGAGATATTACAGGCACGGTTCCGTACATAGACTCTCCCTCCACAACTACTGTTCACTTTTTTTACTACTTTTTCCCCACTGAGGGAGAGGAGTCATCTTGATTGCCCCTTAACAATCTATAAAACTGTTTAGGGCCACTATTCAAGCTGGCATTATCCCTTAAGGAGACAGTTCTCATCACACAGAATATTAAATTCTCCACAGGAATAATGAAAGGGAAAATTACTTAAGGATATGAATGTGCTGTAGCAGTGTTGTGTACACGGTTCTTCTACTATTTCTGAATAAGTGTGATGATTTCGAGCTCCGACCGTAGTAAAATAAATAAATAAATACAATCCTCACCTCGAGAATTTCATGCTCTCGTCCTCATCACAAATTGTAGTCAACTGCTTTGATTAATGGGATTAAAGGGCAATATAGTTTGAAGCCGTGGCATTAGGCTAAAGCTTCAATAAGGGGTCAGAGCAGACAGCTTAAATGTCTCAGTGTATCATTACGGCGCAGTCTCGCTGAGATATTAGGTTTCCCATGTAGAACTGTGCAAAATGTGTCGACTGCCTCATATTCACTAGGGCAGCATCTCACTCCAGGTGTGTGTTTCTGAGAAGTGTAAATGCAATACAAGTCATTCATCAGGGCTTTGTTGCAGGTACCGAGACAGCACTATGATGTCAAATTCAGGAATGTGAACTTAAATGATAAACGCTACTGTTAAAAAAAAATAAAATATATATATATATTTTTTTTCTTCCCAAGTTGTTCTCATGCTCTTGATGCCTATAGTACAAAACCAAATGTATAATATCACTGGAGACTGTCACTGTAATGCTTCTACAAGCTGGCAAAAAGATAGAAGACCGCTTGTCTTGTAGTCTGCAGGTTTTTTGTTTGTCTTATGTGGCCCATGAAACAGCCAAAGGCTAAAGATTTTGATGAGAGTATCGATCACTTTACAACAAATTTTGCACATTACACCTGCCACTTTAAACCTAACAAAGCCCGAATGCTGCAATAAAAGAAGTATATGTTATGATTTGCAGGCAGGCCAACAAGCCCTTTGGCTGACATTACTCAACACTAAGGCCTGAAGTGCTGAAAATCTGTATTACTTTACGATTGCAGTACTTGTTAGAGGAGTAGCACGAAACAGAAAACAGCCTCAACTGCCGCAGTTCCTCAACAGCACTCAGGACAATAGCCATAAATCAATTTAGCTGGACAGATATGCGTGTCCTTCTAGGCCATCATGTGGACTCAGATGTGCGTAACTGCAGTTTGCGTTTAGCGTAATACACACCACGATGAAATCAGATCAACATCCCCCTCTCATACCAAGTACTGACACAAGTCACCAGGTTGTAGCTGAGACAACAAAAGGAGGAAATAAATCCAGCCCATGTCTAAACTGTTTCCTTTAGCCCCTCAAGTTCTAAGAACAGTATAACAAACAAAATCAAGTCACACGTACATTTATTGGTTGTCAGGCAAATGATCTCTCTCCTGATGTAGAAAATAAAACCCTAAAATGTGACGCTTCTGTGGGCAAATGTCCCACCAAAGAGGCTTTGACTCCTAACAGAAACTTCCTACAGGCCTCCTTCAAATTTAGAGGCTTTGATGAAGTTTCTCCACCTCCTGCACCTGAGGCTGAAACCCCAGATTCGGTACAGTTGAGTGTGTGCAAGCTCACCAGCACTCAAATCATTAGTGGACTTCTACATTTTACCTGCTGTAGGTGACTTACAGAGCTCCAGAGGCACTCTGGGTTTTAAATTGCATTTTATGTGCAGATAAATTATCTTATTTGGATCAAAGCCATCTCAGTGGGTCAGTTTTAGGTCCAAGGTCCTGAGGAGGACACTGAGGTGAGAGGTGATGGAGACTGAGAGGAGGATTATGTTCTGATTGTCACCACTGATAAAAAAAGTGACCTGCAAATCTTTAATTTTTTTAATTGCTATGCCCTTTTCAAACAGGATCTATTACCTTGTTAAAAGTGCACATCTAGTGTATTTCAGATGTTATTTTGTTCAACAAAATACGTGACTTCTTATAAACTCCATCTTTTAGAAGGCTGAACTTGATATTGTGATGCATTTTCAAAAGATTCAGCGGTTCAGACATGCATACATAACGCTCAACACTTGTACTGATTAAAGCAGCAATCCTGCTGAAAGATTCACGGGGTATGAATCAAAGTTAGTTAATTTCTAGTCTAGGTAATTTTATCACGATCCTGGCGGGAAGCAGGGGTTTGAATCCCGCTAGGTTTCGGTTCCACATCTTGCCAGGGGATATTTCTACAGAGAGTACGGACAAATTAGACACCAGCGTTGAACAAGGAGCACCGATTCTGCCATTTCGTAAAATCGCGCAGGTGACATCTGAGCAGAGCCAATGCAAAAGAGAAAATCCTGACAGCTCACTGACCTGCGTGAAGCTTCAGCCCGAGGCAGCGGCACGTAAACTTCCAGCGGTGCGCTTTAGTCCAAACTTGCAGGCAGCAGTGGGCAAGAGTGCGTCGTGGGGTCTTTCTCACAATATAGCCTCGAGTGTAATTTGCCACAGTTGTGATTCTTCTCAGAAGCCCGTATGAAATTTCCAGTGAAATGACCTCGGCTTGGTTTCCCACGTTAAAAAGCTATCGCCCCCGCTTCTGAAGAGGAGCGCGTTGTGCTGCGTTGTGGTGTCAGGAGCAGAGAGCTTCAGCTGGCAGCTCCGTGTGAAACGTGTCTCTGCTAAGAACGCTTCCCTGTCCTCCCCGTGGCTCGGCGCAGCCAATACTTCCAACAATGCAGTTGTCCCTCTTCGGGGGGTAACGCGGTTATATGTTTCCTGTCGCCCAGCAGCGGTGCAGGATGTTTGAAGGGGGGGAAAAGAGAGAGAGAGAGGGAAAACTCACTCGGTAATGATGCGGAGCTTCAGCTCAGCTGCTCTTTTGTCCGATATGCACTTGTCAGCTGATAAACTGCGCATCCCGTCGCTTTTCCTCAGCGTCGCGTCTGCTCTGCGCATCAGCACCGGGGCAGCGGTGAAGGGCCGTGAATGGCGAGGTGGGTCAACTATGACCTGCAGCACGTGGGCACAAAAGTAGGTCCATTATATAAAAACAAAAATACACAATTTGTCTTTACCTCACAGGACTGCATCCGCGTGCAGCACCTAAAGCAACACAAGTTTGTAGTTTGCTGCAGACTCGAAATTAACCTCCACACACTGACTGTGAAACAGCGGTGGCCTCACTGTGAGCCACACCAGCCTCTCATCCCACCTGCCTGCTTCCCCTCAGCTGCTCCCTCCTCTCCTCTTTTGGAGCCTATTGAGAAGCTGCTCATTAAAGCTTACCTATGGTCGCGCGCGCTGCCGTATAATTGGCTAACGCTCAAATCTCCAATTTCTCACTTTCAAACTGACAAAAGGAAGGAAAAGGGGGAAACGGCAGGCTGATGTAAATAAATGTGCCATTTCTCACCGAACACTAGCAGCTAAGGGTTATTCAAGCTGTTAATTAAAGTGTTAGATAAACAAGAAAGGCCTAAACGACTTGGTGTTCGAATTAAAATGCGGCTTCTAGACTGGCAGTCAAATAAAGCCTGATTCATATTGTTTAGCTCCATTCACCATCTGCAGTTGAACTGATCATTAGCAGCAGGGCTTTGCAATAACTATGGCCAATTTAAGTGATATCAACCCAAACCACTGAGAAAGGTTTTTTTTTTTTAAGATTACATCCCCATGTCTGTCACATTTGCGCACAATAGAAGACCAGACCGCTTTGAGGGGGTTGATAGGTCTTTAGTTGCTGATTTCATAGGCGGACCTGAAGTTCTTCAGCATTTGTAAGTGTGAAAACTCCATCTTGATGAGCTCCGGTTACAGAGATAAGTATACTTGCCTCCTGGCCATTTTCCATCTTGGTCTTAAAAACCAAAACCACACTTACTTTGAATCAGCTTTATGATTGAAGAAAACGTACGAGACCCTATCTGATAGGCTTCAAATGATAGCATTTAGAGGATAGACAGTGGAAAGCAGAGTTTCATTAATTACAAAAGCAAGAGCTCACTAATCCCACTAGAAAGGCATTTTCAAACCGAATCATTTTGGTTCTGAGGGAGAGAGAGAAGAGAGAAAGACCAACAATACCAATGCTAGATCACAGACCTTCAAGCTATGGTCTGCGGGCCCCATTGCTCAATAGGGGGCCAACTACTGCAGCTCTGACTGGGCAATTTTTTTTTTAATCCCCTTCCTGAATTTACCCCACGTCCGACCACATGCAGTGATGAAGTTATCACTGAGGACAGCTTTTCTCCAAGCAAAATCAGCCCCGGCCTTCGACGCTTGATTCTTCTATTATAGCCGGAGAACATCAAAAACATGCCTCCATCAAATGGCATTATCTGCATGAAAGGCAACTGCTCTACGATCTATCTCCAACTCTGCCATTCAATCTTCAGTCAAGGGCATGCAAAAAAAAAAAAGAAAGGAAAAAAGAAAGGACATAAAAAAAGGAAAGGAATTCTTGTAAGGGCCGCTGAAGGTAATATGCCTCCTGCCTCCAGCCCTCCCTCTTTCCTCTACTTTAAGACAAACTACTTTTTCCTTTTTCTGTAATATTAATGGGGGCTTTTCAGAGAAACTATATGTGGAAGTTAGTTACTAAGCAACATATTCACACATTTCATCCACATGGAGGTTCTTTTAAGTTTCTTACACCAGAGGTTTAATGATAGATTAACAGTCCTTCACTTTCTTGTACCAAAGAAAATAGCTCATTCTGTTCCACAAAAATGTTCTACAGACTACAACGCGTCTTTAGTTTCCATCCCTGATATAGATTTCCCTTTTTTGTTAGACCTCTGGCAAGGTTTTAGTTTCCCACATCCACACAGCACACAGAGCGTGTCCACGCAGTCAACTGTGCCCTCTATTGGAGGCCACTCACTTTCAACAACCAAATTCAAAGACCACAGCACATAAGTGTGCATACAGTAAATGGCTGTGTTTTACATCCCGAAAAGAGCATTAAGGGATTATGAATGAGATGGAAGGATTCAATAGAAAATGTGCTTATGTCAAACCAAAGGCCCAAAGACAATTTTTAGATTGATGACAGTTTCACCAGGATCCAGTTTTATCTGTATAAACATGCAGCGCTTGATCCATGCGTCCTGTGGTGCAGCGCCTTTATTAGACCCGTGGATGAAAGTCCAAACAGTCACTGAAATTAAATGCGGAAACATCCTACCCCATTATGTGCTGCATTTGCTTCCCGGGCTACGTACGGCTTGCAGGAAACCTACCTGAATACACAAAACGTGAACCAGAAACTTCACCATTGAAGCCCAGGAGCATCGCATATATTAAGGAATAAAAGAGCATCTCTCTTCCCAGCTCTGTATGTTTTACACGTGTATAGTATCAGCAGAGAAAACAGATGGGCCACACCACAGGGACAGAGAGACCTGTGGACATTATAAAAAAGCAACATTGACAAATTATGCGTACACTCCCTTACGCTACCTATCTATGCAGGAATTTGTCCCCAAGGGGTCAGACAGATAGTCTGACGTGTTCAAAACTGTGTCTTGTCTTGTCCGATGTCTGTTAAAAAGCAAGAGTAACAATAGATGTGTAATCTATATATATGCAGAGCATTATATTCGCACTATAAAGGCTATTGCCTTTTGTTAGTCTAGTATTGTGTTGTACAAACTAAATGGACATGTATAAAGGGATTGGACAGAACTTCTCTTTTCATGTGGAAATGAATCCCTTCCAAAGGGACAAAACAGCTTTCAACCTTGGTTATACAGTGAGGATTTTAGGCAAGCACCATTTTTTTCCGCTTTTCATTTGAAGGAAATGAAAAAGGGCAGAAAGCAAACATTTAATGCACAAATGCAAGCCTGTGTCAGGCAATATCAACCTTTCTAAAATGGATACGGTTTTGGTAAATTAAAAAAAAAAAAAGCATTAAAATTAAAATAAATAAAGAAATAAAAAGTAGCGTTAGCTTTTGCAAGTGTACCTCAGAGTTATTGAGAGGACCAGAATCTTTCACAGTTGCCCACAGTAAGGGAGGACAGAGATGGATGCCTCAGTGCCAAGCTTTCAAATCTCAGAGGACACTTTGATGTGGGGTGGGAGGCCCTCGGTTTCCTTCAGAGGCCATTCGCTGAACATTTCTATTGATTGCAGTGGGTCGCTATAGCACCAGTCAGTCGAAAACCCGAGAAACCAGACAGATAGAAAACAATTTCCAGGCCAATAAAAGGTAATTAAAACAATACTCCATCAACATTTTGCTCAGTCATTACCTCAATACCTTACAATTACTTCCAACAAATATGTTCATCTCTAACAACTAGCTGTTTTTGCCTGATCACGACCTCAGATGTTTGGGTGACAAACTTTAATTAAACTATATTCTGAATTTATTTTGAATTTGGTGTTAGTAAAAGACAACCCGCAGTTCGGTAAAGTTCAAGCTGACAGGAACGGAGCGTGGCTTTTTCAATATGTTGCTAAAAGGGGGCCTAAAGTAAAGCAAAGCACTTTTTGAAATAACAGACAAGCTCCGTGTCATACTGCATTTTTCAGACGGACAGCCTCAAAGAGGAGAGACCTGTGTCAAATCAAAGCTAGTGGAGAGAGACCTCATGAACTACAGTCAGTTAGTTTGAAAAGTTTAACTGGTAAGCAAAGAGGGCAGCGTCCACAGATGAAGCGCGCCTTTTCTGAATATGAGGAGCACACACAAGGGGGCCATTTTATTCCCTCTTTTCAGTTACTAACAAGTCAGTTTCAATACAGTGATACATATGGCATAGTGGGGACACAGGGGTTCCTTCTCATCAAGCAGCTTTCACCTTAATAAATCACATTTTGTCGTGATTTTAATTATTTATTTTATTTTATTTCATTTTTCTGAGGAGGCATTTGGCAGATGGTCCTCAAGGTAAGAAAGGGAGTCATGAGTGATTACATCTTCCACAATAGTGATCATTAATAGCAAAATGAGCCTTTATTTGTATCTTCAGTATATTACCCTAAAGGCTTCATGGCTAAATGCAGAACAGTTTTTCCAACAGTAAATTACTGGTAAAAAAAAAAAAAAAAAAAAAAAAAAAACGGATATGATATGATTTGTTTTTAATTAAATGTGCCACAGCATGACACAGAAAGCCAATTTACTGATGTACAGTAGAGTGTCTCATTGCTGTGCACACAGAAAGAGATGGAAACTATTTAGGTGTAACTCATTCTGGTTTAGTATTCGACGGAATCGCAAGCATGAAGTATTTTTAGATCCCTTTTTTTCTCTGCATTTTTATGAGGTGATCTAAAGTACGATCAATGAGTACGACAACACTCAAAGTGCGAGATCACCTAGTTTGAAGTCTGAAGTATTGTCCTGGTCAATTGCTCACATGCTTCTCCTGTCAGTCTGTAAATAACACAGCCTTTTTAAGTAGAGTGTGAGACACTGAACAGCTGCTGTTGTCTGTCAAGAATGGTATTGCTACCACTACCACGCTACTCTACTGATGAAGTTTGACTTTCTGTAGGTGGCCCACTTTTTTTTTTTGGTCTGTTCATGCTGGCAAAGAAACGTGTTTGTATTTAATATTTTTATTTGAACCAAATGGCTATTTCTGAAATGGAAATGCAAAGTGGAGAAGAACTAGTGCCCATCTCAGTGTCCTTGCACCCAGGAGAGTTTTAGAAATTGTTTTTATTTATTTTTTTAGAATACATCTTCTTTGCTATGTATCTGAGTAATACTAATTATTATCAGCTGCTGAAGTAGATCATTTATATTTCTTTAAGAGCACTTGACACTGTCTAAAAATCCAGTAATATAATAAGTATCTTGATATTATTGGCGCCCTGACATTTGGCATGCAGTTAGTTGCATGAAAATTATTAGAAAACATAATGCGCAAGACACCAGGCTAATAAAGGTGATAACATCTTACAATGACTTGTAATGCTCTTCACTATAAAACCAAAATAAAACCACATTTGTTATGGATTTTAATATCACACACCAATCTTATCTCCACCTCGTTTACTCTTTCAACACAACCACAGTACACTCATTCTTAAACTTTCAAGAATAGTAATAATAATAATAATAATTAGTATCACCCATGCCATTGGACACTGTGTAGTACCTATTTCTACTAGTCATCAATGTCCTCATGTGCACTGTGTTGGTGCTTCGTAAACTTCCATCTCCTTGTTGAACTGGAGCTGAGGCTTCATCAAGCACATGTGAGTCAAAGTCAATTTTAAGACTAAAGACCCTTGGCTGGGTCCTATTTGATGCTGAAAAAGGCAATAAGGTGAACAAAATGTCTGTTCCATTGCAACATACTGCTTGGGGTCACACTGAAGTGAGAAATTACTTTTTGGCATTTTTTTCCCCCCCATTTCATATTGGACAGCCATTTGTTGAACACAGACGAGCATACAAAAGTTCACCAATGATTTTGTGTTTATCCTTGAACACTAAATTATTAATAGTCACAATCACAGATGTTTAAACATCCACACCACAAGCAGTTTAGCAAGCTTGTATTACTACAATGTCTGGGGTTTTTCTGGCCAGTTTTCTTAGGAGTGAAACTGCTCTGATCTGAAACAATTCCGTTTCAAAATGAAGGATTTTATTTCTCTTTGTGATTTTCAATCAGTTAATTTAAGAGTAATTGTTAACCAATTACTTTATTTTTATTTATTTACTTATCTAGAAAAACTGAAGTTTTTGCAATATTTAAGGGACAACCTCAACAAGTTTGTCTTATATTGTTCATGTATCTATATGAATGTTACTAAACCTTTGCTCTGCTTCCATCTTAAAAACTTCTCCAGATCACATTCATTTAATGCCGTTTTTCTGTTCGGTTGACACCACCTGGTTGCACATATTTTGGAGGTTGTAGTCCTTGTCAACGTATTCCTCCACAACTCTCACAAATCTCCTTGATGATGATCATCTGAAAGAAATTTTTAGCTAGCAGCAGGGGGATATATAAATATTCAGTAGGTAAAGGTAAAGGGGAGTTCAGCATGATTCATGTACTTGTACTCTTTAAAACTACAACCATCAAAAGATGAAAATCAGTGAAGTTGCCCATAATTGTTTGTTATTACATTAAAAATGTAAGGATGCATGTTCTTTTCCACATCCATCAATTAAACTTTTCAAACCTATAAGAATTTTGTGTACAGATCAGTATGGCATAATTCCTAGTGTTAAGTTTGGCTCCAATGACCCATTTCAGCCAGGGGTCAATGGTGCTGCCTTCAACCAGACACCGAATGTCTGGTTGAGTGCAGCACCATAACCATCTGGTTAGTAAAGAAAGTAGAGGAAGCAGAGGCAAAGATATTTCTAAAACCCTATCAGCAAAAGGGTTGAAGTTTAATGTAAAAACGCCACTTGATTCCTCACTTAATTCTGAAGTGTTTTGCTTCTTTCCAATCTGTGCCCAGAAATATCTCGCTGCCAAACTAAATGCACATAGCCACACCTCTTTCTCATGCTCATATAAGCTTTTAGGAATTCTTTGCAGGAAATGTTGATTAACAAGGCCTTGTGGAACCGGAGGCTGCATTTTAATTGGTTCAGACACTTAAAACACTCGCCTGGATCCGACTCTGGTTTGTTTCCCATCTGCACAGAAACACCTCATCTTTGTTAGGTTTCCTAAGGTAATTATAAATCAGATAGCAGCTCATAATTCCATTGTGTGTTTAAAGCAGTAAAAGGTTTGATTTATCTGATGAAAACCGTGTGATCCATAGCACCTGTACAAAAATTAATGATGTGGGGCGGGTGGGGGGGGCTGAACATGTTCCACATACCTTAGTGAGCTTAAGGTGGAGGTAGGCTTACGGGGAGATTATCCTGTAACTTTCATACTGTAGAGCAAATGTGTTGCAAATGAGACACACAGGTGAGGGGCAGAAACACATTACATCTTTGTGCATTTTTTTCGGCTTTAGGTATGATGATAATATTCCAGCTTCTCTGTTGGAATATTCCCATCCTTCATGAATTAGAGATGTCAGATGAGAGTTATTTGACTGGGATTATAACATCCAACAAATCCCTTAGTGGCACTGCTTTGAACTAATCAGTACATAAGATGATATACAGTACAAAATCCCTGAGATAATTTGTATTGTAGAGAAAACAACATAACTCAAGCTTAAACAAATGCTAGACCACCTTGGAATAAAATTCAGCTTTATCTAAACAGCAGCAGCACTACCAAAACTCTTGCACTGTGCAAGTAAAAGTGATTCTGATCTAATGTTGGCTAAGTACACCATTATGCTCTCCCTAGCAGGTTATTGCACATAGAGCAATAAGCAATAACATCCGCTCCGAGAGGACTTGGTTAAACGTAGGCAACTTTTGTGTGCTAAAAGTGCCAGGGTAAGAAAACAGCACTGCGTTTATCAAAGGCTGAGTGAACGTTACTGTACTCTACCACAGGGCTAATGAAGAGATATGTCCTCCATTACGGGGCCATATTCCTGCTGCAGCGATTAGAAAACTCTCCAGAGGGGCTCCATCACAGGCTTTCATTGAGTCTGGACCTTTGCAAATCTTCATATCCTGCACAATTTTCATAAATTGAAGTCTAATGAGCGCAGTTGACATAACTATGATTTATTGTCTCAGTGGCTTACCAATTTCACCACTGCACTGCAAATCATGAATGTCAAGGGTTTAATCATATTCATATATAGTCTCAACAAGGGGAATTTGATGTGTCACGTGAGTAAAAGGGCTTAAATGTCTCCCTCATTTTATTGTAGGTGTGTTATCATAATACTTGCAAACATGCAGAGCACTAACAAGCTCCCTGAGGTGGCCTGATATTGTTGACGGGGAGCACAGAGCAATATCTTTGAAGGAATCTCTCTGGGACACACTTCAGCGTGCTGTGGTGTGCTGCTATTTTACGGTTGCAGTGCCTTCACAGACATAATCACCATAACAACTTTGTTAATGTAATGTGCATAATTTGTACTTTAGAAATGTAAATTGGTGATTGATTTTTAATTTTTCTATGTATTGTAGGTGGAACAGTTTATATTATTAGCAGTTTAATGGGGAGTTGTAAACAGAATCCCCTCTTTTGCTGTTAAAAAAAAAAATACTGAGCTGCTTTTATGGCACTAGACAGATTATTTTTAGACCTCATTTCATTTCCTCTTTGAGTTAATGGAGCTGTTTTAATTCAGAATTGACAGTAGTGAGGAGGTTTGTTAGATTGAACTTTTGAAAGCTGAAATCAACACAGACGTCTTGGCTCCCAGCTTTACATCTTCTTCCCAATGTGTGACCACTCTACAACCAAGACCGGTCAATTTTTCAATTAGCTTCCCCTTTCACCTTACCACCTATCAAAGGAGGTCCACTGTTGGGCCCTGAATTACGATGGATGGCTTACAACAGACCTACAGGGCTTGGCCATTGTGAGAGCAAAGCAAGCATTGATAACGGCCCGTGGAACTATTGACATGATAACATTTCAGTCGGCTAGGCCACAGTGGCACTGAGCCGCAATAAATTGAGACGAATGATCAGTCGATGACAATTTCCATAATCGTTATACCTTCCGTAATTCATCAAGGTAATGATACCCGCGTCCCTAATGTCACATTTATTCCATTTTGTGCACAGCGGCAGGCATAGAACGACCCCCTACCCCACCCCTTCCTCATTCCCTCTCCAAAAGGATTGATTACACACCAACTGCTTTTTTGCTTCGGCTTGTGAGTGGAAAAGCAATGTGTTATTTGACCAAAAATAACAATGAAGGGGATGGGAAATGCAATCTAATTCCACTCGTTCAACTTCCTCTCTCTCCTCCAGTGACAGGCAAACAGGAGGCCATTACAGTTCAGCGTTGGCACCGTTTCTGAACCAGGAGGAAAAAACCGATCTCTGCTTCCTGGCTCTCTGGAACATATCAAGATTCATCATTAACACATCCCCGACTCCTTTTTCTCCCCCTCCGCTCATTAATGACATAGTTTCTCTTTGACAATTATTCGCTTTTATTGGCAAATAATAGCAGTGTGACTGAGCGTTGTGATTCAATTCAATCACAGATGCAGTCATTCAAGATTTCTTCCCGGTCCCCGTGCATTTCATATCGCTGCAGACATGCATAGACACACCTTGACAGAAACAACATCTCTGTCCAGAAAGATAGTTTCCGAGGGCTGAAATTTTTTTTCAAAATTGTTTAAATTCTACTCATTTGAGAGCATACTCCTGTATGTAATAAATTTTGTTTAAGTCCAATTTTAAAATGACAGTGTGGCAGCAGAGCTGGTTTGACAAACTGGGTGTCTGTGGCACAGGAGGTAGAGAAGCATGTCCAGTGTCAGTGGTTCGAACTCTGGCTCATGTACACCACATGTTGCAGTGTCCTTGAGAGAGACACTGTGTATGTGCTTGCAAGTCACTTTGGATAAAAAAGTTTAATGACAGCGAGGAAGTGGTTTCATTCAAATGGGTTTTCATGAAAGTAAGACACAGATAAAACAAACAAACAAAAAAAAAACCTCAAAACCACTGCTGTTATTTTCTATTAAGCCTGTACAGGCTACAGCCATGTTAAAATCATCAAGGCTGATGCAATGAAATCTTTTAATTTCAGCATGGAAGAATAATCTGGTTACATTTGTAGTCACATTATAAGAAACCTAATTGAAATGCCCTGAGACTAATTGAGCTAATGTGACATGTAAGCATCTCACTCATTTTACTTTGATTTCTCGGGACTAGTACAGAATTGAGTGGGCACATTTCGATGAGAAGAAATAGCAGGGCAGTTGAAGAGGGCAGCATGCTTTCATTTGCCCTCATTTTATGTTTCCACAGTAGGAAAAATCCTGCTTTCATGGCAGCGGGTTACTCCAGAGCACAACATTAAGAATCATAGGGCTGGCCGGTCATTCAGTAATGGGGGAATTGGAATTATATTGTGTTAATAAGATCATATCATGTTATCAATTTTCCAACCACATCATTAACCTATGTTTATCTGTTCATGAGTGATTTGCATACATTTGCCATACTATCCACCTACTGGACCGAATCCCATATGGATATTTGAGTGTAAATCAATGATGTTATACTTCATTAGCCATTGAGTTTCTGAAATATGAACAGATACAGCATTTGAAAACGGTTATTTCTTCTGAGTCCAACTTTTAGTAAATGCCTCTTCTGACAGACATATCTGTAGGAAAATACTATCTGATGATTTAAACTGGCAGAGCAGATCTGATCAGCGCTGTAATGCCGATATCGAGATGGTTTTCTTACTAATATTGTTTAATGAACAATGTCAGCCCTTATGGTAAATGGAGCGTGTAGGATTATTTTTATTATTGATTAATCTTCTATTTAATCACAGGCCACATGTGCACACATCCCATGCAGCTCTTTAAAATGCAACTCCACATCAGAGCCCACACAGCATACAAAAATAAGACTGGCTGACAGATCAGTAAGACTATTCTATTTCAATTTTTTTTTCTCAGTTCCAGCAGACTGCTACTTTGACACATCACTTATTATGTTCTACACCCTGTTTGTATACAGTAACACAAAAATGATCTTGTACTTTTAGGGTTCAAGAAAAATGTCTGTTTATGCTGTGCACTAGGAACTAGGATGATTTGTAAAGAAAGTAACATAGCAGCTACTGTATAACCATATTCTCTTGGCTTGGTTTAAATGTAATTCATTGACCTTTAATATTACCACCTCCTATATCACAATTTACACGTAGAGGTGTAAATTCCCTACACACCTTAGAATTTAAAACTATAATATGTCACAGAGGCATTAAACTATTCCTAGCCCATATAGGAGGCATTTTGAATGAGTATGCAATATGCACTGAGTGGGCATGTGTGTGTGTTATATCTTCCCCTAAGGCTGAAGCATTCATACCAACACTTGACTGACATGGTATTGACTTTCCTCCAAATCCCAAGACAAACTGTCAATACCAAATGTCTCAGGAATGTCAAGAAGGGATCAATTTTGGTAGTGATGTACACGTTTTGGAAAATTGTGGGAAATGGAGCAGATACAATCAACATTCTAATTTCAAATAACAGTGTGGCTGGAACTTAACTTTACTATTAAGAAACATAATTATCTCAACATCTGTCAAACATGAGAAGAGCCTAGCATTGCCTTGGTTGAGGACTACAGAGGGCACAAGCAGCAGGGAGTGGATATAATTGGGCTGAAATTGGTCTCCCATGGCAATGATACTTTGTTCAATCTAATGCTCTGCTGTGATTGGACAATCAGCTCTCTCGTTCCTACTCTTGAAAAGAGGTTGAAAAGAGGCCCATCTCTTAGGTTGCCTACCATTACATTTTTGATAGAAGACATAATTCTTGCCTTAAGGGATAACAAGATGTTTTTATCGGCTAAACACAGACCAGACCTTAGTGCTTTGAATATTATCTGATAAAGCCATGTCTAACAAGTCTTCACAGATTTCCAAACTGACCACTTTGAATTTTGCTCTAACATTTAGTTCATATGCATGTTACTTAAGAACACATACAAATGGATGGAGTTTTAGATAAAAATATTGAGGAAAGCATACAATACGGACTAAAAATGTGTTTTTTGTTCTGTAAACTGCACCGTATGCTACATATAAGCAAGCTTAATGCTCTTATGAGAAGCAGAAAATCAAATATGTTTATATTTTTTGACTTGAACCATTTGAATAGAATAATCGATTTCTCACGCATCTCTTTTGGATCAATATTTACATGTGGGTGAGAAGAAAGTGGAGCTTGCAGGGTTTCCAGTGGTGCCTCCAAAGATACAGAGACATTTAAAAGAGAGAGGAGGTGAGGATTCTAAATAAAGGTCCTGATCTCTTTTTGGTTTTTTTTTCCTGTATTAAAGTAATGTTGTAGGTTTGGCCAACAAATGTGACTGTTAAACCCGGAGATAAGCTCCTCAACAGCCTTTCAATATCAATATCATGCACTGGCATATAGTTTTACTTACTATTCATCAACACTGAAAGGATTTCAACAGATCTGTATCCAATAAAATTAAAAATACAGCGATATTCCAATGACACAAGCTGGTTTCAGGCACTGTAGGAAGGTTAAATGTAAATCTACGTGACATATACAGTAGTGTCCCAAACAGAGCCATCATCATGGTGACACATTTTATAATCTGGATTTAAAGGATTAATTGGACCCCTATAGAAAGTGCCACATTGTCATATTTAGTCCATTATGACTAACACACTGTGGGAGTTACTTTGTGATGATATGCTTATGTAATACATCAGGTGTAATTATAATAATATGTTCATGTTGAGATGCTTTTGTGTTTTTGTGCACATGTAAACTCTTAAAGGAAGAACAAGTTGAATTTGAATTATATCCAATTTAGGGATGAATTGCAAAGTTTGTCAAGATTAGTTATTATTCACATCAAGGTAATGTGTTGTTGCCATTACCTATAATTTCCATAAAGAGTTAGAATAACAATTTAATTTAGAGCTCTTTTACATAATTGTAATTAAAAAAGTAATGGCTGTTTTTTTAAATAAATGGTTAAGCCACCACTGGCAGCAAGATCCTCAATCAGGTACTTTCTGTAGCCGTGGAGTTTTGAGTTTTCTTAAGATAAATCCCCTGGGGGCTTTTCTGTTTGCCACCCCACCAGGAACTCCCCACCCCCCCATCTGCTTTAGATACATTTATTAATGTTAAATACATTCTAATTTGATGATCACTTATATCTAAAATATGATTTCTGATGTGAGAGTATCCAATTCTCACCCATTGCCCTCAGCTCCACACAGCTTTTTGGCATCTTACATTTACTAATTGTTTTGATTTATCGGTGTGAAACTTTATTGTTATTATTCGCTTTGACCAGTGTCATTTTCAGCAGCAGCAGGCGACAGTTTTCTAAGAAAAGCTCTTAAAACCACGGCACAACGGCACTACCTGCCGTGCACAGACAGTTAGCTATTAGTGGGTGAACATAATGGAGCATTTAGCAGTAAACTCTGCTCTCTCTCCGGAGCCATTTAATCTATAACTCCTACATTCATTTGTAATATGACTTTTATATTAAATTATAAATTAATTATAACTAAGATATTTTAAGATATATTAGCCGCTATATATATTCTCTAACCACTACCTTGATATACAAAACCCCTGAAGCAGTGTCAGTGCACTATTTACAAACAGCATCAGTTAATGTGAGTCATGCTTCGTGCAAACAAAAAAAAAAGATCATAGAAGACCTATGATCAAGAGTTATTGATTTGCATGTAGCTGAAAAAGGGTTACAGAGAAATCTCAAAGACTTTAGATATTCTTTATTCCACAGATGGGCATTCTGTCTCTAAATAGAGACTGTTTGGTACTGTGAACACGCTTCATACTGTAGAAGTGGGCACCCAGCCATGATAATTCCACAATCTAAAATTTTCAATGAGGTAGGAAAAAAAAAACACTATAATAATAACAACAACAACTAAAGGCTTGAAGGATTCATTAACGTCTCTGTTCATGAATCAACTAAAACATTGCAAAGCATTGAACAGGTACAGTTTGGCATCCATATCAGGATATCACAGAGGAAGCCATTGCTCTCTAAAAAATATGCCTCCACAATACTACTGGGAACATGTTTTGTGGACAGATGACACAAAGGTAGAACTGTTTGAGGAATTCACAGCACTACGCATGATATAAATAGAGAACCACATACCAACATGAAAACAGGTGAAGGGAGCATCAGGATTGAGGACTGTTTTGCTGCCTCTGCACCTGGACCACTTGCCATTATGGAGGGCATATTAAATTCCCAAGTTTATCAAGGTATCCTAAAGGAAAATGACAGGGTGGCTTTTCCACAAGCTGAAGCTCAGGAGAATCTGGGTGACAAAGAATGACAATGAGCCTAAACAAGTAAATCCACTATCCACTAAATTGGGAACTTCTTGCAAAGTTTAAAGTGCCAATATCAGATCCTATGCCATATTTTGTTTGTGTAGGCGACCTACAACAATTAAGTAGGTAAATAGGTTCTTATCATTTCCGTGTTGCGTGGACCTTCCACATTTAGGTTTCCACAAACGTGGCTAGGTTCAGGTACAAAAATGTCAGGGTTCGTTTTGGAGAAAGATTGTAATTTGATTTGCCCCAAGCACCAACCTCCTACTTAAGCAACAGAGAACACAACCCATAACATTAAATGAATGGCTGATAACTGATAATGCCCCATTAAATGGTGTAATACAAGTCAAAGTCCCTGCCAAAATACTGTTTAAAGTTAAAAGTTTATTTGAGGAATGAATAGTATTTTGTGTTTTTTTTTTTTTTTGTTGTTCCTCATTTTATAGTAAATTCAGAAATGTGATTAACTAAATATTTCTGCTACGAAGCCTTTTTTCTGGATGTTTTATGGTTGCGTTGTGTGTGATGAATGACACAAAAGTGACTTTGTGATCCAAATAGAATATAAAGCAGTCGGTAAAAAGTGCCAACTATGCTGCTGAGACTCCCGCTCAAGTGACTGACATCTCTCATGATAAATTCATGGCAGTGACAAGGCTGAGTGACTCTCGTGGCGTGGGCTAATTTGTCAGGAGGCCTACTGAGCAATGAGTGGTGGCACAATGACAAAGCAAAATGTCACCATTTCGTTGTGGGAGAGACAGAAATAGGGCGTGAAATGGCTGACTCTTTTGGCCTGGTATACATGATACCAGAGATATGCCATGTTCACCTAGCCAAGTCTTCAACAGTGGGAGTTCGGGGTCACCTAAATCTATTTTCAGCTAAAATCATTGTTGACCTCCTCTGATCAATGGTGTGTGTGTGCCAGCACTGAAGAAGAACTTCTTGCTCCCACTGTGCCTTCTGCTAAACCTGAACATTTTACAGCAATTGACAATGGGGTACAATCACACCTCCTGATGTATTGTAATTACAGTACAAGTCCAAGGTACGTGCACTTAAGTTAAGCATTTCTATTCTATGTAACGTTATACATTTATTCCCCCATATTTTTGCAATTCCTCCTCCTAAGCTGTGGAACGGTTTACCCCTCCATATGAGAGCTAAGCCCACATTGGCAAACTTTAAATAATGTCTCAAAGCCCATTTTCTTTCTCTGTGGCTATTAAATCTGGTGGAGATATAATATTTCCACTCTTTGTTAAATGTGTCCATTTTTTTTATTTTTTTTTATTTCAGCATTACTTTGTTGTTGTGACTATTGTTGTTTTTAAATGTGCTTATACGTAAACTAATTTATCTGAGTGTACTTCTTGACTTGGTTAAGGTGAAGGAAAGACTGGTCTGGCACGAAGGAAAACATTTTAACAATAACTTCACACATAACATAAATCTTTGTCCAACCTTAATCAAAATGGTCTTCAGGCCTAAAAATAACCACAAATCAGAGTCGCCAGTGATTACACGTTCTACAAAGACATAGTTATGTTTTAAGTTTGGCTATATGGGAATGTAGTTTGGGAGACAGGGTTGTGATTCATTGATGAAGACCGATATATCTTTTGCATCCCTAATCATAATGCAGGACTCTTAACCTTTTAAACTGACATTTTCATACTCGCATACATTCCTACCCAAACAAATGTAGCCTTGTTTTTCCCACCACTTGCCATTAAAAAGTTTTTGTCACGCACTCATTGGGAAGCAAAAGGAACTTGAGCATCATTAGGTCTTGACACAGTGATACATTAATACATGAGCAGTTCTGCTGATGAAGGCAAACCTGCACAGCTATGACCATTATGTAATTAATTAGTCTTATTCTGTTAAGTTTAAATTAACAGATCTTGTTGTCAATATACTTGTCTTTACATGTGTAAAGGATAAAACTCCCAGTTAGTGATATTACCTGCTACAGCATTACCTGCTCTACAAGTGAATTACGAGCAAAGAACTATACTTTCTGTTGACTACGTTTATTTTCAACATTTCCCCCACATTTAGTTGCTTGGCAACTAGAAGTGCATAACATACTATGTAATGCTACTTGTACCGGATGAGCTGTCTCTGTTTCTAGCAACCCTCAGACATGAGCCGTGCTTTTGAACAGGAAAAAAATAATAAAAAGAAACATGTTTTGTATGATAATGACATTAACTTGACAAAGTATGACTGTAACATGTATATTGTTGGCTTTCTTCAGCTCCATCGGGGCCTGTCAAAAACCAAACGTTTTGAGGAGAGCAACTACTAAATTGAACATCAAGAGATGAGTCACAGTCCAAAAAGCATCTTGGCCAGAAGACCACTTTGAGGTCTCCTGCTTTTTCTCAATTAGCCATCCCCAGCCATAGCCACAGACATCAGGTTGGCCGCCTTGTTCAAGCTGCCCACACACCCACCACTGTCCCATGCTCCCGTTACTATATGTCAGGTGTTGTATCTCCACTCACACTTAAGAGCACACTCCTTGGACAAAGGCTTAAGCCAAAATGCTGTCCGACCACGGAATAGCCTCTGAGAGGAATGTGTTGGACAGATAAGACAGTGGTCTCCAAGCCTTTAAGAGTTTGATGAAAAGGAAAACCTCCTGACCACACCGTTAACAGCATTTGACTGTTGAACGGCAGTGAACCATGTGATTGGTCAGCCAATGTACTGTATTTATGCATTTCACCTGGCTATTGATCACTATCGCAAACAGTATGAGCTTATTATAGAGTATGTTTTGCATGCTCTGCAACTTTGCAACTGATAAATGTATTAGTGGAGGAATGACAATATTTCCTTCTGAAATGTTGGGGAAATGAAGCATGTTCTCATGCAAAAAAAAAACAACCCAAGTACTTTTACAGTAAATTTTACTCAAGTACCAGACTATTAGCTGAATTGAAAGGGACTTAAGTAAATGTACGGTGTAAGGTCCCTATTAAGAACTGTTCATGAGTTATTTTGCCTTTTTGTCAACATAGGCAGAATGCACTGCAACATTATCTCCACTATGCTATGCATATCATAGTTGTAGACATATTGCTTATGACTACAGGAGGAGGCGGAGCAGGAGGAGTTGAAAGTTTGCCAACTCTATGTGCATTAATTAGGCAATGTGATCATGGACGTGTTAACATAGGATTGCCTTGTTCAGGGACACTCGCACTGAGGAAATCTGAAATAAAGGCCTGAAATGCAAAAGTTATAATTCATTAGTAATGAAGTTCCAGAGGCAGAAAGACCCACGGTTGTTTCAAGCTTAGACTGGATAAATGTAAGGTTCCCACGTGCGAATGCCTTACATCCTCACACTGAAACATTTTTTTGTGTGTCATTTTCAGGCTTTTTCATTTAATTACTTATCAAATGAAGCCTGGAGGCCTAACAGTGTTCATTAGTTCAAAAAGGAGGGATCAAAAGAACAATTAGACATGATAAAAGATTTCCAGATTAGATTACATGAGATTTCGTGTTCCATTAATTATCCTCAGGCCCCAAGGACCTAGTCACCTTTCAGTCCCCTCGCAGCTTCCAACCTTACACTTCACAGCTCCTGCCTGAAATGCTGCCCAGTCTGCTGACTGTGGGTTACTGTAACAGATGAGCCACCTGTACAATGAGTTGCATAAAACACTCAGCAAAGAAGTATCACTTGTCTCCCACACACAGATTCTCACCCAAACAACTTTTTTGGGCGCTAGTTAATCCAAATGTTGACATTTCTTTAAAAATCTTGTGGCCTTTTTGTCATTTCAGCTTTGTAGATTCCTGCATGTGTTTTTTTTTTTTTTTTACCTCCAGCAATGAAGAAAAATGTAAAAATGTGCAACCACATATCATTCCTAACACACTGTGTCTTGACTAGTGTGTAAGGATGGTTGATTTATTTGATCCACTTTTTTAATTATCAATTAAGCAAGAGGGGTTGTGTCAGGGTTATTAAATAGATTTAATGAGTGACATGGAAAAGAAACTATAAAAAGGGCACTTATGGAGAGTCTTAGCACCTACAAAGTGTAATACATAAAAGGTGGTGCTTTTAAGGAGACCTGCCAACAAACGGCATCTTTATTTATAAAGAACTGAATATCACCCGTTTCTGAGCTTCTTTTAATACAATGGGAAGCTATATTCTCCAAATGCATTCAAAACCTAGGGCACATTTAATGTACCCACAGCTCACCTTCACTTTTAAGCCTATAATAGAGTATAATAGGGGACAGACATAGTAACATGATCCTGTGTTCTCTTCTTACTTACTTAAACTTACATGCGAGGGTGTTGTTGCATATGATATGCATACGAATTCTTATTTGATATTGAACGATGTTAAAGAAAAAAAAAAAGAAGCTCTTTCAATCCAGCCACTATTATACTCCTCCTACACATGCACAGACATTGATTATGATTATATAGTGATTATGCATTCTGCATGCCAGCCACGCAGCAGAAGAGTGGAGGGGAGCATTAAGGGGCTTGGTGACTGTGGGGCCCCCTGCTGAGATGAGAGAGGAGGTAAGAGCCAAGGAGAGGGGAGTGTGGAGAAGGCTAACCAATCGTCTGTGTGCTGGGAACGGGACCAATCAGGGATACTACTCAGGGCTCTGTTGCTCCCTCTTTCCCTGTAATTCTTCAATTTTTCTTACAGCTGTCTTATTTATTCGCTATTTCAAATCGCTCTCTCCCCAACTCTTACTCCTTTTTACTGCTGTCTGCTTCCTGATATATTGCTATCGGGCCTCACACTCTTTTAGTCTTGCCCCAACCTCAGTCCTCTAATTCCCCCCATGGATGGACTTTAGGCTTTAGCTTTCTCCACCTAACAGTCTCCTCCCCTTGGTTTTTATTCACCGGCCACCGTGTTTCACACAGTCTACTCCCCTACCACAGATTATTATTCTGTCTGCAGTCACTAAGGAGATGCACACACCATCCATCACAATGTACAAATTCTCAGTACGCAGATTCGGTTGGGCCCTAATTAAAAAGCCTTTCTGGTCGTTTTCTTGAGAGATAATTAGACTTTCATCTCACCAGGATGCCAACTCCAGAGATCTATTCTCTTCTGCCAGGAAACCTATAGAAAAAAATTAAATAAATTAAATAAAACCAGGGGTCTTTAACCACTCTCCTTTAGGGCACCAGTCAATAATTAAAGACATTGTTACAAAGAGTCAGCTTTAAATGAAAAACGGAAAAAAAGACCAATATCTTCAACTAAAACAAAATTTGTTAAATTGAATAAAAACTATGGGAAACCCGAAAATAAAGGTCGGGGTTACACTGTGCAGCAATATAGCAGTTCTCTGAGTTTAAGACATTGAATTTTAAGTGACAACACTGATGCAAGGGTCCATTATATTGGTCCATTGCAGTGCCTGAGTATAACTCCGATGTGAGCTTGGAGGCAGTGGAGCTTTGGGCCTGATATGAGACAGCTGGAAGGATTGAATTATTGAAGAGCATGGACCAGCTCTGAAACACGGGCCATGTCCTCCCAGCTGCTCCGTGTGCTGAAGCTGACACTTCAGCAGTCGTCAGACGTGTGCAGTTAACAGGGTCCATCTGTTATTGAGGCGTAATGAACACAGTCAGACCCACGGAGAAATGAATCACTGGCACTTTATTAGCGTACGACAATGGCAATGATTGTGCAATGCGAACAGTCAAAATGGTAATAATTATGATATTTTTGATTGTAATGATGATTGGAATGCAGATGATGGGAGTGGAGATGATGATAATGAAGGTGATGTGTGTCTGCTATGATGATGACAGCGCAAAAAAAAATAAAAAAAAATAAATAAATAAATAAATAAAAACAAGGGCTGGAAAAATCAACATGGTGACAACATTCACATTTACACTCATTATGTATGCATGAAGCAATTTGCATATCTGCACTGGACGGGAGGACCTGAAGGACCCGAGAAAAATAACAAAACATTAAAATCATTGTAGCGACAATTGTTGACAGTTTTGTGTAAACACCTGCCAAATTGAAAACTCATCATTCTAATGTAAAACAGCCCAGTGATGAAAGGCATGCAGAGTGTAACCTCCAAAATCAATATCCAGCCTGTCTTTCATTACATAAGTGAAATTTGTATTCATCTCAGAGATATATATTTATCCCACTTATACCTTTGGCTCAGGAGCAAATTCATTTAGTAATGATTACCTGACTCAGGTAAAACCAATTTCCATTCACTTGTTACCTCAAGTCAGTGACAAGGGCACAGCCAGGGTCACGTTTCAGCAGTTTTTTGGTAACAGGTGCACCATCAGCACTTGATGTCATGGACTGAGAGTGTGTGTGTGTGTTTTAGAGAGAGAGACCGAGGGCATCGATTCACTCAAAAGTAGGTAAGACCGTCAAAAGTAGGTACGTTGCAATGACACAAACGGAGGTAGTGCATCTTGGCTTCAGTGCCGTTGCTTAGTTTGAAAGCTGTCAGAGAGGCAGTGTGGGTGTTCAGCAGTCTCACTCCCCTCGAGAAATGCATTCAGATAAAAATACTCAAACCACTCAAGATGCCGCAGGGGTTGTGGCGTAAACACGCACATGAACACTCACGAACGAACACACCATGTTCCGACATAAAACTTGGATAAATGTTTAAAAGTCTCTTTTTCTTAAAGAGGAAAAAGTACTTGATTTACGAGTACACATTAATTCCACAGCCAACATGAGCTCAAGTTATTTCTGTCAACATGAAATCTTCACTTCAAAAGCTAGACATTGTCACTTTGTAATGTTATACCTAACTAGGAACCACTTCGTGCCCCCCAAAAAAAATAAAAAATAAAAAACCAGACTATTTGACATGTGAAGACTCCTAGTCAAAAATCATGCAATTGTGCTGTGGGTTGTTCCACAGCAATACACTTGTCAAACTACCAAACACTACTAACTATGCATTTTGGCTTTGACCTCAACTTTCTATCAATACAGATGCTGCGGTTTGCTAAATTGTGATGTTTTTTCTTCCTTTGTGTTTGTGTACGTCAGTGAAGTCGTGATGCAATCACCAGCCCAGCTCTTACATATAAATGTAGTTCTTGGCTGAAATGTGTACATTATTCTAGCATGGTCAAATTTGACATGCACAACCTTTTAGAATAATGTTTGACTTTTATAAATAATGAAACTTGCCTTCCTCTAGGCTTTTGAGATCAGACGCAATTCAATCTGACAAATGCAGAACAGAACACGAATGTACAATAATCAGCAAATTACATAAAGTAACTCATTGGCATCACTGCCTGCTGAATAATGTAGGTCTCACTGCTGTGACTCAGGTCTCAGGATTTATAATGCTTGATTATAAATTTAACCCACAGTAGAAAATAACCACACGGAAATACATTAGATAATAGATTATACATGTTTTTGTTTTCATAAAAACAATACAAATCTAAACAAAGGACAAAACCACTGCAAATGGTTGCAGCCAGGCACAGCACCAGCCTTAAGAAATTGGACCCCGGGAATTTTCTTTTCCAATTTATCCAAACATATTCTCCAGCTATTCAAAGAGAAGTGAAATGGGCCAAGGGATAAACACATTTTATTATAGATTCTGGGTTGTTTTATTTTAACTAAGGCGCTGATTTTATGATAGGAGAATGTGTGTGGGGAGAAACTTTCAGCCGTATTCAGCTCTAGTAGAAGTAAAAAAGGCTTAATGAAGTTTATTTAACTCCTCAGGCTTATCAAGATAAAAACTGTTAGCAGCTGCACCCCACGAGGCTACATTTTAAATTTCACAGATCATAAGGTTGTTTCGTAGTTTCATTTACACAGCTATTCAATTTGTTTCTCTCCATTACAAAACATGGCGATAACTACTGTATATCTGACACCATAAGCCCTCATTTGGTCCATCATGAGGATGCAGGTTTGCGACATGAGATCATATAACACGTTTAGTTCCAGGTGTCAAACAGTTTGCACAACATCTTGTGCACTTAGAGTTAGAGGAGATCTAGACCCTTCTGTGCCTTTTCAAGTGTCTACAAGTGTAAACCAAACTCCTTTGAGGATTTGCTGCTACAATAGAAGTTCTCATTACTGTTTTAGTAGAAGCAGTTCGGCATTTCATTCTTGATCTCTATCAGTTTACCTTTATTAGCAGTTTTGTCACACACACACACAGACACGCACTTTGGCTCACACATGCATTTATTTGATTTGCATTTGTGGAAATTCTTCTAAGTGCATATTGTTTGCACGTCCAATGAAAGCAAATACAATTGCTGTTTTTTTTTCATTAACTACCTATGGTAATGGTATTGGTTCTCTCCAAGCTTAGTTCCTCTTTCTAATTAGCTGCTGTGAGCATCTGACAAGAACAACAACATCTTTGTTGCTCTGTGGGGGGTAGCAGAGGGTCAGACAGCACGGAGCTGAAAACAGCACAACAGCAACACGCTCCAGCTTAACAGCTAAATTTAGCTTTACTGCTAAATTCATGGAAATTTGGAGGACTCCAGTTGTAAAGTGACACACCATGTTTGTAATACTCTAAAAGTGAACATGTAGCTCACAGTTAGGAAAACCATAGGAACCGCCTGTTGCCATGTCAGACACACACCTAAGCTAACAAGGATTTGTTATGAATAATAAACAGATTGAGACTATTTTGGATCTGGAACACTGTGGTGCATAAGGCGCATTAGCCTTTGCTTTTGATTCCTGTCCTGCTTTAGGGAAAGATGTTCAAAGCTCTTCCACGGCAAAATGCCGCCTGTTTTCAAAGACCCCCTGCTGTGTGTGTCAGAGCACCAGTTCTCTCTGTACTCCATAAATTAAAGTTATCCCAAATGTCTTGTGGCATAAATGGAGGTTTCAATCCTTTGCACGCATTAATTAGGACTAACACAACCTTGCTATATCCTCATAAATAGTGAATTTGTAACAATTCAGTGCCCTCTACAAATAAATAAATAAATAAAACGTATTAACTTTAGTTGATGTGTGGAATAAGAGCAAATGTGCTGGTTATCATGCAGTTCTTCAACCCATCATATTAAATACCAGTCCACGTTATTGTTTATAATTATGTTGCTCTGTGTTAAAAAATTGGAGTGTAATCCAAATAACTATCTGAATATGAGATCTCCTTTAAGGTCTGGACAAGACTCCAGTTTTGTTGTTCTCTTGAACTGTTATAACTAAAATTTAAGATAACACACAAATTCTTTGTTGAAAATAATTCGGACAAAAATCCAGTCCCTTGGGAATATACATTATTCCATATTCCCACAAGAAAAACCCCAGAGGTAAGAGGATTGATTACATTTTCCTGTCTTCTCTTGCTCTAATTAAAGATGTAAGGGACAGCCCCTCATGGGAAGACTAATTCAACTCATCTGTATACCACACCATCCAGGTTAATACCAAAATGATAACTCACCTCCTTTACCTATGAACATACATTATGCTGAAGATTATTTATACAAGAGTGTTTTTACCACAAATAGGTTTTACATTTGGCAGGTGGAAGGGAGAGCACACGGACTGTGTGTATGCAAAAAGAAAAAAAAGCATACTGGAAAATTCAAAAATCTATGATTTTCTATGCTCTCCACAGCCTGACATTATGCATTATTTCATCTGTGTGGAGAGCTGGAAATGACATAGCTTCACACTACAAACTATGCTCATTTAAGCTCCAGAGACAATCATAAAAATGACAGAGGAAAGGGAATTATCATAGCTTCGTCTCGCACATTGAAAAGCCCATACTGCATGACAGCAAAACAGATGGCGAGGCATAAATGTTAGTCAATTCCAGCTATTCAGCGACAGGTGCCAATCAAAGTGCTGCTGCTGATGACTTCGATGATGACGGAACACGGAGTTAATATGCTTCATTATGCTTCCTCATTGTCTGGAGTGACGCACACCAGCAAGTTTCGACAAATGGACCTCTCACCTCACAACAGCTTTAATTGAATCCAAATCAATAATTCTCCCTCCAACCTGAGAAAAAACAACGATCAAAACTGGGACTACAATGCTCTCAGCACTCCAGAGGACCTTTTCATTTGCTTGGCAAGAAATTGCCCTTAAATTGAATTTGGAAATCAGCATGGCTAAAAAAAAATCTTTACTAAGCAAATGCATGTACATTGTCTTTTGGTATCTGCAAGGAGAGGAGAGGTGTCCAACCTTGATTGGAAGCTCTATTGCCAGCAAAACAATTCAATTGTTGTACACACATTGGTTATTTGTCTCAGTCGTCCTTATAATTCCTCCTACATTCAGCCTAATTACCTTCAATTGAATGGGTTGTGTTCTAAGAGTGGTCAGTGCTCAAAAGATACTGAGGCTGATTTGAAATTAAATTACATTCAATTTTCCATCCCAAGTACACTTAAAAACCCATGAAGTGAAAAATGACTTTGAAACACAGTTTGAACCATTATTTTATATATGCAGACAATGAAAAGGCCAGAAATACCCCTTAAAGGCTAGATTCACAAGGTTTGTGTTTAAGGACGTTTTTCTTCCTTTCATCTCTTTGTCATGGTCGAATGCCATTTGATTGATAGCAAGAAACACTTTCAGGAACTGTAGTAGCCTATGAACACTTAAAATTTCAATATTCAATCAATATTTCATTTAAAGCAACAGTTTGTGACCTACAGTATCAGTTGGCCTTGAAGAGCCACTTTTATATTGTATATACATTATATACCTGGCAGCAAATATTGGCTATTTTTATGAAATCTCCAAGTTAATCATTTAGTTAATTGTATCTTAAAGTCAATTTAAAGAACACTGACTTTTCAGCCAATTTGACTGTAATCAGACTAATCAATGGGGGATTATCAAGTGCTTTTCTACCCATAACAGTATAGTTTGTAGCCTTTTAGCTTCTAAACAAGTGAGGTGGGAGGTGCCGTTCACTGGATTGAGTCTTTATGATATACAACAAGAAATCTACTTAGAGAGGAGGTCAGGCTAAAAGCACAGGATTCTCAAACAGGCCAAAGTGGTTTGCTTCTCACCTGCATCTGATGTTTAAACCTCAGTATTTGATAATGTCTCTCTGTTGTATGGGATATTAAGAACCTACTGAACCTTTTTAGTGGATTTCACTGTGGCTTAATATAATCCTACTATGGGATAGAAGGTTGCCTACTGAGCCATAATTATGGGTTGATGGGAACTGATAGGTGCTTTTTCTGAGTCAGAACTAACTTTCTCTTTTTGTAAAATAAACAGTAATGGTATAAAACGACTACAAAAATTGTCCGCAGCAAAAAGTATTCACATTTACACTATGTCACACAAGGTTTTATCTACTACATAGTTTAGCTGTATCTCCAATAAAAACAATTTTCTCCCAGAGGAGAAATCTTACTACACGGCCATCACTCAATATCACATCCACATAATCAGCCCTTAACGACACCTCAGGAATTCAATCTTTAACATTAGAGCTTGACTCAGTACCACCTGTCTGTGTTGCAAAGCTCTGACTGACACTTGCATTCCACTAATGCAGAGTTTCTAGTCTAAGTTGCCAGGAGTCTCGACAAATTTATTTTTAACCAGGCAGCCAAAAAACAGCTGTTGTCATAGGTGTTATGTATCAAAACAAGAGGATCAGAAATGTCCTCAGACGGCCTGCTAACAACTCTCCTGATAAATTATCACTAACTGAATACATTTAAATTTGCTCGAAGAGACTGTCAGGCAAAGCTGATTGATTTGTAGTTCATCACAAAAACAAACAAACAAAAAAACCTAAAAACGAGACATAGAACTAATCATTCAATCATGAATGGCCACTACTCACCAAGCAAAAGGTTCTTCACAATAAGTCACCAAGGTTGTTTTTTTATTCAGTTCCATGTGATAGTTTGACCCTGTAGACTGAAAAACTCTTACTTTATCAAAGTGCAGAGCACTGTGATTTCTGTCATTGTATGTATAAAATTCATAAATAGATGTTCTTTCAGTGAAATTAACAATCTGGTCACTTCGAAATGAAGTGACAACCGAACACAAGGTAAGTGAACAACTGAAAGGAACCCTTATGCTTAATTTATCTGTTTGTACAAGTTCAAAAAAGATATTTAAATTGGACATACTTTTCCAATTATTTGATAGCAATCCCTTGTCAAAATGTCTTTCGACAATTCAAAAAATCCTTGAGGAATCAAATCGGAATTTATCTTATTTTGGAACCAATCCTCTAAGATTTATAGCTCAAAGAGGAATCTTTGGGCCATATTTTTCTCTGCTCCAAATTCATTTTGGCACTCCGAGGGTTCAACAGTAATTTTGAGATAATATTAATAAAAGACATGATGACATAAGACCTAAGAAGCAATTATTTACTCATTAAATGGGTTAGCAGGTTGGCCTAAAGCTGCAATGGCTAATTAATAAGGTAGTTGGCCCAATCCCTAACGGCAGGCTCTATTCCCTCTGTGATCCAGTGACTGAGGGTATCTGAGTGTTGCTTCTTTGGTACAGAAATACACTGATAGAAAGTCACTGACAAAGGCCCTTGACCCCCAAACTCATGAGGCGGAAAGTTTTTAAAGGCAACAAAATGGACAATGTGCTGATTAAGTCACCGCAAAAGCATTACACGGAGGACTGCAAACAGTAGTTTAATGTCAGAATATCATAATGGGGAATAACAATAATAATAATAATATGCAGTCGGTGAATACGTATATACTTTTCACTTAAATCAGGCACGCAAAATGTATTTAACTAGTAATTAAATTGAAGTTCCTCATTTACTACCAATATCTGAGAACAACACGTAAAGGTGCAGTTGGTGCAAGCTTCTCCAACATATCATAAACAAAAGATGTTGATTGTCATCTGACATTCAATAGGATTTAAAAAAAAAATGTAAAAAAAAGGTGGTGGGATAAAATGTGGCATTTTAGAAAGCCATAAGACAGTATGGCTTATATATAAGGATACTTATAAGGATATATTCTATATTTTACTTGTTTGGAAGAAACACCAAAGCCAACAACTGATTAACCCAACAAATTAACTTCTGTCACCAAAGCTTATTCTTCTGTACCACAGCCCCATGTTGCCCAAACACTCCAATGGCACACTGTTGTACTTAGGAAGCGGTTTGATCATTACTAAAAACATGGCCACATACAGTGCCCCACTGCCATAAACTAGTACAATAAATGAGCCAGTGAAAATAGACCCCCAACAAATGCACTTAATGCACTTTAATCATTGCTAAAAATTACTTTTCAGTTCAGCTGTTTTGTTAGGTTACTGAGCCTTTACAAAAAAAAAAAGTGTATATAATTGTGACTAATGGAAACCAGCAGGAACTAGTGGGTTTGGGGCTGAATGCCACAGGGGGAGGACATAAAGTATTACAAAGTGGACGAACAAATTGTTTTTTTTTTTATTTTATGGGCTTTGCAGATAGCAAGAAAAATACCAAATATTGCCAAATGCTTAAATGTGATTAAAACCTTGCAGTAAAGTAATTTTACATGCTGAAACTTTACTTTAAGGTCTAAAAATGGCATCTCATGCCAGTCACATGTTCTGGTCAAAGAATACAACTTTGATATCACTCACTAGGCCAGAACCGAGGTTCTGAATGCATCTAGAAAAACAGCTGTTGATTTTAAAGTGTTGAGGCAAAATATATCGGAAAAAAAGGGCCTTATTTGAGTGAAATGTCATAATAAACAAATTCGATCTATTGATGGCCCATATATTCACTTGCAAACTAGTTTTCTGACTGCAATTCTCACATATGTTTAAATGAATAAATTCGTGTGGATTTACTGCAACTGGAATATATTCTCAGTATAGCGCTGCCACTACAGCCCAGAGAATGGCCCTAAAGTAGCTCTAAGAGAAAATTACATGTCTGCCAGTAATTCAATGACAGAAATAATTTAATCCATCACACACAGTGGCTTGGTAGAAAAACTGGCAAATGGCACCACTGTCACCACTTCATAGGCTAGTGCCCCATATAAACACCTGGGAGTTAAAAAAAATAATAATACAAAATAAAAATCAGTCACTCCATCAAACAATTTGAATCCCACCTCAGCATGCTGGGGTTACTTCTCCCCAGATACTTGTGTGTCTTATCGGAACTGCTCAGGCAGCAGGGAATAGCATGAGAAAAAGAAAAGACAGACGTGCCCCTGCCAATGCTGAAAAACTGCCTCTTCTTGCTCTCTTATGCGTGAAGACGAATTTAAATCTCAAGAGTAATACCTGTGGTTTTGTGATACATTTACCAAGACATTTTTTTTCTCTAAAGACATCTCAACTCCCTCTTAAAACATCCTTGGAAGATGTTTAGGGATCAGGTTTTTGCAGTATTTGGCTCCAGCGTAATGGCAGAATCATGGAGTTTTCCATGTGGCAAAACTGTATTTTCAGGAGAGTAATCCAACATCCATCTCATTTTCCTTGTGCGTTACCATTTTATAGAAGCTCTGACACATCAGCAGGTTGTCAACCAGGGCTTAGCCACTTGCAAATGTGATTTTAAGTATAGTGGTCTTGATGCGAGTTGGAATTCAATTTACATTCAGCCTCGTCATGCGAGTACTGACTGCAGCTTAATCATTAGAAACACTGTGTCATAAACAGAATAGCAGAACAGCACTGTGTGGTTAATGCTTCAGCCCCATCCTCTGGATCAGACACAAAATTACATTGTGATTGACTATAGCTGGATCACTAAAGCTACTGATGAGCAGTTCGGTCACTTCCCTACGTCTAAACAGTATTTTCCTCTCCAAGCTGAGTGACTGTAACAGACTCGCAGTATGTGGATTGCATGTAAATCCATTGCAAAGAGGTTGAAATTCATCACCTGTGACAACAAAAAGAGCCGTGAAGAGTGAGTTCGATAAGTGAAAAGAGCACCACTGAAATGCACTTAATAGAATTAAGGAGCTCTGTCCCAGATGTAATGTTGCAAGGGACTTTTAATGTATTTTTCCCTAACTTAATCCCCAAGTTCAATTTTTTTCATTGATGTGCTTGGGGGCCTTCTTTGCTCAACTTTATTCAAATTGATTCATGAGAGATGAATCTCCTTTAAGTGAACGGAAAAATAAATAAGAGTAATGCTTAATTTCCTGTAGCCATTTTTCACATCTTCAGCAAACAAGCTGCAAAACACTGTATCATTTATCATGAAAGTACAGCATACAGAAGAGTACATTATACCTTATAACATATAATAGAGAGTAGTGTAAAACGGGCCTTGACACTGTCTATGCTGACATTATAAATGTTCTTACATCTCAACACTGAAACTATATACGCTGTATTAGGGAAAACAAAATTGTAAGTTGGCATGTTTTGCACACAAGCATCATTGAAAAAAAAATATTGGACTGTAGGCTGCTTAAATAGTGTTTCATTATCAATGACATAATGCATAATACATCATACTGTACTGTATAATGCAAAAAAGAATGGGATTCAATGTTTGCAGTTAAGAAAAGGAGGAAAAGAAAGGTTTTAAATATTTATACTGCAATAACATTCAATCAAACTCAAAAGAAGTACACACACTGCACGGAAAAAAGAAACAGTTCTGTAAAAAGCACCTGGAAAATTGTGCTACAAGACAGAATGAACAGTGGGCCTGAAAGTTTCTCGCAAGCATTCATCCAGCCACAGACAGCACTGGGTCGTCATCACAACAAACCACTATGTGGTTCACAGTGTACAGTATTCTCCTCGATGAAACTGCAGCACATTGTAAATGACATCCAACTGGGCAGTGTCGTCCTACCATTAGAAGTCTGACTGTTAGTTAGAAGTGCATGCATGGATTTAGCTTTAATCCGGCATGTCTGACAGTCTGTTCAGCAAGCTTCAACTAAATGAAAAAGCAAACATTCAATGGGCTCAAATCCTAGTTTGCAGGAGACTCAAACATTCAATCACAAAGAAATACAACTGTATCTAAGCTGCAGAAGCCTAAGTAGATGGCTGACTGACTATGCAGACTTGCTAACTGGATATTAAGAGTTGGCATGACAATATAATATGATATAAAGAGTTGACAGGAAATGGCAATTGAATGACTTCCATTTTTAACATATCTATATAGTTTCTAAACCTGTACAGGGAGATGTACTCTCAAAAATGACTTTACATATATAGTCACTTGTCTGGCTTTTTTTCCCCAAGCTGCCTAAAAACATTAACATAATGAAAAGGCAGGCCCAGCTCTACTGACTAAGAGCCAGGGGGCGCCTTGTTTTTCCTTCATGTTTGAGCAGTTTCTGACTTAACGATTGTTTGCTGATGTTTGCAATTCAAAATGACTTTGACAGAAATAAAATTAATCACTTCCTTTTTACTTAGAATTTGCTTAAATTTGAGATTTAGTGGCTGCAAAAACTTTTAGACTTATGTTAATGTGCAAGAATATCTAACACAAGACAAAGCTCCTTATAAAACACGTTATATAAATGCTTTCTGCTTAAAATGTAAGTTAGAGCACCTAAAAATATAAAATAAAAACGTCAAACTCATAAAAGGTGTGTTTGACAGTGGGGTTTATATTACAGCTGCAATTCTGTACAGTATAGCAATTAGCAAACTTTTTAAGTACAATACCAATCCTCCAAACCATTATTTAATAAGTGAGCAGTAAAAAAACAGGGTTGGTTACTAAACT
This sequence comes from Channa argus, assembly GCF_033026475.1. NCBI lineage: Eukaryota > Metazoa > Chordata > Actinopteri > Anabantiformes > Channidae > Channa > Channa argus. Next base: position 21,754,115 of record NC_090206.1, read on the forward strand.
TGATAGATGTGTAAAACAGCTTAGCAATTAGCTAGGTAATTGGGATTTCTTGGCTATGCTTTAGAAGGAAAATTTAATTAATTTTTCCAGTACATATATTTTTTGCAACTTCATGAAAACACTGACCTAGTGAGAACCCTTTAGTACCTGCCGTTTGATAAATTTGGGTTATGTTTTCTCTGAAAATAGATCTTTTCAGTGAAATACTTTTTCCTGTGCCAGCCATCGACTGAGATTATTTTCTTGTTCTTGTGTCCGACAGCTTACCTAGTTGGCATTTTACTCCATTCATTGCTTTTGAAAGTTGAAAGTCAACTCATATTTCAATAGACCTGTCACTGCTATCATGTGCATGTTTCCATTTGCAACTGTGCCACAAAGGCAAGTCTCTGGACGAACCTTCGTACCATCTGTTTTGGACACCATGAAACAATGAAAAAAATAATAATAAATGAAAATGCTAATTGACTTAGCTGGCAATCAGGATAATTAGAAATACTCTTGGGATCTTTTCTTTTATTCTACCTATGGTGGTGGTATTTTCTTAAATAAACTAAATCATTTACCCTTCTTTCTAAAGCACAAGTGTGAGTTGAACATCAACATGTATACTCATTTACAGAGATTGAGTTTTTTGTTAAGTGCTTATTTACAGAAGTCCCCTATGCCAAGTATATAATGCTGGCATTGTGTGTCCAAATTGTTCAAAAAAACCCAGTAATTTGTGTGTGTGTGTGTGTTTGTGTGTTTGTGTGTTGGGGGGGGGGGGGGGGGTTAAACGCAAATAGCCTGTTTTATGTAAAGTCATACAAAATAAGCTACTTCCCATTATTTATATTCTTAAAATGGCCACATTTCAGAGATAGCAATTGTTTTTAGAAGATGGCCAGTATTATGTATCCCACTGAGCTTTACCCAATGGAGCAGATGGAGCACAGATAGCAAAATATATCTTTTTTCAAAGCAGATGGTTATAACACAGCCATTTACTCAGTTTCTACTGACTGCATTCCATCATGTCTGGTTGACTTTGTTTGTTTTGGCTGCAATCAATGAAACAAACCGAAAGGAGCAAAGAGCTGCTTTGGGATTCCGAAAATTTACAAGATTAATTCCTGATTTCTAAAGCACATAAATTATGAGTAGGGTGAGGCTAGGCAACTAAAACTGCTTATTGTTAAGATCAGGGTTTGAAAAGCCGACTCACAGGTCGTTTGTACCAGCAGCAGAAAAAGACTAAAACAAAGTTATTATATTTAGGCGACATCTGGCGCCTGTTCTGCACAAAACAAGGCAACGCATCACAGCAGACAAAGCAGAGGATTTATCTCAAAGGAGACTAGAAATTAAGTCCAGTGTAAAACGGCTTTGTGTTGTTGCCATTGTGACGTGGATGATAATGTTTATGTCATGGCTGACGTATGTGTCACTACAAAAGTATTTAATCCCTGACAGTTTTCCTAAACCTAACCAACTTTTTTGTGCCTAACCCATATGTTTTTGTGTATACATCTAACCACATCTATGATGCACAATTGTAATCCAGTATTTTGAGCGTTTAAATCACAAAATAGTGTTGCTAGCTGCCTTTTGGTGCCTGGCACCAAAGAGTTGCAATTTCAAAATATCCCTGCTGGCCTGGGGGCAGCTCTTTGGGTTGTACAAGAGAACAGGGATAAACAATGTAATGTGTATGGAAGTTGAGGTTGGAGGACTTGGTCTTCCTAGGATTCTATCATTAGTGATTCAATCATTGTTCCCAAGACTACGTACTACTACTACTTTTTTTTTTACATTCACAAACATGTCAGGAAGAAAAGAATGAGATGACTGGAAAGAGTTGCTGGGACAAGAGAAGGTGGTTAACAACAGCAATTGAAAAATGAATGACAGGCCAGTCCCAACTCCTTTCTTAAAACAGGACATTACAGAACCCCACCACTTTTAAGGGTCAGTGTTCAATCAGATTGAAATCTGAACGATGAAACTGCATCACAACCAGATGTTAAAACATTTCTTGCGCCATTTCTACACATGAATGAAAGTTCACCTCTTGCATCACATGGTATGGTTTATTCAGCAAAAATTCAGCTTTACGTCTGACTTCTCTGTTGTGGTCTGTAAAACACTGAACATTTTCCCCCCTACTGTTTGTGAATGCCTTCTGAAACGGTTATGAGGGGCACTATGAAACAACTTGAAAGGGCATAGGTGATTGATGAAGTTATTATTGGAAAGCTATTCTTTTAGCTGATGTTCTTTAATTTCGATCAATAACACAGGTGAAAGTAATAATACTTTTTTCTCTCTCATTCATTTCCCTCCATCAGATACCCCTGTCAAAAATCACACCAGGACTTCCCATTGTTTAAGGAAAAAAACCAATGAATAAAATATACGCGAAAATTGTATTTTTCATATGAATAATGTAGAAGGAGGAAACACTGTTGGCGTCCACATCTCAAGGTTAGACTATAGCTTCCCCACCCGGCCCATGCTTTGTTCTTGTTTAGTACAAAATGACAGGCTCCAATTCAATCAAGTTTTCTGTTCTGAGGGACACTTTGCCTCCTATGCTGGGATACTATATGATTCCAGGAAAAAATTCCTAAACCCACATGGAGTATTTGGTGTCGGGCAGTGCCATATGGTAGAATTTGGAGAGTATGCCAAAACTTTCACCACAGCTTGTTCTCGTCACTCTGTCACAAACAACTGCTTCCTGCTAGGTGGCAAACTGGGGATGAGGGTTGGACTGATGAAACACTGGGATAGATTTAGAAGCTTAAATAATCACAGATGACACTTAACTGATGACTTCATACAAAAACTGTCCTCCAAGGAAATTTCAGTTTGATATGTTATTTGCAATCAAAATCCAAACCATTAATTGTGAAGGTTTACATCCATCACTTGTACCTTCTTTGATAGCCCAATAATCTGTCCATTGAACAGCAGGTATGAGTGAGCTGTGTTAGACAGTCATGTAATTTATTTTTATGAACAGGACCCAGCAGGGAAAATAAGGAGTGAATCACACTTTTGCACTGAACTGCCACTGAATGATACATGCTTAGCAACAAAAGAAAGGAAAAAAATGAGAAAACTTTGAGCCTGTTAAGACTTTTCTGGGCTTCTGTATTGATTGTATGCTCTGTATTTATAGCATACACACAAATAAAGTAATAAATCATGATACATTTGGGCTGTAGTATATTCCATTGCAAAAGGGAGACATTCTCTTTCCCAATGTTTTTTTTTTATAAGAAACAACTTAGATAGATCTATCTATAGATAGATCTATCTATCTATCAGAAATTACATTTCTTCTTTTTTTCAATCCAGATGATTTATATTTCCCTGAAGCATAATCTAAAATTTGACTTGAAGGATGTCACACACTTGGCAGTTGGAAAATAGGAAGCATTCTCTGCACTATGCTAAACAGTGTGTCATTATTTTATGTGCCAAATAAATTGAAAATCTTTGACTCTACAAATAGACATGATAGAGAAGCAGGGACTCTAGCTATGAAATCATCTAAAAGCAGATGTGTAAGAGACTCAAACACCTGAAATTAAAATCTACAACCAATGTGTCTATAAGCAGTGAAAGACGGCAGGTTATAAAGGCCACAGTGCAGAAATGTATGAATGATTGGATGTTACCTGTCCAGGTATTTTATGTTACAATATTTCCAATAGCAAACATTCTACCTAGGTGAAATTCACTTTGTTTATGATGGTTCACTTCCAGCAATGCTACACTTTGGCATCCATATTTAGCATGTTTGCTCGAATGCGCGCAATGAGCCGCAATGTTACTGAGAATTATAGACTAACAGAAATGCTAGTGAGGTTTAATTCTAATCGTTTATAGATGGAGGCTTTCTAAACTTTATTAACTTTGTCTTTATAGTGCAATTACACCTTTTCACCTGTATTTGCTAGCTCAGCCTTTCTACCGACAGGGGACGGCCTACAAAATAATAGCCTAACAAATATGTTTTAATAGTTGCTTTCCTACCGTTTTACTACGTTTCCACGACGACAAACGTCCTGAAACGGTTACTGCCAAATATCTGGCACAGGTCACTGGTGTACATTTCATTTTAGGTTAATTCCCACTTAAATAAAATGTAAAAGTAAAACGCCACACCACAAATGACGTCAGATTTCCCGCTGCGCCCGCATATTTGTACTGTCCCTTTAATGAACGGCCCGCCCACTCATCATGTGACACAACAAGGAAGTTTAATTGTAGCGTAAAACCTTGTATTACTTACAGCAAATTCTCTTGGGAAACTTCGTAAAGTGTAATATCGTGACATATCAAGAAACTGCTTTGTTGCGGGACCCGAATTGTTCGTGGTGTGAAACAGCAATAAATAGGAGAAAATCCTGTATTGTTATGTGCATGTAACATTTTGTCAGGACACAATGTATATGTCGCTTGTCATTTACGCTTTAACGCTCCCGTTTCCACTCGGCCATGCTTCGCTACCTGTCGTTATCAATACGTGGCCGTTCAAAAACGCAACTGCTGCAGGTAGGTCACACTCTTATGCGTTCACACGGATTTGCTTCCAAAGTTTCTGTCATGAAAAAGTCATGTGGCATTGTCGCCACTACAGAAAAAACTAATATGGCACCTAACACATACCGATCAGAAATATTAATATTAATTAAATATTTTTGTTGATCTACTGTACGATGGCAATATTATTTGGTTTGTTTTAAACACCAGCATGTTGTGTATTGCCAGATTAGTCACAGTGTGTTCTGCAATACACTGTACTTTGCACCATAGTGTACCCACCGTACTGTATGTTTGGAAACAGTTTTTGTATCCAGATAAAGCTCTGTGTTTCTGCAAGAATATTTTCTGCCTTTAATGTTCTTAACATGAAGAGGTTTGAAAGGAAGACATTTGTGTGGGGCAATTCTCACAAAGTTGGTCCACGAGTGTCAGTCTGAAAAGTATACTGTAAAAACTATTCTGGTAAAGTACCAAACAGGCCTAAAGGTATATAGGTTTTTAGAGCCATTAAAACAGATGTTCGATTTCATCCGCGCTCCAGTCTGACATGAGATGTTATTGTAGGTTATCAGTGACGTGGGCATTGAATATGCATCTATACTTTAGATTCCTAAATGACAACTAGCAAGTCTGTAAACAGTCTTGTTAGTTGCAGAGCAGAACTCATTTACTGTAATGAAGATTTTTAATTGAATATATTAAAATTATTGCCATACTAATGAAATGTTTAAATCCTGTTCTAGTGGGACCGAAGTAGGAATAATTTAACTCTGATTGATAAATAATTGAAATATTATTTACAGCCCTAGAAATTTTATTTCTAGGGCTTATTTTAATATTAAGTTTATTCAATAGGGAACCTTTCACCAACGTCAGTGTTTACATGAGTGTTGTACTCTATACTGCAAATGCATTTCCTTGACAGGCTCCATAACATAACACATCTATACTATTTTCAGGTCTTCCCCTTCACTTTTTTTATTTTTTTGCTGTGAATCAACTGCAGCTTAATGATAGATGTATGCAAGACCATCAGAGTCTTAGATGGGGATAGGAAACAGGCAGAACCCAATAGGCTTTACAACTGCTCTTCCCTTGCTATTTTCGATTTACTTCAGGATGATACATTGGACAAGTTGAAATTGAAACTGAAAATATTTCAGCATTTCTTGTGATTTATCTGTCAAGTGGGTTTCCACCAGGTGCACAGCTCAACACACACATACACTCACAAAGAATGATAGAAACAGTGTTTAAAACATCCTGAGCAACAGATCAAACCTGTAGGTGATTAAAGTTAACTTTAAAAAAATCTCCCCATTTGATAGATGGATACCCTTTAATTTATAAGATGTACATCACTTCATTCCCCAGAGGTAGCTAAGAAATGAAAAATGTACCCAGCCCTCTGTTTTGCAGGTACATATTTAAAAGTCTAGTCTGTAAGCCACTAGTATTGATCCACCCATGCAGATCCCTTTATCCTTTGGGGTCTTACAGAAGAGGCTGACAAAAGCTGGCTGGTCTACTCTTTTCCTCTTTTACAGGTAAAAATGATTGTAATGCTGAATTTGATATAATGCATGAAAAAAACAATTATATCCTGAGAAAAGATCACTTACCAAAGATGGAGGACAAACACAATTTATAGAATGGTAAATCACAAATGCTCAGAGGAGGAATTTGTGGTAGTATCCTGCTGAACACAGAGTGATGATCTGAGAATTTAGTGGCAAGCTGGTGACCGTGCTACCAGTTGGTATTTTGATCCCCCATGGGCTCTTAGGGGATCAGTGACCAAATGCTTTTCAGCTCCATGATTAATAGGAATCCATTGTACTGGTCATCTTTTGTATCATCTGAACCTTTAAGTCCTCTGCCAGAGTCCTACATTTGGCAAATAGTTGTTTTTATTATGTACTCTACATATTTACCATAATTCAAAGTACAAAGTCACAATTCAGAAAGGATGTGTGAATAGCCACATTGCTATCGTTCAGTATTTATATAAATTCTGATGCGATTTTATTGCAGATTTATTGCAGATTACAAAATGTGTTTCTCACAACTGTAGCATGGAGTGTCCTGCAGTCTGGTGGCTCAGTGCTGGACGCGGTGGAGCAGGGCTGTGCCTGCTGTGAAATCGAGCAGTGTGATGGCAGTGTAGGCTACGGGGGGAGCCCAGATGAATCTGGAGAGACCACGCTGGATGCCATGATCATGAATGGGTAAACTACGGACATCTTATTAACATTTAAAAGTCAGATTTTTAATTTTCACAAGTCTCATTTGTTATTTCAGCACTTCCCGTTTAACGTCTGAGTGCGGTCATTATGAAAAATACACGAAAACAAATGTTTTTAAATATTGTAATCAGACATTACCTGCATTTGACCTAGATCTTGTCCAGTGCCTGCAGTTGAGAAAATGCATTAGAATTTGTGCTGGTGCTCCCTATGCATCTTTAACCTTTACAGGATTAACTGGCTGACCTTTTTCAGCGATGCTTTCTACAATAAAACATTAAGAGTCTCATTAGGACTTGAGAGTTTGCTAATTATTCAGTGCTCACTGTACATAAAAACCTTTACACACTAATTATTATGGTGGACAAAAGATAACCAGCAAGGTGTCTGTTAATACACTCTGAAATATTGTTTATTCCATTGTGCAGGAAAACTGACTTTCTTTGGGTTATATACAGGTCATGAATACACTGTGGGGGGAGGATATTCTCCCACACTCTATCCAGTCTAGCTGCATATGAAATACTGTCAACAATCACCAGCACACATATTGTACATTGATTGAAACCGAGAATGGAAAGCCTGTACAATCTCCTGCAATCCAATAGAACATGCCTGAGAAATATTCCATCTCTACAAACCTTGCTGAACTGTCTTAATTTCTTTTATTTTATCCGGTGTGGGAGGAGTTGGCCTAACTCCATGGCAATGCTAGAGATTTTACTTTCCTGTTGTGGATAAATATTAGAAGCCCACGTCACTACCACTATAACCTACTGCCTCCAAAAGCAACATTACAAATATGAGTGAACAGTTCTTTATTTCTATATTTCTATATCTTTATTTAGAATCAGACCCAGACAGTGGGTGCTGCAGTATTAGAGTGAGCAGAAATTATGGACCTGAGTATTTGTAATTACTAGAAAGTACTAACTACAGAATGTAAGAGATCTAAGTATCCAGATTGTGTAAATGCTGGCTCTTACTCTGCAATGCTACCTAATTAATGGAGAGAAAAAAACAGATTATAGTGGTGGGGTCAGTATCAGAGACATGTAGCAAGGGCTAGGTTATGTGGAAACAAATTATATAAGTTCAGCCTCAGTCTCCACCTAATGTTGGTAGTGTTTGTGTTTACAGTGGTGAAACAAATCAAATCTTATTTCCACCACTTGCTGGATCGGGTTTCTGACACAACTCACAGCCCAAAGATGTTTGAACTGATTAGCTGGTAAACTGTTTCTAAATGATGGAAATAGTTGCAGAATTAATTCTTCCTCAAACTCTTCCAAGGTGTCAGCTCGGCCTCCCACCACACCTGTTCCGATTGCTTGCTCATGTGCGATGTCCATGTTAATATGCTAGAATGTAATAATGAACAATATAGAACAATATATTCAGCGTCATGATATTTATAATATACAATATGATGACACAGTATGGCACAGTCCTAAGATGCAGCTCTATCCAATGCTGTTTTTAAAGATCATGGATAGATTCTTGTATACAAGCACGTATGTTTTTTTTTTTTTTTTAATGTTCTCTGTGAGCAGCAATACCATGGAGGTGGGTGCAGTTGCAGATTTAAGAAGAATAAAGAATGCCATTGGAGTTGCACGAGCTGTGATGGACTTCACTGACCAAACACTGCTAGTGGGAGAGTCAGGTATGTGTGGATTTATGAGCACAAAGGTATAAGTAAGTCATGGTTAGTGTTGGAAGGCACAATCTTAATGCTTAGAAATAAAGTCACTTATTTAAACAGCATGTAACAGACCAAATTAGTTTGCTGCCAAACAGAGATCAAGATTTTATTTAATGCAGCTGAGTCAAGCCATGTTGGACCAGTTTGACATTAAACAAATGAGTTTTAAAGAAACACCTCAATACTAGAATACGCTTTGATTACCTTTTATCAAACAGGGCCAAATCCATTTAGGCACTTACGCAATGTACAGATTTTACAATGCTTGTCACAGCTCACCGAGCTGAGGATTTGCTGAACATAAATAGAACAACTGTATAATTGAATAGGTCCCTGGTAAAGAAACATTTACATGACCTCACTTTTTCAAAGCCGAATACTGAAGCATTTGATTTGATCTGAAATTATAAGAATAACCTATTTCATTTTAAAATGATGAAATTCAATTCATTTGGCTTTATTCGTCTAACCTGAAACAACATTCTTACGGGAACACTAAGGTCACTGCTGCTCGAAACAGCTGCAACACAAGACTTCCTCTCTCACATGGTAGCGCCACAATCCGGCACAAGCCTAAATGAGTTGAGATTGCCTCCAGTTCTGTCTTTGTTTGTGACCCTTTGCTTTCTTATACCCAAAGTCTGTGTGGACCAGAATGTGTAACTTGACCTGAAAGTATTACTTCTCTCTTTATAGCTTCTGTGTTTGCTGAAAACATGGGCTTCATTGCAGAAGACCTGACTACCAACAAATCTGCGAATATTTTCTCACAGTGGCTGAAGGGCAACTGCCAACCTAATTATCGAAAGGTACGTGCGTGTGTATTAGATTGTGTGTGTGTTTCTCACTTGTGTTGGCTACAGGCCTGCTCCTTCTAAAAGATTGATATTAAGCTGGTAATTGACAGGCATACTAAAATGGTTATAAAAAGTCAGCTTTTGTGTTAGAGGTGATGCCCCACGGCGCTGAGTTCTTGCTATTCTTTATAACTCCCCTGTTCACTTCCTAAATAGCTTCCCAAAATCTCCGGGAGGGGATTTTTTTGTCGCTTTTAAGTCAGCAATTATAGTTCCAGAGAGAGCATGTAGTGTCCTATTGATCACATTTACACCATTTACAGTCGGCTCTGCCCAGCACAAGGTATCTCGACAGCAGTTGATCACTTCTACTATGAATCTTTTGTCAATTTTTTTCAATAGATTTATCCAAACATGGTATAAGGTTCTTGCAGAGGCATATTTATGTAACAGTGAAGAAACTGTGGTCCACATCCACGGAATGGTTTCCGTACTGACAAAAATTATATAATCCATGTATGTTGAGAATTAATAAAGATATTGGCAGTGATAGTTGTTTTTACAGTCATGTTTAGGTGCTGTTGAGTCCACAACTTTACCAGCTTGAATCTGCAATTTGCCTTTTTTCCTTTGTAAACAAATTGCTCCTTTGACAGGCTTTTTGGAGAAATTTCATATTCTTGCAGAGGTCACTAGAGAGCACCTATACTTGTATTATTTATAACTAAAGAGACTGTTTTCAAGGGTTTAGCCTTCACCTTCATGAAATGGAATATAACAGACTTTGCTTTATGAATAATGCACAGGCACTCTCATAAAACAGACTAGTTGAGCCCAACATTGGCTTACTGATGGCATGATAAAAGCCTTAAAAAAACCAGTAATGTAGGCACAGATTTCCTATACGAAAACAACCCCATTTTAACATTTACATTTTACCTTTCATGGCTTCAAGTCAGGGTTTTGTAACTCTTCACCTGAACTCAAAATTTAGACATTTCTAATCAGAATTCCACTTACCCATAACATCAAAGGAGCCAGAAGACACTGAATGAACTTTTCACACCTCCCTGCAGGTCAGGCTGGTACACCCAGTCATTCATAAGAGGAGAGGATGCCTTGAGCTAGAGAGACAGGGACGCAGCTTGTCAAACTACACTACAATGTTAAAGATATTCACAGCTTGTGCTCTGTGCTGACAGTATATCCACTGCACCTCTGAACGAATGAGCAGGTACAGCAGGCAAACTGGCTCTCAATAAAAGATAGAGTTTGACTGCTGAAGGACACATTTTGGTAGCAGTGGGAATTCAAACTGGGCTGTTTTGTTGGTGTAATGGTCCAGTCGCTGGGCCACTGGGAACACCGTTTTCTGTGTGCTTGCAAACCAAACAGCAGACTGCTTATTATTAAGTGCCAAATCACTTGGTGACAATAGTGCTGATCGTTGAATCAAAGCATATGCCTGCAGTTCAGCATGTCTTGCTTGTGTGCTATTAAAATAATTAGATCCCAGGATAACGGCATTGTGAGAGCAGTGATGAGGTGTTTTTGTCTGTCAAAAGAATGTGTTTCCAGATCCTTCAAAGTCCTGTGGACCCTACAAGCCCAGAGTGACATTGGAACAGAAAAAGAGGGCACGGCAGGGTAATACGCAGTCTCATGACACCATAGGTAGGGTTTATCCGTTTATGCCAGCTCTTTATTATTTAGTATTTAAGTACTTAATTCGAACGAGACAGAAACAAGGTTTCCCAGCATAACATACCATAGAATACTGACAGACCTGCCAAAGAAGTGGGTACTACCCACAATTCAGTTTTAAGGTGTTTCCAAAACATGAATTCTCTTTTTACCTTCTCCTTTTTTTAAAATGCCATCTCAATAGGTATAAAGTAAGCCCACATGGATGAGCCTCATTTCCAATCCCAAAATTTTCCATTAATGCGAAATAAAAACATCCTTAAACCTTAGTTGGCATATTGAGGCTTGTCCCTGCTCCAGTGCCATTTGGACCTGCGTTTACATGCAGGTAAAGGACACCCTCACTGATTTGGAACGGGCTTCTTTTGGTGTCCATCCAAATCCATTAAACTTCCCTTTGACTTTCCTATTTCAAAATATCTCTGTACTTCTACCTGATAAATGCCTCCAGATGGCATCACTGGAACCTTCAGGAACCTTCAGTTCAGATGATGTTGTCTCATTGCTCTTACTATAAAGTTTGTAATGATGGGCCATTTGCTTTTCCGGAGCTCCTCCAGATGACATTATATGAACTAAAGATGAAAAACTCCTCCGTGTGATGTCATTTAGAGGGGTTTTTCAGCTAGAAGCAGAGAAATATTTTAATATAGTGTTATCACAGGGAAGATTAGAAGCACGTACATTTACACACTAAACTTGGCGCAATAGAAAGCAAGTTGAAAATTGGTGAAGTCGTCCTTTAAGTAACCTGGTTCCTGGAAATCCGCGTATACACCTAATTTATTCTCCACCTCTCAATTATTTCGGAACAAAATGGCGAACAGATTTATAGACCTTTTTTATTGTGTGTTCGTATCACAGCAAAGGGGGAGAGACAGAGGAAAAAAGGGGGGAGATCACTTTGATATCTCTGCATTAAACATTTTCTGTGCATAAGCATTGTTTATCCATATGAACCTAATTGGAATTTAGTGCTTTTGCTTACACAACCTTGATGGCTGACGTTTCTTCAACACGTTGTTGTTTTGCACCAGGAATGATTGCTCTTGATCAAGATGGGCATATAGCTGCTGGTACATCAACCAATGGACTAACACACAAAGTTCCAGGGTATGTAACTTATCTTTTCTTGTGTAAGAAATGAGCAAACAGTGTATTAGTAATGTTGAGTGAGGAAGTTGATTCTTGGCCTTCGGGACCATGTTTAACAAAATAATTGGAGCGAAACACTAGCTTATTTCATGCATGTTTTCAGATTTTGAAAATTCTAGTTTAGACAGAAAAGGTGTTGGGTATTTTTTAAATGACAAAAATAAGGTTTAACATTTTTTTCTTCTTTTTTCATATTAAGGATGTGTGTATTGGGATAAGTCATTGTAGTTGCATAATTATACAACTAAAGAAAGTCAAATTATATTTTGACACACACGGTGCATGGGCAGGCAGGAGATATTGTACATATGTCAGCGAGAGACTCAGCAAAATGAAGCAAAGTGTGGCCTTATTTTACTCAGTCGAGTTCAAAATTGAGTGCTCAGTATACGGGATAAGCCCATCATTCATGGTTCGTGATTATTTGGTCTCAAAAGAATAATTCTAACACCCATCCCCATTTCATTTATGTTGCACTGTTCTGTTTTTACACCCTGTCTATTTCCCATCGTGCAGTCGTGTTGGGGACGCTCCTATTGTTGGAGCAGGGGCTTATGCAGATAGCTCAGCTGGTGCTGCTGCTGCTACTGGAGATGGAGATGTCATGATGCGCTTTCTACCAAGGTACTTCAGCCGTCATTCTTTCATATCACAAATTCTTTTAAAATTAAAAATGTCTTTCCTACGTTGCACTGTTACATGGAAGAAAATTGAAGTCTCAAAACTATCAAATAGGACATTTAAGAGGGGAAGGGGAAGAATCCACTAATTTGAAAGAGAGATGGTTTGGTGTTTGTATTTTTTTTTTTATATATATCATTAGGTAGTGAAACAAAGAGTGACATTTCAAGCCAAGTACCATAACGCTACAACATTGAAAACACTTAACAAATGTACGCTCCTCAGTTCAGAAACTGTTTCCTATAGTGGCCTCTGCTCCAAGGATGCTGAACAGGATAAACGGTAAAGATAATGGATGTAAACTGAATCCTAACTTCTTCATGCACCTAACCAGGGTTTACTTCTCACCCATTTTTTTTTTTTAAATAATAGTTACAATACATGGCTTTTTTCTTGACAGGATAATTAGGTTTCAGCAGACATTGACATTTATGACACATGCAGCTTTTTAAAAGTGCCAATTTCTGGCGTGAATCTCTTGCTGCAAGTGTAACAATAGTATTATAAAGAGTGGAGGTGTGACCACATTGCCCCAAAACTGTCATTTAGACATTCCACAGAAGAGGCGAGATTTCACTAAAGCTCCTGTTTGTTTCCAGGCTGTGAGAAGATGTCAGTCCCAGAAGGTTCTTTTTAAGCTTTATTTATCCAGGATAGTTTGGTGAGCATGCATACTGTTCTTTAAGGTTTCAGTCAGCTTTACATTCCTAGTCTGACACAAGGTAAAACACCTAAGGGCTGCCGATTTCAATCACTTTTCTGAGTCACCACCCGAAGCTATTGGAGGTTGCTTTTAAAAGAGCTCTTCATAGGTAAACTGAATAGTATTGATTATTCACAGTCTATGACCAAACTGTTTCAAAGGAGACCAAGTATTTTACTTATTGAATGTGGTTACAAGCTTACCTTGGGGTGTTTACTCCACCTCTGTGCAAATGTAGTAGTAAGACATCATCACAGGCAATGGACTGTTGTAAAACTGCATATCAAGTATGCACGACAAGAATGGAGTTAGTAGCAACCTCAGTGTCTGTTGCAAAGCAGTTAATTGCAGTGCAGTAATGGTCCTCATTTGCTGTCTTTGTAACACTTGTGAACACCTGCATACCATGAAGAGCAGCTGCAATTTATGCTTTTTAAAACAAATCACGTTTAAAGTGTTTCTTGACATGGTCTTTGTTTGCATCAGATTCAACCCACTCCATAATTGCAAGCACATCTCTCTCATCACCCTGGTTGGTGGCCTTGACAGCACTTGTTAGTTTGCCTCATGTGTACTCCATGTAATCCTGCCAACAGTTATTTGGCTGTGGAGCTGATGAGGGCTGGGGCAGATCCCTCGGCAGCCTGTAAGACGGCCATTTCCAGAATCAAGAGGCATTACTCTGAATTCTTTGGAGCCATAATCTGTGCTAACACAACAGGCCATTATGGTGAGTGTTTGGGTTTACAAATACAGACTGCACCGTGCTGTTTTTTACCAAAGGTATACACACGTTTTTTTGTTTTTTTTTTTAAATTGCTTTTTAATTGATTTGAATTTCTACTACTATGTCTTCAAATGTATGTAAACCATCCTGAGGCCTATGCAGGCAGGGGAATTTTAATAGTATGATAAACAGAAGCAAACACATTTATTTATTCAGTATGCCATGATAAATTCTTCAAAAAGAAAAAAAAAAGACATTCAAGTCCAGAGAAGCTGGTCTTGAATAGATAATATCTACTGTGTATGAAAAATAAAACATGTCAATGCCATGTCAAAACATTTTTGGCCACCTTTTTAAAAAAAAGATAATGCAGTTAGTGCTAAGTTCATCCATGTAAAAAGAAAACCTTCACAGTTGCAATAAAAATTATTTAACCCTGATAGCAAATCAAGTGTATTGGGAAACTTTAAAAATTCTCAGCTGTTTGCAATGAACTAATCAGCTCAACACAACTAATGTAACTGGTGGTTCCTCCACAGTCAACACAAAATGCACATTTTAATGCAGTCTCAAACTGATTCAACCCCTTTATGGCAAGAGTACAGAGTAGATCACATGAGGAGTGTGGCCTATGGTTCACTAATATTCTGAGGTTTGTGTGCTGCAACTGCCTTCTTCAAATCCCATTAGGATTTCTATAATGTTCAAGTCAGGTAACTGTGATGGCCACTCTAGAATCTTCATGGACTTCGTCTGCAACCAAGCCTTGGGGACTTTCTCCTAGGATGTCCTGTCGCTCTTGCTTTCCACAAGCTGCAGGTTTTCAGTGACAGAGTAAGCGAAGCAGCCCAAGGGCATCGCTGAGCTGCCACCATGCTTCACTGTAGGCAGGGTGTTCCTCCAGACAGATCCCTGATTCATTGGGCAGAAAAGTTCGTTTTGTTTCATCACTCCACAGAACAGAATTCTAAAACTTCTGTGGCTTATTTATATGATTTTGAGCATAGTGGAGCCAACTTTCCTTGTGCCTTTGGGTCAGTAGTACTACATTACATCTGGTATGGAAACCTTCAGTGTTTACTATGAGTCTTACCATACAGACTGAAACCTCAGTCCCTGTTGCCATTTTTACCCATGTTTGTGAAAGGCAAAGAATCTTAACTTTCTGAAATAGTTTTTCAGAAAGTACTCCAAAACGCCTTACTCAATGTCAAGAGCACCTGGTGCAACAACTGTATTTAAAACAATAAGTAATTTTATGTATATGTGCTCCTCTATGAGGGCTTTTATTCAGGGGGGTGAAAATTGTTTTGAGACTGCAGTAGTCATCAAAAGTTGTACTTTGTATTGACTTTGGGGGAACCACTTTTAACATTAATTGAGTTGAGCTATTTAAATTGAGGTGGCTCTGCTCTGTCTGTCCATGTCATTGCTGTCTGTCTGTTTTGCCAGACACTCAACAGCATCTTTTGAGTCATGCTTCCAAAATTGGTAGAGTAGAAGTCGGAATACTCACATACCACAGATATGCGTGGATTTACAGTAACCAGCTTACTTAAGAGATCTGTGTAATAAGTGCAGCAGATAAAGTGCCACGCCTCATTTGGAGGCGAGTTTTAGGTTTGTTCAACAATTTAGCTACTTTTTCTTCACCCACAATAAGTGTTGCCACCTGCACATATACTAAACACACGACTTGACACTATGAGATCAGAATGTAATGATAACGAACACGTTAATTGCTAAAGCGGTGGTGTTAGAATTAAGGTAGAACTGACATGACTTGCGAGGATTCCAGTCTGCCCAGAATTTATTGTTTTAACTTTCATCTCCTCAGGTGCAGCCTGTAACAAAGCCCCTGGTCTCACACAGTTTCACTACATGGTGTCAAACTCAGAGTCAGACACACCACTCCTCAAATCTGTGGACTGCTTTTAAATGATTTATGACTATAAGCACCTCTTTTATATACACTTGAATTCACTTCATACTTCTTCATATTTTCTTTAGTACAAATTGTTTTGTTTTAATTTGTAAATAAACCTGTAATTAGTAGTTTAACAAATGAATTGAAATTCAATTGTAATTGAGATAAATTGTCAATTAAAATTGTACTTGTCGCCTTCACTTATGTGCACACTTTATTGGATTAAATCAATTTTCTTTTGAAATGTGTGAAAGATACATAGGCTATAATACAAACTTAACAGCCACGCAATTTTGTACAAGCACGTTGTTGGATATGACTTGAAGTTCATATGTTTGATGAATATTGTTAGACAAAGCTGTTCAACTGTCACAAGGATAATGATGAGCTGTCTCTTTCTTTATCCATTTATTTATTTGAAAATATAGGCCTCTGGGCTTTATTTTGAAATAATGTATGACTAACGCACATTAACAGCCGGGGAGGATGGATGTGCCTGGTCCGTTCTTTGCCCACTGAAAAAAGTCACACTGTTTACCCTTTTGAAAGCTGCAGGTGTAGAAATTCCTGCCATTGTTGGGTCCTAGTTTCAGCACTGTCCTCATTAAGCAACGTTTCCCATGGTGACAAAAAGGGAAGTGCAAGTCTGCCCACTGCAACAGAAAAAAAAAATTGTGTTTGTTAACTTAGCTGTAAAGTTTTATTTCAGTCATTTAGATTTGATGCAAACATGTCACAATGTTTGTGTCTTGACTAATTCTGAAGACGCCAATTTAAAGTTATGGAGTTTCCAGGCTACAACATACAAATTAGTTGCCTTCCATTTTCACCTCAAAGAAGTTGCATTTGGTCTCTCTGGGAAGTGAGCAGGCATAGAACTGCCGTCCCTTATTCTCTCCCTCCTTGTGGACCACTCTGAGTATAGATGGACGCCGATGGGATGCACAACAAGGGACGCTGGGACTGGGAGAAATGGAGGAACCACTGCTTGTCGCTTCTGTTTTGCAAGTACTGACAGGAGCGAAGAAACAGTCTTATTAGTTTGAAATAAATTGAATGTAAAAAACACAGGAATACCTGTCACATCAACCCTCATTAGGGAACAAACAACCTCCCTTCAACCATGTGTGATGTGATGTGTTGATAATAATTGTGTTTGCATTGTATCCTACCATAGCTATTCATCAAGTCGCACTGCTTTAACAATGTTGTATTAAAAATTCCACAGTCAGATGGTTTTTTTATCCCACTTATCTCCCCGAAGTTGCAAGGAACTTCTCTTATTATAAACTTATTCATGAATAGCCAAGTGAGATTTACTCACTCTGAGTTGGGGGTTCCATTTCGAGCATTGTTACTGGGAAAGGGACTGTGATCAATTCTCATTTTCTTGGATGGGTGACTGTAGGAGGCCAGTGATTCCCCGTTGGAGAACTCAGCACTTTGCTTCTGCCAGCCACCAGAGGCATAATTGGGACTTGTTGTCCCTTGGCAGATGCTGTATTTATATAAACCTCGCTCTGCCGCCAAGGAATTCAAATGACTGCCGGCAGGGGAGAGCGGGGAGTTTACAGGCTTTGGCTTCTTGCTCAAGTCAGAGAAAACAAGGGTGGAAGTCCCAAAAGCAGACCTCCAGTTGACTTTGAGCTCCTCTTGTGGCTTCTTGAAGGAAATGCAGGGGTACTTGATCAAATCCGTGGCAAAGGGTGATGGTTCAGTGCTAACGTCATCTTGGTAAACTGTGGAGGTGGAACCAGAGTGAGTAAGTCATTTCATGTTCAGAAGCTACTGTTTATTCTGATGCACTGGCTGCTCTTGTAAAATACAGACTATTGTTACCTTGACATTGAACTTAGCAGTAAGCAGCCAGAAAAATAATCTGCTGGGCTGATGATTCCCCGATGCAAAACTCTGTATGCCCATATAATAAAGCTTTAAACATAACTACATATTTTCTAGTAACTGTGAACTTAAATACCAGACATCAGATACTAACAGGGAGCTGTGAAGTATCACTAGACATCCACCATTAATGTGCCCTTAAGCAAGGCACTTAACCCCCAACTGTTTTACAAGCACTGCACTGTGAACAATAGTAACTGATGAAAATGTATAATAACTGTACAAATGTAGGGCCTTACTAAACATATATGTCTGTTATTCATTTCCAGATTTTAAAAGAAATTGCAACAATTCTGTACAGAACTCAAAAGTCACTTATCATTTTTAACTCCTGAGGGCAACTGGGGCTAAGTACACTGGCTTCACCCACATTTGGAAGATCTCATTGTTAGTGGCATAGAACACTAATAAAACACTACTGAAATTAAAAAAAAAAAAGTTTCTGTCTTAGTAATGTAGGAGAAAAAGTGAAAGATAAGTGGTAATAATTAATGTCATTATAAAATCCAAAAGAATTTTACACACAAAAAAACAGTGCAGGCGCCTCAAAATGCAGATTTCTGTTCTGTCTAAAGTGTCAAAATGAAAGGCTGACACACAGTATGGAACTCTGCAAATTACCCAGCATAAATAAATGAGCTATGAGAAAACTTTAATCTGAAGTGATTTTCATACAGATATTTAGTTGCTAAATGAATTCTCATGTTTAAATATTTAATGTGAAATTCGACAGTATAATCCTCAACACCAAAAACATACAACATAATTTGACTATCTTGTGCTGTGGGTAACAGAAAATACATTTATTTCAAACACTAGTCAACTCCTGCCATTATACATCTCAGGATAATCAGACAAATGACCAACTGACAAACTGATGCCCATTATTTCAGCATTCACAGAGACACGCAATTACAAAGATGTTAGCCTGCTTGACTACAGTGTCACTTTAAAAGTTTGGAGCAAGGCACCGAATATCACCAAAATACTTTTGCCTCAAGGACAAAATGTGTTTCTGAAGACACAACATTTCACTCACCCTCAGGTCTCGGTGTGAGGCAGGCATCGCAGGCCTTTGCTGTTGGCTGGTTGATAAGCGTGCAGAGCTGACAGGCCCAGTCCTCTTCGTCCTTTTTAGCCACGTTATCATTCGCTCTGTCATTGTATGCCCAGCCAATGAGACTGTTCCTAACGGGTAACTTACTGTGAAAATAAAACACGAGAGAGACAATGGTGATTCTAATCACCCTTTGTTATATACTCAATGAAACCCATTCACTGAGTAACTTGGGTTACCTTTGAGTTATAACAACTTGACACATAACCATAACCTAGCAATCAGGAGACACCAAATATTTTGAATTTGTGTACATTTTCCTAAATAATACTCACTGTACTTGTATTTAGTTCGCCTACACTGGTACAACAAACATATCTCGGTATAATACAGTTTTATTCAACAGCAGCACAACCTAAAAGCCGCCGTAATAATAGCCGTAAATTAGCAACGGAGTGTATTCGCATTTTTCAAATGACTGTTCCATACAAGGAAATATGACGCGAGTGACTAATTGCACTGCTTTAAAGTTATTTACAATGTGCACAAAAGATACATTTCTTTTGATTTTCCTTATTACCAGCAATTAGTCACAGACTATATATGCAAAATGAAGAAGGCATATGAATTATTCAAAAACCATTACTTTAAGCTAATGGTAGAAAATAGAGCCAAAGTGAAAACTTAAACTAGACAAACATTTGCAGCAAAGGCAATGTGTTTCATGTAATTGCTCTGAGCATACGTTAGTCCTCTGACAAGAAGCTTGACTATGTTTAACAAGAAGGCAAATCTGCAATGCCAACAGCCATGGAGGAGGAAAGTAGCTGTGGCTTTCAGGAAACTTTCCTCACAGATTGCTTTATCAGCTGTGTAATGCATTGTAGAGGCTTTAGGCTCTAACCCCTCTCTAAGCTTTGCTCAAACACAGCCCAGGAGGTGTTGAGCCTGTGCCCTGTCTGGCAAACACAGCCTTATATGCGCATTAATTTCACCCCCCCCACCCAATAACACTTCCCACACCCTGCCAAGCCCATCTGCCTGCAAAGATGGCCTCTCTGCATTTAAACGTATCATCTAAAAGGGTTCAGAACTTTCTCCAAAAAATGATTTTCAGAAATGGCACCTAACTGTACAATGTTTTTTGTACTGGAATGGTTTTACTTTTTTAGCACTAAATGAATGAAGAATTTGATAAAAGGCAACAAATGGTACAAATTATTTTAGGCTTTATTATTTGTTATAATACATTTGTTGCATTAGGCACATATATATCTATAGATATATCTATATATCTAGATCTAAAAAAAAAATTACTGGTCATAAACATTCTAAATATAAAAGTACGTCAAAAAAAAAATCAGGCTACTGAACTATAACAAAAAAAGAAAAAAAAAGACATTTACATTGCTGAAAGGAATCAAGGTCCAAACATTATTGAAACAACACCTGAAACAACCTTCAGTGCAACTGCTCTTACAAGAATGCAAGACAATACCTTTTCAGTCAAGGTGCCAAAAGCCTATAAGGATTTGTACCTGATGTCAACTCTGCCGGGATCTGCCTTCTGACAGCGCTCACAGAAGTAAGTCATCCTTCCAGCGTCTCCAAGACGACAGACTGTGATGACATGAAAGCATTGGCTGCACTGGGGACGCTTGTAGACTTTGTAATGTTTGTACAGAGGAGAGCCAGTTTTGCGACACTAATAGAGATGAGGGCAGGCAGGAATGAATACTAAGACCAGGAAAAGGCAGGATAAGGAGCACAAGAAAAAACATTCACCTTTTCTTACTTGTCTACGACACATTGAGGAAAATAATTTTTTGAGCTATTCTTTAGGCAGGGGAGCTTTGACTTCTGCATTCATTCCTCAGAAAATCAGGTTTAAAAGTTATAAATATAACATAATACATATAAATATAATAAGTTATAAATACACAGAGCACAAGGTCTATATCCTCTGATGTGCACATGTCTGACCTTATAAAACAGAAGGGTAAAATCACGTGTCATCTTCACCAAGTGGTGGATCTGCTCATCTGTCAGCTGCTGAACCTGAGATTGAAGCAGCTCAGTTAGTTACAGTTCAGCCACAGAGTGAATAAATCATATTTGTATAGCCCTTCATTTCAAAAGAGACGAAAGTGCTTCACAGTCAGCAAATCAATAATACAGGCATATAAACAATAAAAACACCAGACTTCGGTGAAAACTGGATTTAAAATGATGCAACAGAGACAATTATATACAATGTACTCCCAAGACAGCAGGGACCTGACTCAGGCTCAGACAGCGAAAAAATAAAAAGAAACGCCACTTGTAGCTCTTTCAGGACACCTAGGGGCTCCATAATAGAGAAGCTCATAAAGATTCAGTGGTCCCAGAAGAAGAAGGGGCCAAAAGTCCTAGATTAATGTTTCGGTCCACTGTGCTATATTCTTGTACCCCATCTAATACCTTCTAAGGGGAGCAGAGCAGAGCCCCTGGTAATAGTTGAGTAATAGATGCTGCAAAGTGTCTCTTACTTGCAGTTATCAAAGTGACCAGAGAAACGTACATCAATGATCCCTGCGCACACACAGAAAAATAGAGGCCCAAAGAGGTCTGACAGAAGTAGACATATAAAGAGGCCCAAACTAGAGAGCCAAACTAAGCCTGGAAGAAATCCTGAGTGAGTATATACTCACTCCGAGTGTGTGTGTGTGTATATCTGTGTATATCTGTATAGACATAGACTTAGGAAAACAAGGAGGAAGGGATCACACAGAAATTTCACTGTAGAAGAACTGCAAATATACATCTGTTACATCAGGCCGCGTTTGCCCTGTTTTTGACGAGGAAGAAGAGAGAATGCCACTGAAAGGTTGAATTGAAAAATTGATTTTGCATTGTTAAAATAGTGTTTCTATGGGTAACGTTAATTGATATATCATTCATTGATCATGGAAATATATAAGGGTTTCTTTAATGTTATATTAGCCTGTCCCTCAAGGTAATACTACAGAGTATGTAGTTTTACCACATTACCTCCCTACCTCACATACATGCGCCAACAGTGAAGCATTTGGAAAATAAAAGTTATAAAGCAGAAGGAAACACCTGATGTAATTTTATAAAGGACATATACCTTTATAAAAAAAACCCTGAAAAACATTTCCATTTCCAATATGCACAGAGAGAAAGGCGCATCTGTGCCGTAATGCACTTGTCTTTTCCCTATTCTACCCTCTACACTGCAATGCATCACTCAGTATCACAAATTTTCTGTAAGTTCTTTTGCATTTTCACCCTTTTTCTGTTCCTCTGCTGAAAACAATCCATCATCTTTTCCATACCTTCACGGCTGGGTGGAGGCCTGAGTCAAACAGGGCTTCGTTTTTAATGATGTTGCCAACTCCTGGCATGACGGCCTGGTCTAGCAGAACGTCACAGAGCATCCTGCTCCTCTGGCTCCTCACTGCCTCCTCAGAACGGGAGAAGCTGAACTTAGAGGAGCACACATCCAGAGTTTCCATAGCCTTTACCCTTTGCTCGCAGTCCTCCGTCAACCTGCAAACCCACAGTTTTTTTTTTTAAATTACGGGAACACCTTTGAAAATGTATGGCAACTGTTGCTGCAAGTGTGCCATAAGGTCACTGGTACACATGCAAGGTGCACGTTTGAAAACGGTTTCTCTCATACATTTAGCTTGTGTTGTGTTTGTTATGAGGTCAGACAGCATAGGTGAAGTTTTCAGACAGTAGTAATAAATGTCCTTCTTCTACTGAACAGTACACTGGGAGCTTACGGTCAATGAACAGGACAAGTGTTGAGCCAAAAATGCTATGTTTTTCATTCAAGCATAGCCACGGTCTTCAGACACAGCTTACTGTAGGACGTACTCACTGAATGAGACTCATACACCAAGGTGAACGCATGTCACCTCCATATATCTAGGTTAGGCTTGTGTCCCGGTTACCTTATTTCCACAGTGCTGTCAAAGAAGCACACAATGTCCTTAGTTAGGTGTATTTCCAGCACTGGTCCAAAGCCCGTCCTATCCTTCTTCTCAGCAGGGTTTATACGGATTGACCCATTCATACCAAAGTGGACTCTAAAGAATGTGAGCAGGAAAGAAACAAAAGACAAGACAGCAAGTGTTGTTCAATACAAGATGTGACAACAGAAGGACAGACAGGTGGCCTGGTGGTGGAGACTCCACTGTGTAGTAGAAATGTCACAGGACCTATCCTAGAGGTGTGTACCCATCTACAGCCAAATTAACCACAGTACTGTAAGTACTCGCATGCATTTTACATCTAGTTGTAGCAGTCCACGGGCAGCTTTACAGAAATAATTTCTATACCATGCCATGATTATTGTTTCAATGTTATTACGACATATAGCCGGGACCAGGGAAGGATCGAACCTCCCTGGTTTTTGGTCAAGGCCAGCTCAGACCAGCTGCTCCACAACCCCAAATTGGATAAGTGATGTAGAAAATGAATAGATGGATGGTCTTTAATTAGCTGTATGTACCAAAAGCAGAAATTACTGTGGGGTTGACTTTACGTAAAATGGACTTTAACACCACATGTCATACATGTTATCGGGGTGACTTTGGCTCAGGAGGTAGAGCAGCTATCCAGCAATCCAAGGGTCATGGTTCAATTCCTAGCTTCTCCTATCGGTACCCAAAGCACTGCACACTCCATACATGTACAGAACATTTCCAGTTAGTTATATATTCTACTTGACTACTACCATCATGATATTGAATTGTTTCAATGGCATTGACCCCTTTCGCTTCATTATTCCATTAGTGGCTGATTATTCTTTTTACTGAACCATTAATCTTCACTAAGTAGTTGTTCTAGTTGACAAGTGTACTAAACATATTAGCCCATCAAAATAAAGGCCTTCATTAGACTTCGCTTAAACTGGACCACAAAGTCTCGGCCATGAATAAAAACAATGCGCGATGAACTTCCCTACTCAGGTTACAGAGTTTGATGCAAGTTAAAAAAAGTGTTTATCTGTGGGTAACGTTTTAAAAGTGTCATCCTTAACTTTGAAGCCGTTTTAACCCCGAGTAACGTTAGCGTTAGGCTAACTTAGAAAACCTCTGTCAGCCATTGCTTTAACGTTACCGTAGCGCTCTCGGCCCAAAGTAGACGAAGAGCTCCTTCCCCAGAGTCTCCACGCCAGTGTACTGGCAACCATGAAAACGTTGGAACGAACTTGTCTCGGGGTTGTTTTTCTGTAAAGAAACAAAGTCTAGTTAGCAAGGAGCAAGAGCAAAAGGAAACGAGTTAGCGCTAACGTTAGCTTGGTAATAAACACCACCACAAATGGGGACATGAGTAAACGTAACTTACGGTGGACGTAGTCAAACTGCCTCGGATCTCTTTCACTTTCTGTCCTTTTTGGACTTTAGAGCGGATTTTCTCCCCGTTCAGTGTGCAGCCGGGACCTTCGACCATCTTCACATTTAAAAACGAACTTTGTGTTAAAACTGCGCTTCGGCCAAAATGTTTGTTATTGTGCTGATTTCCCGCCACGAAATTTAACGTCGCGCCTGCGCACTACGGTTTGTATCCGGAAATAGGCGTTTCATCAACGTGACACATAAAGGTGCATTCACTCATTTAGCTCAGTTACTTAGCTCGCCTATATTTACTATGGAAAATGAAATATCACCGGTGGCTTACATTAATTATTATTTCATTATTCATCAAAGTGGGGAATACATTTTAAAGTTTATTTTTCCTAAACTTGTTTTGCTTGTATATTCTTAAAAAGTAAGTAGCCTAAACACTACATAGCCGAACACTACACGATATGAATGCAGTTTTAGAAATGAATGGACAATTATGTTGTCTGTGCATAGATTTTTGAAAATAATTCAATAATTCCATTTCACCCTGGTGTTCCGAGGTAATTTGCACTGCCCGTTGGGAATCCCGTCTGTACTTTATTACTTAATTCATTCATTCTTCGCTGACCTTTGGACGTTACAACAAACGCGTAATGCCATACAACAAAAAATACCTACACTGTCGTAACTTAATGCATTATATAGTCACCTAATCTTACAGAGGGGGAATTTCTCATAATCTCCAAATATAGTAATAGCTTCTCTATTTTCTTTCATTACACACACACAATCAAAATCTCTAGGTCATAGTAGTTTTATTAAAAGTCCACTTGAGGGCGATAAAGGACTGTTTCTGAGTCTGCATCACACACATACACCTGGGATGTCCGTAATATTTCCCTGAATATATTTGTGATTAAGATAGATAGGTAGTTAAATCAGAATGTCAATAAGTTGTCGTGTTTTCCTTTTATTTTATTTTTTTGTAATTTATTTAGATTTATCAATACTTAATTTCAACCCAAAACCTACACATTTACTTTACAAAGTTCCTAAAGTAAAGAGAGACAGAGAGAGAGAGAGAGAGAATAAAGAGTAAACATGGAGCAATAATATGAGTTTTATTTGTCATTAGATGGTGTTTTCAGACATGTCTCCCAAACTTTTTCTGTACTTAAACCATCCTCGCATATTGAATTTAATAACTACCCAATATGGGCCATATGGCAAAATCATACTACCTTTTACCTTACCCATGTTCATTTAAGGTGCACCATCTGGCTGAAAGGAACTTTAAAGGATTTAAAATTTGCATTATTCTCAAAAGATTTTCTGCATGGCTTGCTTGCATAATTGCAACAACTTGTTTGCGCTGCAATTTTGCCATCCAGAAACCCTTCTGTGGGCCAAGATAAAAATAGATAGACTCCATGTTCTCCAGCCAAGTGTACAGCCATGCCCTCCTTCAAAAAAAAAAAAAAAAAAGCAGCACTCAGCGATAACGAGTATTAAAAGCTGAAGCTGCTCTCTCACAGGGGCTCCAAAGGAAGCTGAGCACTTGAAGCTGGGTGTCACCCATGGAATTATAATGTAATTCAAACCAAGTTGCTAAAAGATGACTTGTGTCCTCTTGCAGTCCTCTTTCCTGCTACATGAGCAACAGTATCCTGGGATCAAAGCAAAAAATTAGTCTGACATTATACTGAGACGTAATCACTGAGTTTTGCTCCCTTCACAGAATATTATATAGAGATTAAATGAAGGTGAGTTCTTGCCATGGCTGCTTAAAAGTCTCTAATATAATCAGAATAGTTCTTTCTCAGCACAGTAGGCTAAAACCTGTGTATGCAGTCTTATTTATCCTCATTTCAAAATGTACAATATTCCACTAGTGGGAATTGAGAATTCAACAACATAACACTCAGTTTAAGTCGTACACTTCTATGACTCTGTCACAAAGAGATGAAAGACAGATCCACTTTTTTATATTAATTGTATTAAACCGTGGTGGATCAAATCTAGGATGAATTTAAAAGTTACTTAACAATAATCAGGGTAATGATAAGCCCACATGCCTGAATGTTGTACCAGGGCAGGCTGGTGTTAATATATTGCATTGTTTTAAACATATTTAATCTACTGTATTGTAATCGGTTGAGTTTACCCAAGCTACAGCCATCAACACACTGCCATGTTTTCCAAGCTTAAACAGTGCTCGATAGCTAATTTGCTCTGCGATATTTTTACTCCACCATCAACTGGGCGCCCTTCACTCCCCTTGCACCAAACATGTGTTGCTGTTTTCCCTGCTTCTCTTTGTGCACTGGTTTGAACTATGAATCTGTTTAGTTAGGGATGTGCCCCACCACTAGCCACCACCAAGAGAACTCCTTGTTGACTTTGTTTTGCTGCAAGATCAAGACAGTGAGCAAGACTACAAGCTGTAGGCTGTTAAACATCCTTAAAGGAATTTTTGCTCAATGAGAGCTCTCTCACAAAACTCAACCACGGGTTCAATGGAGTGTGCAACACTGGGGCTGTAGTGTTGTCAGCTGAAATATAAAAAGAGCAGCTACAGAAGTACATTGTTGCAGGATCTAGATGATCATCCAGGCATAACCCGCAAACTGATGAGCACCAGAGGGAAACGTGTGTCATGATAAATGGATCCTGCTCTGAGGTGTGTCCCATAAAAAAACAGCCATAGTTTATCTACAGAAGGTGGATTTGGACAATGTTGCACTGTGCATGTACAAGCAGCTGTGTGCTTATTTCACTCTACTCCCATGTTCTTTTTATGTTATACTGTAATTCTGTATAGTTTAGTTCTTCAACCAACATTTATTTCATTTGTTGTTAGCTTTACTACTACCAGAGCATTATGGATATATAAACATTCTGTGCCATTGACATTTCTTGTTTTGTAGGATTGGTTAATTGTCATGTTAACTTCAATAACAGATATAATATTCAGCTATTTTATTAGTAGTAAACACTTTGTGTTCTAAACATCTGTTAGGTATTAGATATTGGTATTATTTACTGTATTTCCACTGCTGGCAATAACTATTTTATTCTGGGAGCATTTTTTTATTTTATTTTTTCATATCCTACAACAGATACATGTAAGTCTTGGTTTGTTTACAACCATTACCGTTCATCCATTATCTGTAACGGCTTATTCTGTGTATTCTGTGTAGGGCCACCAATTTAGAGTCACCAATTAGCCTAACGGCCATGTCTTTGGACTGTAGCAGCAAACTAGTGGGCCTGAAGGAAATCCATTTAAGCATCCATGGAACATGCAGACTACACACAGAAAGGCTGCAGCCAGCAGGACGATTCAAAGCGTGGACCTTCCAGCTGTGAGGCAGTAGCTGTGAACCACTCCACCACTGTGCTTCTGTATATCAGTCATTGTTAGACCCAAAAACAAAATGCCTGATTTGAATTAATTGCATCTTTGATGATTTTGTAATACCAGAATAGTCAGAGCAAACAGGACATTGATGCTTTCCTACATGATGCCTTAACAAACTGGTGATTTTCTTCTTACAAATATTTTTAACTGTGGACTGTTTAAATAAAAAATGCCATTGGTGCATAATTATTCTTTGATAGGGCTGTTGGTTGATAGCTCAACGACTCACTGCTTGACACACGTTTTTGACTTGTTTTATGGTGACTTTTTTCTCGCTTGTGTTTTTCTTTTGAGTCCACTGCATGTGGGTGAATTTTTATAATTCTTTAGTGTTTGTAGACATTGGCTGTTTGTGGATGTGTTGAGGATGGCACAGACGTTAATGGACTGCAGTTCTGTATGTCTAAGTGGCTGTTTAATGAATACTTGAGGAGATCTACAGTGAAATAAGATTTAATTTATTAAATCATAATCAAGAGCCTATTCATCTGCGGGGAAATGGAGCATAAAGCAATGCCCTGGCTACTGCCTTGCAATGCACAATTAATTTCCATTAACACTATAAGAAATGTTATAACAACTATGTAATCTTCAGTGTCTTTGTCTCCTATTGCTGTGCTCAGAGAAAAATAATTTATATTCAATAATCATTCAGACCAAAACTTTTGCTAGTACAGACTTGA
The DNA here is from genome assembly GCF_033026475.1 of Channa argus. NCBI lineage: Eukaryota > Metazoa > Chordata > Actinopteri > Anabantiformes > Channidae > Channa > Channa argus. The sequence continues at coordinate 21,782,722 of NC_090206.1, forward strand.
TATCAATGCCTGTACAGAATTAGTGGTTGTTAAATGCTCGTAATATTTACTGAAAACATGCATGTGTTTCCAAACTAAAATTATATAGGCAAATGAAAATGACAAAATATTTTTAAGAGTGTGAAAAAGTAGGCTATACTCTTCAAACAGAATGCTGTTTATGTTTTTCTTCGTGAAAGTTTTATTGTATAAAACTGCCTGTGAAGCAAAAATGACATGAGTTGTTTCTTTGGTGGAGAGAAGCTTAACTGCAGATGGAAATGCGTTGCTATGCAACTGGGATTTCAAAGGTACTTGCAGCGCCAGGGTCACATTTCAATGTCTGTCTCCACCAGCTTGGCAGGAACTGATGACTGCTAATAATGCTATTTTTATAGCGTCTCATTTGCAAACCTCAAAAAGTGAATATTCTATAGCAGATGCAATGTAGCAAGACTGTGTACAGTCTCTGCAAAATAGTCTTCAAATATAACTTTTGCCTTTGCTCCCTGGTTCACATCTTCATCACTTCTCAAAAAACCCGGTGCACTGCACACATTCATTATAATCATTTTGGGATGCCAGTAACATTAGCATTCAGGGAATTTAAAGTTAATCAACTGTTTTCCCCATCAGTAGCAGAGGATAATAATAAAAATTGTCACTTTAATGAAAATGTATGGGATGAAGATGGAAAGATCGATGGCAGTGTGTGGCAGACATTTTCATCATGAAGAACCACTTCTATCACTGAGCTTTTTTATTTTCATAGGCCACAAGCGTAAGCTGCTACTACTCCCACATCATCAGAGTGCACCTCATACCTAAAGTCTCCCTTGTGTCTTCTTGCTAGTGAACAGTAGCTCGCTGACATTTGGAAAAGCAGCTAAACCACACTAACTTGAAAACATACAAACACTTAATGTCCTTTTGTAAGAAAGTTCCTCTTGTTTGAAACTCCCAGTTTGATCGATCTAACTGATAGAGGTCATGCTAACAACGGCATAAATACTTTATTTCTTCATTTCAAACAAGAAGTCTTTTTTGTTGCAAATGACATAGGCATTAAGAAATGACTGGTTGCTGTCGCAACCACACTGAGTAAAGTTCTGTTCACATCAATGTTATTTGGTTTATTTTGCAAATTGAAAAAAATGAAGTTTTTTCAACATCCTCCCCAAATAATAGATGTAAGTCTTTCAATAAATGTTGTTTTTTTTTTGTTTGGTTGCCACAACCCAGCACTCAACTCCCACACTGGACCTTTCAGACTTGGAGGCCTACTGGGAAAAAGTGGCCAAAGCCTCTGATGTCATGTGCTGAGTCAACCATGGAATTTTCTGGGAAAACAGAAAACAACTTATGCATTTTTTTTTTTTCATGTGAAATCAGTCACTCACTGCAAGCGAAGTCACAGAGGCGCCCATAAACACATGCCGGAGGCAGTCGAACGGGCAACATGTTGTCACAAATGTTAAAACATTGACACCCTGTCACCGTGAGCTCTGTCAAAAAAAAAAGACACAAAGCTAAGTTAGCGTGCAGCATTTGACATGTTAGTGATGATTTCATTCACTACAAAATGGCTGCAAGGAAAAGTAACGTTTTAGTGATAACGCACTTCGCCTCTAGGGGGCAGTGTTCCCTTCTCCATCACTGATGCTCTCTTCAGGGAGGAGTTGGTCAAAACCACTTGTTTCTTCCTCACCACTTTCACCAGGCTGCACCCAGGAGAACTGCCGTAACATCAGGCATCAAGATAATTGCATTACTTCAAATCAAGACATCCGGATCTTTGAGCTCATTCGAACACTGCAGCTGTCAGAAGGAAAATTTAATTGTCAACTGACATCATTAATGTGTTATAATCTATTACCTCCACATAGTGCACAGCCTACTGTTAGACTAATTTGATAATGGCACTTGTGATGGGATCTAAATGATGGTACTTGCAGTGATGGACATGAGCATATCTCAGTATTATTTCAGACTAGTGTATCATAGTTTGGAGCCAAACATCTGCCAACAAGCAACATTTGAGGCCCAGTCAAGGACTGTGGCCTTGAAAAGCCCAAAATGTATATAATAATTAAAATATACTGCATTTCCACATTATCCACTCATCTGGATAACAACCAGTATTATACCACTATTCGTTTTGAGCACAACAACACCATTTTCAATGTTGAATCCATTACTTGACATATTTTCCTTTTCTTTTGCAGAATACCTGCATTATTATACTCAGGGGTGGAGCCAGAGGGGGACCTAGGGTGGCACTGGCCACCTGCAAAATCTGAGTGAGCACCCAAGATGGTGGGCACCTGCTGTAGAACCCACCAAATCTGAAGATGAAATAGATTACTTTTATTAAAAATAGTTCAAATTTTAATAATATGCACCTTTCCTTTAATTTGTGACAACAGAACTTTTCAGCAGTTGCAGCCAGGCAGATTATCCCACCAAAGGATCAAATACTGGCCTATCTCAAAACCCTTTTCTCTCTTAGGACGTGGGAAAGGTAGCGTTTGCCCAAATGACAAGTGATAGGACTTTTAATTGGGTTTCAGTTGTGGTCACAGCAGAGAAACTGATTCTTGTAGTGAACAGGTAGAACGTTGTCTGTCTTGCAGTTTAAATTGAGGCATCCGAAACAAAATATCTCACATTTCAAAAGTCTAATCTCACAGCCAAAGGTGCATTTGCCTCACTGCTAAAAATGCACCTTTTTAAACAGGTTATTACTGTGTCTTTGTACATCGATATTTAAAGGCCTTACACACTAAAGCCATTATTGCAGCAACATATCAAATTGTTAAGAGTCTTTGTTTAGTTTTTTATTACATCTTATTTTGCACAGCTCCCCGTTTAAAAATTTCCTGATTAACCAGATGATGTTGCATGATAACTTAACCCTTCCCGTAAGGATGTAGAGGTGATTTTGCAAGTATAGAAATGGTTTTAAGCAATTTTTGTCGGAAATTTACAAGGGTAAAACATAGTTATCACCATGTGTGTCACCATGTAATTGTAATGTAAAAAACCCTCAGTAATTCCCTGCTCTGTGTGTATGTGTCATGTCTGCAATGTAACTTTGTAATTAAACATATCTTAACTGCTCTGCAACTGTGAGATAGATAGGAGTAGAGCCCTAAATCAATACTGCAAATTCTATTTATTGTACTCATCAAAGTTGGAATTGATTTATTTGAAAAGCTCAGACATGCACAGAAATGTGTCTTGGTAACGCTTGGACAGGAGTCTATTTACATGTTCCAAATGAAAGTACGGACATGCAAAAACACAAAACCGAAACTTAAGCCTCTATTTGTTCCTGGCTTACACCCGATCCCACTAGTTAAAATAACAAAAAAAACAAAACTCATGTTGCTTTGATTTCATCATAGACAGTATGAATATGTGCCTATTTGATGTTTTCCATGGTTATCAGCCATGCGCAGTTAATGAATCCATCTTCAATTTCATGAAGTTTGTGCTACCCACATACTCTTTTGAAGTGAATACTAGAAAAAGAATGTTTTAGAGGGTGTATATAGTGTGTATATTTCCAGGCACATTTTCTCTACTTTAACTCCGCTTTGAGTTTGACTGACATTTTCTTTCGTTACCCAACCTGAACCCATCTGAAGAGAAGCGCTGGATGGCAAAGACGTCTGAATTGCAGCTCTAGCTCATTCATAAGAACTAAAGTATTTAATCCAGGTACAATCCACAACTGCCTCTTTATAATTTGTTGTACAGTACTTTCCAGGATTAAGGCTAATGACTATTTATTGACTTTGTGTTCAGGTTGGTCTGAGATTTCAGGGGATAACAGCAGACTGTATGAGTCACCAGCTGTAAAAACCTCCCACCTGATGTTATCCTTATACTTTTTATGTTGTCATATTTCTCTGTTTAGCACAGGGGAACATTAGCATTGTTACATAAAAGGGGGAACTTTAAAAGTCTTTTTAGGTTTGTTAATCCCAATACTCCACCTTTCAAGTACGTGGATCAATATTTTGCATATGCACAGATTTTCACAACAATCTTTGATCTGAGGCCTTTGTTTTGATTATCATGAGACTCAGAAGGGAAGAACAGGCACATGAAAACAGACATCTTTTATTCTTTCAAATGTCTGGACACAACAGACAGGGAAAATAACGAGTCCTTTACAGTGTGAGTTTTAGCCTGTGGTATTGCTCTTATGTTTAATGCTTTGGATGAAATGAGATAATTCATCAGTGTTTGGCTTTAGTCATGAAATTGCTCTAATGCCACTGGTCAAAAAGGCTCCAAATAATGATCAAAAAACAAAAAACAAAATTTGGAACAGTTGGCAAACAGTTTGCAGGAATAGAGAGAAATGAATTATGTGCAACAAAAGTCCCTGGACACACTGTATCAAATATACTGCAGCTTCTCTAAACCTGGGGCTCCAGATGATTCATATTAATCAATACTTCAATATATGTTTGTAACAATTGCACTTGACCTAAGACACACTAATTTGTGCTACAGCCTAAATGTGTAAATTATAGTAGTTTTCTTTGAGTCTCAGCATCCACGTTTAAAGTTGTGGATAAGATCATAAATGGTTGACTGTCCACAGGAATTAGTCCTGCGATGGAAGCCGGGGGGACAGCGCGGGGGGACAGCCTGCCTCTGCCATCAAGTGGTAGGCTAGTCTGAAATCAAGGATAAATGGAAGAAAGTGCTTTCACTGTTAAAAGAAACCACCATTAACCTTAATTATGAGAGGGAAGCAAGTCGAATTAATGAGGTCAAATGCCATCGAACCTCTGCCTCAACCACCACACTCAAACGTCACTATGTTGCACCGAATATAAACGTGTAATAAACACACTGTAGCTTAAGCAAAAGACGCAGCACTTCGAGATGACATCCATTGAAACAGAAACAACGAAAATGAAGAGACAAGTGTAAATAAGTGGTCAGTTTGGGTGCACGTTGCAATGCAATTGCATCCAAATGAAATCGTTCTAGTAGTAGTAACGACTTTGTGCTGCAGTCCTGCTGTCGAAGACGAATGACGTGCTCCTCCTTATACCTTCATCAGTCACGTGTTTTCCCTCTGTGTGCAACTGGACCCGCAGTAGAGACAGTTAAATGTCCACTTTGAGCAAGAGATGGCGAAGGAGAGACAGAGGTGGGAACTTAGAGAAAAATAGTGCTCTAATTATCTAATTGGCCACTTGTGGTCCTCCCTTGTGGACACAGTCTTGTAATGGCTCTGTAATGGGCTCTGTTCTACACAGGTGCTTTCCCAGCTTGAATGCAGCCACCAACACAGTTAGAGGAACTTCATCTTAGTCTTCCTCCCATTGTCAGTTGCCATTCTTTTATTTTAGCCCTGTAATTTTGCAGTGCTGCCCCTCACTATGCTGCCATTGTCTTACTGGACTATGTAATTACATTTTTCCTTCTTTTCCTCTCATTTTAAACAAAAGGGTGAAAAAAAGGATGTAAAAAAAAAAAACCAGTGGCAAAAAAGCAACAACAAGAAACAAAGACAAGTGATTGTGATGAACTTCAAATATGTGCATTTACAGACTTAACCAGCTTGGTGTTCTTCATTCTTGTGTATGCAATGTCCATTTTGACATTTACATTTATTTTAAAAGGTCACTGGGTTTGCTAATTAACTTACCAGCATGGCACATTTTTAAACTTGAGTTTTCGGCCCATGTGAATATTTTAGTAACAAGTTTTGTAGCTGAAATTTGGAAACACTGCTTTTACTGAAATATTTCTCGCATTTATTTGAGGGCGCAATTAAATTAAATCCCTAAAAAAGCCTATAGGTCAGAACCTCTCAGCACAACAAATGACCACAGAGTGAAGCACTGAGAGCTCACTAAATGACCCGAGACACAAAATAGGCACAGAATGACCAAAAACAGACCAAAAACCATCCGTAAATAGGCTTAAACCAGCAAGACAAAGAGAAACTTTGTAACAAAGAGGGTCACAGAGAAATGATGGAGCAGTGTGATCCCATTTGAACCATCAATTTACTTCCATGCTGAAACCTCCGAGAGAGCATGATTACAAAGAGAGACGGAGGAAAACACAGAGTGGAGGAAGGTGTGGGTGGAATTCGTCTTCTGATCAGACAGCAGGTCTTTAACGAGACCTGAAATATCTCCAGGCAGTTCAATGACCAGATTTTCCTGGTCTCAACATGCACCCAGAGGCACAATAGTGCATAATGTCAGAGCCAAGCGCTAGAAAAATACCCTTCATATTATGACCTGAGTATGAAGCATTAGGCCATTATATCTTTGCTATGGGCTCATATCAAGAGTAAGAAAGTACTCAGATAAATTAAAAGAAAATTGCAAGTCACAGGCAGGGACCACATTCATTTGGCTACAGTGAAAACTAAAACAGACTATTTAGGGTTGCAGAATTACATGCACAACAGATGTACTGCTTTTCAGGCCTGGAGCTTGGATCACACCTACGAGGCAGCAAGAATTTTTTAATATAGTGCTTTAGTTCTGCATCTGCATTAGCTCCCAGGGGTGCTGGCTTGTTCAGTCCTAATGGGATGGAAATGTACACCTTATGTGTGGTTGATGACCCACTGAAAATGGTGGAATGCTCCTTAAATCATTTTCTATGGGACTTGAGTACCTCAAGCTCCTCCCAAGACACTTTGATTCCAAGACTGTGCAGCGCTGAAACATAATGCAATAAAGGGAGAGGGGTCAAAAGTTGAAAATATACATAATTTGCTGCACAGTGCTGTAGTTTGCTTATTTAAATGGTGTGTTTCCCAGACAGTTTGTGGGACTCGGTTCAATTCAATTCAATTTAATGCAAGATATTTATTTAACTCCATTTAACGCAGCAAGTCTGCAAACAATAAGTAATGTAACAAGTAGCAGACAATGTCAAATGATTTATTTGCGCTTGCTGCTGGACAGCTGTGTGTGCAGCGTGCGTTCAGGCTCAACCTTTGACAGACTTTTCACATCTATGAGTCATAAAAGGTCTCAGTGTAACTGCCGCCAAGAGCTAATTTGTTTGTATCGACACTTTTCTTTTCGTGGACTTTACATGAGTCGCTGTGTTTTTAAAATCTGCCTGGTGTTCAGTCTCATACTGCAGTACCTACTGTGAGTGTGATAACGAAATATCTTCTTTCCCTCTCACCCTGACCTTCTTTTAACCACACGTAATCAAACCAGCAGAGTAATATTTGTAGCCTTTGTCTATTTTGACAATCTCCACAATCTAATCTGAACCGAACCTTAGTCTGAAGTCACATTACTGTGTCCCTAATTGCATTTTAAGACTCCAGACTGACATCATGTTCATCTAAATCGTTTAAACACAAGCTCTCATTTTTTGGACCATCTCCTGTGCGGGGAGGTTTAGTTGAGGAGACTCGCAGTGTAGTTGCTTGGCAACCAGCTGTATAGTCTCAAACCAGGGCTGCAGTATCAAAAATACAAACCCACTCCTTTTTAATTACTAATGCGGGAGTTTCCTCACTGCTTTGCTGTGGCTGTGGAGTTGACCTGCTTCCACTGAACTCTTTACTGACATAAATGTAATATTCGTTCATAAGTGTGAGTCACTCATCTGATTGGCTGCTGGCAACAACTATGTTCTGTATACGTCTGGTTGATGTTTTCAATTCCTTCTCACTCTTCACACTCTTCTTCTGTGTTGTTTCCAGAAATAGCACTTCGTGACTTCGTGACACTTTTCAGCTTAATCTTGTTGTTTTATTTGTCAAAGGGTTACACATTTTTCTTCTTTTATACTTTTATACTGACAACTAAAAACCCACTACAGAGCAATTTTAATATTGTATAAAGTCTGATGTTATCTGACCATAAAATAGTTTGATGAAAAAGCACCAATAATAAGAATAGAAACACATTCTTGAAATTTGGGGACTGTCTTTGAAGGAAAATATTGTTAAAGGTCCCCTCAAGCATGTTTAACCATGGCCGGATAAAGACATCACATCTGACACCAAAGATCATCCTTGAGTAGAGACAGGGATTATAATCTGTGTCCCTGTGTACACTGGTTCACCTTGTCTAAATGTAATATTACTCAACATTATTTGCAAAGTTTTATGTTTATTGGCCTGTTTATTAATATTATATTAGCCTTTAGTAAGGAACAGAAAAGTAGAAATGTTCCATGTACTTCGTGCTTGTACGCATGGGAGAGTCGTGAGCAACAAATAGCTGGATTTCACCACCTGAACAATACATAACGGGATTTTGTGTTGTTGTCAACGGCAACGAATAATAATGATGATAACCTGCAAGAACTGATAAAATATTATCCCATGAGTTTTGATTCATAATGAATAATCTCAGTAATCAAAACATCATCTTTTTTTTAAAAGTGGAAATGACATGAAAGTGTTACACTCCCACTAGTTGATAAATGTCTTGTATGTGGAAACTATGCAATAAACTATCGCCTGACTTTCCCTGGTGTCCTCTCAGCTTCCTCAAATACCCCGGATACCTCAAAATGATTGTGTTCTGTTCAACTGTTTAGTCAAAGACACATCGAACAAATGCATCAGATATAACCACACGACACACAAACACAACTGCTTCATTTTTAAAACATATGCTTATGTATGTACAAAATGTATCCTTATCGTCTGTGAATTAACACATGCACCTCGACATACATGCATTACACGAGGTGCCAGCACATATTGCAATAAAACATACGAATAACTGGTAGAATATAGATCTACTAAAACCCCCACAGCTGGTTTAAAGAGATCTGTCATATTTCTCGTACCCAAAGGTGAACGTCATGCATGAGGAGCTGTGAGACCCGCTGATGACTCGAGGTATGTGCACTTGTTTGTCCTTGTGTTTTTACTTTATGCACAAAAAGCCATTTGCCATTTGTATATTTGTACAAATGATATTTTATGTGTGTGTGGACAATAGATGAAAGAATTCCCTACTCACTCATGTCAGTGATACACGAGTAAATCCAGCCATGTGTGATGGCATTAGGACCTTTTTTCAAACACTAGACCCTCGGGCAGCTTTTCACTCTCGTGTACATGTTGCCTTAGGGAGTTGTTTGCATATAGTGACTGTATACGGACAGACTCCTGCGTGCAAGTCAGGATGCCTATTACCATAGCAACACTATCTCCAAGAAAGCGTGAGTGAGGCATGCTATAGCACCATGCCTGCCTGTTGTATGCAACTGTGCATATCTAATCAAAGACTGACAGGCCCCTTTATTAAACAGCATAGTGTTGCCCCAAGGGAACGAGAACTAATGCAAAACATTTTCACAGCTTTGTCGGAATGAAAGCTTCTTGTCAAGATGTTTGAGGCACGTCTTTATTGCAGCGCAAAATTAGCCTTAAAAATATTTTTTAAATTGTACTTATGTTCAGTGATTCAGTTAAAAAATGTCATTTCCCCTAACAAATGCTGAAGGAAAATTCCAGTGGAAGAAGGAGAGAATTACAGATTTTCGTGCCCAGATTTCATGGTTTCACAATCTGGTCCAAATCATGACCCAACTATGTAAAAAAAAAATTCCACTTGATATGCAGAAGAAGTGTTTGTGATGCTCACTGGAAAAAGGATGTTTCCCATCCTGCCATGGCAGTAAATATGTCCGGAGTATATTATCTACTGTATTTTAGATAAAGTGGTGTAAGAATACAAGTCCGAAAACCTTCATATTCATTTTCTCACGATTAGGAGGTCTTCCATGTTTTTTCTTTCCTTTCAAACAAGCCCAGATGTGGACACAGAGTGGCCAGAGCTCCAGTGGTCAGGGGTGTGGCTGACAGCATGGAGGAGTTTGTTTTAATATGTCCACTTGGAAAATCCTCAAGGGAAATATCATAGATTCTGCTGCAGATGTTTCACTGCGTTTGCATGCTTGGAATTGGGGTTGGGCCCTTTGATCTAAATGAAAATGCACCACAGAGGTTTGCAGAGCGGGTGAGTTGAAGCTCCTATGCCGAGTGCAGATCAGAAACCCACCTCAGGTTTTTCCCAGGTCCCCCTGCAGAGTCTACCTTCTGTGATCAGAGACATGGGAATACCACGGCCCGTCGCCTTGATCCATCTCTGACTTGGCACAGCTTGTGACCATTTGGCATTTCCAGTGGAAACACTCTGAGCCGGTGCCAGCAATGGCACGCTACCAGTGCCCGCATGCTTTCTCTCGCAGGGTTCAAGTCGTCTCTATCATCATAGTTTTACTCTTTATTAAAAGTTAAACAATCATCCAAAACAATAAAAAATGACTACTCGCTACATTTTATTGGCTGTGAATAAAATGGCATTTATTAAGCACCTGCTTAATTACATTTTCATTCAGACCTGCACATAACTCACTCATTATTAACATTAGTCTAAGAGTAGGTGATGTTTATTTTAGATGACAAGAAGAAAAGTACTAAGCTTAATACATTTAACTGTACTGCATGTGTTTTTCTTTGGCTCCAGACAGATTTTCACTGTCCCTTTGTGACCTGACTGTTGCTCGGGGAGACAGGGTCTGTGACCGCTGACTGTGGCCTGTCGGGCTTTGCTCTCTGCAGATGTTCCTAAGCTCTATTTGACTGCTCACTCACAACACTGCCTGCCCTCTGTCACCATGGGATGGCTCAGGCGTGTTCTTTCATTGGGTAATCTCGGGAGGCCATTACCTGCAATGGAGGTTTTTTTTTTTTTGAAGGTTAATGTTTTCCGATACAGTCGGAAGCTACAAGCCAAACTGCGGTTCCAGAATCTACTTTTGGATAATTTTTGATTCAGTTTCATCAGGACCGAGTTCATTTCTTTTCACTGCTGTGGTTGGGTTCATTTTTATTTGTGAGATGGTTCATGCTGGTCAGTATTTTGTGATGCATTTGTTTTACATTTATCTAATGTTTCAGGTTGTGGAGGTTTCTAAGCTTTTTTTATTCAAGAAATCCTATTGCAACCTCCGGACCAAAGACCAAGTTCCATGTTAGGAAGATTAAGATATACTAAATAATAATCACACAGCAAGCAGACAGATATACAGATTCAGTCCCAAATGTTATTAAAATATTAGCCAGGAAACCGAAACAATGAGTGTAATTACATGTAGTTTCTAGCTGTAGTATTTGCACAAAAAATACCAGTATTGATCCTTATTGGACACCGTTTTCAGTATTGCAGAATCGGGATGAGGTAATTATTCTACTTACTATTATTGCTATAATAACACAATTTCCTGTATATTTTTGCAAACGACCACCATCAGTTTTTGTCTCTTGTTTGGATATTAGACGACGCCACGGTTTCAGGTATTTGCTATGTAAAATTTGACATCATGTGTGAAGTGATTCCCCAGTGGGGGAAAAATTCTCAAATTGAGCCTGGATTTGGACATTTTGATTTACAGATGTCGGAAACTTGTGAGGAAATAAGTAAAAACGTGTTTAAATCCAAACTCTAAAATGCAGTTGTTAAAGTAATTTAGGATAAAAGTGGTTTGGCAGGGGAGAGTCCTGGGCCGATACTGTAATTGTGAAATATATAAAAACCTCTATTATTGCATTTTTATAACATTACAGGAATATGTGTTCAAGTCACAGCCTTTGTTGTGTACATGCAAAACTAAGAGTTCAGACAGAAGCTGTATGTCTGGATTTCCAGCTCAACTCTTGCTGCAGTTACTTTCCAGGCCTTTAGGTGGCCAACATGGATTGTGTGTGTGTGTGTGTGTGTGTGTGTGTGTGTGTGTGTGTGTGTGTGTGTGTGTGTGTGTGTGTGTGTGTGTGTGTGGAACTGCAGGCTGAAATGTGCTGCTGCTGTGGCTCTGTAAAAGGACATCAAACGCACTGTATTTCCATAAAAAAATAATTATAGTTCCTCTCATTATGTTGTGGTTTCCTTTTCCTCATGTTAACAGTCCTTATAAAGTTAGAAAAGATGACTCGGATTATATTAATGATATTATCAGAATTAGGAAGCTGCAACATATGTGACAAACTGAAAGGAATTTATGAACATTTTAAAAATAAAGTTTCACACTCTTTTGTCTTGTGTCATGAAAAACATTTTAGTGCAGACGTAGACTTTCATGTGTCATCACTATACTCACTTTACAAAATGTACTTTACCCTGAAGTTATTTCCTCATTATACTCAGATTACTACCACTGCATACGCACTAAGTCGTATATCAAGAAGCTGATCTGGAGTCTTCTCGAAAGGAAAACGTCCTGTCACAATAGCCACAGTAATATTGGGCAGATCTATTACACGTGTACAAGCTAGTTGCAACTCATGCGTCATTAAGTGTTGTAAAAACCCCAAAACATGTGTGGAGGTGAAGCTTTTATCAATTAGATGGAATGTAAATAATTGTTTCGTGGTTAAAGTAATTACACAGCGCCTCGCTCACCGGTGAAGTTAAAAGCAAAGTCAGGACCTCACAAGCTATTTAAGACACTGCGGGCTATGCCTGCACAAACTAAACTCTCAGGGAGCCAAGCACTAAGGAGCCAGTAAAAAAAAAAAACACCCTCATTTAAGAAGCAGTTACTTGGTTCTCTGCCTTGAGATGAAAACATGCCGCTACGCCCCGCCAATCTTATGCAACGTTGTGCATGTACAGTGTGCGAGCTCGGCTAAATGTAAAGTGAAGTCAGCGGCGCTTCTCTGAAGAGTCAATATAAATTACAGGAGGCCTGAACACAACTATAATCATTACGTCTTGGCAGCGGTAAAGCAGCAATTTAGCACTACTGAGGCCTATTTAGCAACTTTGGCCCACACTGACAGGAGAAAATCGATATTTTATTTGCCATGCAAATATCCAGTGCTCAGGGACAACGAAGAGCACTTTCTAATGTTTGTCTCTTTGTTTGCCATTGCACAGATTACCAGCAGTTTGTGTTTGTGGCCTTCTTTAACCTCAAGCTCCAGTGCCTACATGTGGCAGAGTAATTTCTAAATCACACTGCCATTACTGAGCAGCTCTTTTTTTTGCAAAAAAAAAAAAAAAAAATGGATCCACAAGTTCTTCCATGTTACTTTAACCTACTCCAGCTATTACCTGGGGAGACAGAAGTCTTTGATTTCTTTACAGACAAGGAAAAGGTGAAGATTCTTTTTAATATTCTGTTTTTAATCGTTTTTTTTTAACTAGTTTTATATTAAAATGTTTGATCTTGTCGGAATCTGACTTCAAAGACATTTGTGTTTGAATAGAAAAAAAAAACCCCACAGTAGTTGTTACACTATTAAAAAAACACGCCGTGCACTAAATGCCAGATCTTCTCAGAACAAAAGGTTAAAGAAAAGTAATTAATATTTCAAATTCAGGGGTGTGTTTGGTCCTTTTTACATCACAGGTTTTTCTATCAGAGCATGAAATCCTGATTGCAAACATCTCAACTGGTTTCGACAAATATTCCCAGTGGACAAAGTGACATTGCCTGTAATGAACAATTCCAGCCCAGTTAACTGAAATGATCATCTTTATTGAACAACCCCCACACCTGAATCACAGTACTGAAAAATATATGATGCAACTGTTTCAGTAACTCTTACACATTTTGCAGAAGCTGTGTGGCCAGTTTTCTATTTCTATTTAAATTTCAGCATGTTTTAATGGAAACATGAGGTGGAAAGAACATGACGTCTCCACATAGAACAGCTTGAGATACCGTAAACTGCAGCATTGTCACGTAACAACTACGGTATCTTTGGATCTTCAGACAGCAGTAATCACTTCCTAATTGTGTAGATTCTGCGTCAATTGTGCAAGTATCACTGTACACCGAGCAAATTCGCCCAACTTCCCGTATGACTTACTGTTTGCAGACATTGCAAAAAGAATTGAACAACCTCCACAGCTAATTCACAGTACTGACAAATACATGATACATGATGTTTCAGTAACTCTTACACATTTTGCAGAAGCTGTGTGGCCACATACTTTCCACTCAATTTTGCTTTCACAAATGTGGACCGGTGTGGACCGGCTTCTCCTGTCTGCATGCCAAACTGTCCATGGGCAAGACCCTGAACCCCCAAGTTGCCGCTGTCAGGTTCAGATAAATCCCCTTGGATAAAACACGTCTGCCAAATGACTAAATGCAATGTAAATGAGTTACCTCACACATTCCTCACAGCCTTCAAGTAATCACAGCTGAAGACATGTGCCAACTCCTGTAATTTCTCTAAGCAAACCTCCCCCATCAACTACTTCGAGGAACACAGCTGGTGATCAAAGTCAAGCGCACCCCTTACGATCAGCCTTCATGTTTGCCGATGAGATGCCACCACAGAACATAAACCGAATCGGGAAAAATGTAAAAGCACGGAATTTAAAATACAAGACAGAGGCCGACTTGGTTTAAAAGATTAGAAGCACAGACAAACCCTTGGCATCTGATGCTGTCCTTGGTTTCCTTTCCAATGTACACATTGCCCACCATTATGTTTCAGAGATGGTGGTATGTTCAAACCTTGTCCTTTCTGCCTTAAAAGGACATCAGTTGGTCTATGTTTATAGGGTTATGAGATGGGAGAGTTTATTTTAGCTTCGCTCAAGACTTTAAAATGCTTGTCCACTTTGTTTTGGGGAGAGGAGCTCTCATTAAACGAAACAGGCTATTTCAGGGCTGCCTTTAATTCCTAATTTGTGCAGTGTGCTTGGCTGATTTTAAGTCAAGACAAACGTTTGCTTTAGATCGGGGCTGTGCTGATGCTATCAGGGATGTTCACTGGGCCCAAGCATCATTATGATTGATAAAGTGCTGAGATTTTCCTGAAGATGAATGACTGGAAAGTCTCCAAGGCAGAGGACACCCACTGTCATCAGCCAAGACTGGTTTCCTATAGAAAACCTGTGCACTACTAGAGTGAAAACTGACCCTGTCTGTCATGTTTTTATTTTGTTTTCTTTTCCCAGTGACCACATCAGTGGAGTCATTTTTTTACATTTTTTTTTTTTTTTTTAGGAACTGGCTCAGCAGCGCCTGGACATGAATGGGACATTTAGAGGACTGTTGACTGGGACCTGTGTTGAGCCTCACATGTGGTCTGTGACCCTCATTTCAAACAGTGTTGGAAAAAAGAAAAACAGGATGCGTAAAGCGTTTGACTCAGCCCATTTGTGCGTGAGAGTAAAAGTGAGGCAACGGAGCAAGTCCAGGCATGTCGAAAAGAAAATAATATGGTGATGGTCAGAGTCTCCTGTTCCTGCTGGGTTTAGTTCATGATCTAATAACGCTCAGCTCTACAAACACAGAGAAAACTTTAAATGTGGCCTGTTAAGTATTTCTCAACCTTCCTGTGAAACCAGGATTCTTACATCTGTATTCTTTTTGTTTTACCACCGTGCGATTCCAAACTGTTTCTCTTGTTTCTAAATTGTCTTTAAACTAATGTTCCACGACACAAATTATACTGTCTGGTAATTGAATGACTTCTGAGAATGTTTTAGGTAACAGCTAAGATTAGTTCCGCTCATCCATTTTACGTTCATGCTTGAATGAAAGTTAAAAATAGTAAAGTGCTGTGTGTATTTCTAACAGTATGAAAATCTACAGATCATCCATGTGAGAAAAAGTCTCTTCAACGAAAGCACTTGGGAAACTCTACACCCATTCAATACCACATCACCTCTTCAACCTTAGAAAGAAACACAAAGTGCCATAAGAAACCATCAATCTCTGTCTAAAGCGTGACAGAGCCCCTGTGTTTCGCTAAATCTAAAAGCTAACACGGGGCAGCGGTGAGGTTTCTCTCTGTCTATGGATCATGTCCCGACTAGCAGAAGGAAGAAGGCTGTCATTTGGCTAAAATACCAGGTGAAAATGACTGTGTGGGATAGTAACCTACTACAAAAAGAAGGATCTTTTGCTTTGTGAACAAATTTTATAAATGTGCGTCTTTCTTTTTTTCTGAGAACTAAATTAATTAATTAACAGCTATAGCAAATATAACACATCCAATATACAGGATATGAAGAGTCTCTGTATGTTGTATATCTGTCAGTGTGACGGGATCGAGGTCCGCTGGCCACCAAGGGGAGCTCCCACTGAAAGATTACCCACAGACCCCTGGGGGATTATGTGACCTTTATCTCCTAGAGCCATATGGAGCACACATCTGTCACCTGTGCACCACCACATGTTAGTGTCCTGCTATGACATCACAAAGTTAATGTGCAAACTTTCTCTTTGGCACTTTGGCATCCATCACTCCATTTAGCGTGCAGGTACAACAATGTCGAATCAGCACATTAATCTTATCTAACTAGGACGATCGAGAGCTGTGTATTAAAACGTTTCACAGTCTGGTTTCTTATTTTACGTTTAAGCAGCTTCTTAGCGTGTGGAGACACATCACATTAGACACAACTCAGACACAAACCTGATAACATTGTGGAGTTTAAAGACTCTTTTCTGTTGAATTTTGCAGTTTGAGTTTTCAATGAAGTCGGACACGTTTATGTGTTGAATCATACACAGTATCAGATCACACTGCCTTCAGGTCAACATCTGGTAAAAATAATACAGTTTCCAGTCATTATTCCAAATTGTCTAGTTGTTATTTTAGTAGCACGGTGCTGTATTCAGACAATTCTGCCTTCACCTTAATTTTTATACGTGACACTTTCCACTTTCACTTCGGTGATTGCAAAACCCAGAAACCATCACAACTCGGTCAGTTTGTCCAACTCATCAAAATGAACCTTTTCATGTGATGCATTTGTGAAAATGGTTTATTCAATTCGTGCCACTGACTCACATTTCTTTGTAAAGGAACATAATCTCTTCTGTTTAATCAAACCATGTCACTTTGACTGTTCTGGCTTGGAGCCCAAGCATCTTCAGTTTTAGTCAAAGAAAATACTTAACTCCCTGGAAGTTTTATTTTTGCTCCTCAGAATATTAAAATAAAGGACTAAAATAAAAAGAGGTCTGCCTTCCTCTTAGTGTGACTTCATCATCAGAGACGCTCAAAGTGTAATTCCAGGCTTAACGAAACACACTACCCACAGTCAATGACATGGGCATCAGTGACTTTTGCCCTTGTGTTCTGTTAGGGATGCATTTCCCTCATGGCCATTTGTGAGGGGGTTGATGTTAGCAGCATTAGCTGGCAGAGGCTTGTCCGAGTTAATCCTCGACTCTCCGTACATCTACAGCCCCACGTGGCCTGTGGTATGACCATGTGGTGGATTGGTTCTATATAAATAAAGTTGAATTGAATTGAAAGAATGGAATTGTAGGAGATATTTTTTGACATTAATGTGCTTTCTCTAGCTTTCAAGTGCTTGAGCGTGAGGTATTCAGTCAGATGGCATCTACTGTACTAAGCTCTTTGTCAAGGAACATGATACATTTGAGGAAGAGGAGGTGACAACTTCTCACCTGATAATATCTTTGTACAGATGATTATTGAATGCGATACGACTGTCTCCAACAATTAAGAGACAAACTGCAATCACAATGTTTTCAGAGTGCATTAGGTTAGTAACACAATGAGGAAATGTTGACAATTCACGTGACTGGCCAGTTACAAATGTAGTCTGTCGACACCGAACATATCATCCATCCATTATCTCCCACCGCTTATCCTATTTGGGTTGCCGCGGGGACTGGAGCCTACCCAGGCTGTCATTCAGCGGGAGGCGGTGCACATCCTGGACGTCCCGTTCTCGGTACCCAGCCACATTTTTGCATTTCATTCATTCAAAAATAGGTTGTATTAGAGCGTAACGTGTTTACAGTTTAGTTGCAGGAGACAGGGCTGACAACTTGCACGGTGACTTATACAGCTGTTTCAGTATCCTTTATACTGCAGGACGACAGTTTGCCTGTGATTCTCAGTTTTGGATAGTTTTTGCTTATCCCCTACTCTGACATAATTGATGTACCTATTTGGATGTTCGATGTGCAGTGGAGTTCAGGAAAAACCTTTTATCTTGGTGTGATCGTGTGAAGTGGTTGAAAACATAACGTAAGACGGAGGCTGAAATGGGAGACATCTGTCAGATTATTAAACTGGTGGTATATTTAACAGGGAAGTGGTCCCTGCTTTGTAAATGGCTTCCTGATCCATAATTATTACTACACTACAAGTCGAGGGGCCTTACATTCCCAGCAACAACAGCCGGTTCTCTCCAAACCACTCCTGCAGCAGCCTATAATTATCAAAACATGACATTGCACTGGTCAGTGTGGCCTTTCCATCAATATATGGTGGATCAATTAGGGCTGCTGGGGATGTCATCTGCGAGGAGCTGCTATATTTTTCCCATCGGTCGGCGCTCAAAGACCCCACCCACATTGAAATGTCCTCAAGTTGCGATCAATCCAAGCTGCATGTTGAAATTTATAGCCAGTGGCCAGTTACAGGAGATGGATGTTTGCAAATGTGAGGGCTTTGCAGTAGTTGTAGTGAATCTTCTAAGATTTCCTTTAGGAGATACAATAATATCTCTTGAAGCAAAAACAGGACGGAGCTATAACGCTTTCTTTTTATCTGCAGGGATACTTTGACATTTTCAAATATAGTTGTTTTCATTTTACACCAGACATCTGTGCTTTATTGTGTCTAAGAGGGCTTGTTGACATCATTAAAATTCTGCATACAGGCACAGTTAACTATCTGCTTTCAGCAAGGTGTGGCCCATGGTTTTATTGGGGGCATACAAACAGCACCTCCAAGGCCCTTTAGGGAAATAATGGAGATTAGATCCAAAAATATAACAACAAGTAACATTCCCCGATTTCTTGAGTGAGTTGGAATCATGATGTAACCTTTTGTGGTAGGTTGTGATTCATATATTTGAAGATACTGCTTATGTGGACTTACTTAAGAGTGTTGTCTAGGAAAAGTCAGCAGTGATGTGAAATGACAGAGATAAGTGGAAACTTCCAAACCACTGTTGTTGCTGCCATCGGCTAAAGTGCTGGTGGTTGAGATTTGAGATAGGGCCAGAGGGGTTTTTAGGCTCTTGGGAACGGACAAGTATGACAGATGGAACGCGTTCTCAATATTGTGCGACGCAAGCAGAAAGAAAGCAAGTGAGCAAACGTCCAAACTTGGATTTAAAGTGCAGACACCAGCCACACATGTATTTGTAGTCTGAAGTCACTGAAAGCTTTTATGACTTAATAATGTGAGAAATGCACAAGAGCCAAACGTTACTAATGCCATGTTAGTAGTCAGCAGCTTAGCATAGTTTAACCCCCCAAAAATGAATTAGTAAGCTGTAGATGTACCAGTAATATATATTTCATGTCAACAAAATAGTGAGTGATGTGTCCTTTTGTGAAGGAACCATTAGAACATTTTATAATTTCTTAACATTATATGTATGGATGTGTGGGATGTTCCCTCTTTTCTTCTTTACAGATCTGCATGTGAAAAGGCCAAATGAGCAGTTTGTTCGACCTGTGATTTGGTTTAGTAGGAGGTGATGTTGGAGATGAGTGTTAGGCTGATTCACGTGTAGAAAAGGCAGAGAGACACTAACTGTGCCTCAGTTTTCTGATGAGAGCAAACGTCGAACTGCCAAACGCACTGAAAGACTTGTTTTTGGTTATTTTGGAGACACCTGAA
The DNA here is from genome assembly GCF_033026475.1 of Channa argus. Lineage (NCBI taxonomy): Eukaryota > Metazoa > Chordata > Actinopteri > Anabantiformes > Channidae > Channa > Channa argus. Next base: position 21,802,322 of record NC_090206.1, read on the forward strand.
CTGTTAATCAGCTGCTGGTGTAGCGTTTGCACCATCATGGGAAACACAGCTTCTGTTTTTTGGCTTCGGCTCATTACTACACGCTTCCTTAGTTAAGTGACATCTGAGGGTTTGTTTTTCCCAAACAAATGTAAATAAAATTAATAAATAAAAATCGCACCAAGATGCTGCAGTCTAGTCCGACAATCGCCCCTTTGGTTTCACAGCCACGGAGGTAAAGAGCAGAGGGGCATGTGAGTGGAGGGTGGAAGCGTCAAGTGCTGGACTGTAGTTACATAAATATATAAAACCCCCCCACACACACTAAAAGCCAGACCGAATGTCCATGCTGTGTCACATCTTGTGCCAGTGCAGTGAGGTTTCCTCTGAAGAGAAACACTGCACCGTCTAAGGAAGGCAGTCTGTTTAATATTATAAAAACCACACTGGGAGCCGGCGGGTTTATGCAGTAGCATCTGGCGTCACCGCAGTTGCCTGCCGGGGCGCACATTAGATCAGAATAATTGGCCAGGACAACAGCGTGAGATGGACAAATGAGAACCTCCTCCTGGGTGACCTAATGGCCGAGGGGGAGAATGAACGACACTGCTCAGTGTCTAATAAGGAGCACGGAGAATAAAGAAGAAATAGATAAGGCTTCCAGTTTGAGGTTTTATGGAACACTTGTGATGGGGAGGAAATAAAGAAAGCGACTTACAAGTGTTACACTGGGCCAAATACCTTCAAATAAGCAGGATGTTTAGTGCGGATACTTTTAATTATTACGCATGCCAATTTATAAGATCTGGGTTGAAAATCTCTGTGTTGTATTTTCTGGTGTTGAAATATTTCATGATATTGGCGACACGTCTTGACTTGTATCTATTAATAAAACACTGTTCCACAAGTGGTATCCAAGCAAGGCTAATTAGGATGGCGAATATTTCAATGTCTAACTCCAGTTTGATCCAAGTTTACTGTTAATGCTCCTTGGCAATGAGTCTTTATGCAGTATTTGCCTTTAAGATATTTCCCAGATATGACTCCTGGACCTAGTTTGAAGGAAGCATACAAGTCATTTCTGGTATCAACAATAAATCTAGAGTGACGTCAGTGGAAGAAGACAGTCAGATATGACTAACTCTACACGAAGATGTATTTCACAGCATATTGCCTTCTATACTTCCATCGACCCATCTATTATCTGGTACCACTTATCTTAAGTTTTTAAACTAACATCAAATTGATATTAGTGGAAGCTGGTTTTCACAATTAGTTTCAAGAGTCTGGTTTGCTACCTTCCGAGTTTGTTCATCATTCCCGATACGTGTACCTCTTATTAGAAATGGAAGACTTTATTTTTGACGTTCGGTACAGTGAAATACACAAACAGTTGCTGCGAAAGTAGAGATAAATAACTGTTTGATACAGAACAGGAAAAGCAACCATGAAACAGTGGAAACCTAACAATGAACAATGGAAATGCAGGCTAACAATACTGTAGTGACAAATGTTGCAAACATGGGATTTTGGCCCAACATTCCCTTTCATTAAACAAATAAATATGTAACACGAACAATTTCACATGTGGCATGAAATGCTTGATGCTAGGCATTCCTGAAGCACTCGACACTGCGGAGATGGTTTAAATGCATCCAGCTGTGCAACATTTGAGCTCATTACGAATTTCTGGTGAAAAAGTACAAAAAACAAAACAAAACAAACAAACAAACAAAAAAAAAAAACCAGAAGAAATGTAAATAGAATATTTACACATATAACAGTCTCGTTAGTGATCCATCTTAGTGATACAATGGCTGCGTTTAACCGCAGATCAAATCTGCAGCAAAACAAGAGAGAAAAATGAAAAAGCACTTTTCTTTTTCTTGATGGTAATAATAGAGGAGCAGAGGGAGGGAGGCAGTCAGAGCCTGCTCGCTTTTAGATATAAGACAAACTCAAACAAAGAAGCTCCCATTTTCCATGACACTATCAGCCCACGCTGGCTGAACTTTAAAAAAAAAAGAAAAAGAAAGACCTCAACAAGAACAGGAAAAACTGCCTCAATGTTCTTATCTCTGAGGAGCTGAAGAAAATGGTCTTCAGAGCATATAGGTAATAGCGCAGATCTGCTCCAGTGAATTTTTGTCTCTCTAAAATGCACTCAGAGCACGTACTCCACAGCAGTCAAATCCATTCAGAAGATTTATTAGATTCCAGTCTGTTCTGCTTCATCCAATTAGGAAAGGACAACAGGATAAAAAGAGAATCTTGTTAGCCCCTAGTAGAAGTGGATGAGATACAGAACTCTGCAACAGTGGCAGAGGTTCATTTTTAATGTCCCGAGTGAGTCCAGTGGCAGCTAGTACACGTGTGGGGTCAGTCCAAGTCATCTTTACACTCACAGGCACACTCCTCGTGGTGATCCAAGGGCACGTCAGTCATGGACTTCTGCAGGCCTTTTCCAGCACTTCTGTGTCTCAGCAGTAGAACCTGGTGAAAACAAGGATGCTGTAATAAAGAGCTTATCATCAAACAAAAGCATATCCAGGTGGTTATTGTTTATACCGAGCACTGATTGTTTTTTCTTTTACAATTTTTTAAAGATTTTCACTGAAGCCCTAAAAGGACAAATTTGACTTTTTGACCCACTGAATAGTTTTTATAATGTTTTCAGAGTTTTCATTACACCGACGACTTAATCGAATTTATTTACTCATTAGTAATACTGAGACACATTATGCATCACTTTCAACTTTTTTTTAAATACAAAATGCTACATAATTTATCTTAATGTGGAGAGGTACAGTTGAACCCTTCTGTAACACAAATTTATTGAACGGCACCGGCAGCAGTGCAGAGGAATTTACTTCTAAAGGCGGAATTATGTTTCATAAATGTCAACGTGGACCTGGGCAAAGAAGAGGATTATGGGTAACTGCATGCTGCAGAGGCTCGCAAAGGCCCCGGACCAAAAACAAATGAAACGAAACGAAAACAATGAAGACAACGCAGAGACAGGAAGACAGATGAGCAGTTAGAGGATCGGTTAGCAGACAAGGTTAGAAAATCTAAGCACAACTTGCCCGTTTTGTTTTTCTCTCCATTTAATAGTTTAGTGTAGTAATGGGGTAACTTTACTTTCCACTTCCTGTTTGCAAAATGTGACACTGCCCCCTTGTGGGCGCGTATATCTGCCGTGCAAGTCTACCAGAAACATGCGATTGTCTTCAAACGTAACAGAATGCAGAAGTATAAGTCTTAGTCTTATTGAGTGAGGTTCACCCCTCTAACCAATCCGAGAAAAGCAACAATTTCTGAGTGATTAGTATGTTTTGACACGAAAGAATACTGGCTACATTTTTTGTTTTTTGTCATTTGTAGCTTAATTTATAAATCTAATAATTTAGCCTAAGCGTAGTGCAAGAAAAAAAGTCACTGCCGTTCATTGTCTTTTCTTCTGGGAGGAAAACTGTTCTAGGTTTCAATGAGCACAAACGCTGTGAAATCACGTCTCCTTGTTTTATCATTTTATCATTTCATCATATTATTTTGTCATTTTTTGTCTTAAATATTATCCATTTTGAGTGTCATCCAACTGCTTTAGTCCAATGTACCAAATTATTCAGGTGATATTGATATTTACCTCATGGTATTTCTTCGTGACCCTGGTGGGAACACACTGGCAGTCGTAGCAGCGGTGTGAGCAGCAGGCACAATTTCCACCGCAGCGCTTCACCAGGACGCAGCTGGGCCAGAAAATGGCATCTGTCCTCTTCAGCTCCTCACGCAAGGACACCGAGAAGTTGCGCGGAGTGCAGCTGTACAGTCGAACTTCCTCCCTCAACACATTGAGATCGGCTCCACCTCAAAGACGCGCAGAAGACTTTATCAGAAACTCTTCACGTTTAAACAAATCTCTCACAAATCTCGGGGATTTGAGGCTTTTCTAACATTATAAAACTATTTCTATTATATTTGATTGTGAATATGTAGTTGGATGCTTTACTGTGTTATTACCTTTCAATGGTTAAAGTTAAAAATGTCCTACCTCTGGCTTTCCTATTATGGATGAAGGATTTCCCTAGGACATGCCATGTGGGTTTGTATAACTCTTCCATATCCAGCTGCCATCGCTCTGGCTCCAGGTACTTCATGACCTCCTCCACAGTGTTGAGCTCTGCCACAGCCTCTGACAACTCCTCAATATCCTGCAGAGCTGGAGGAAGCACCACAGGAACCTCAGGGTCTGATACACTCTGCAGGAAAACAGAGAGAGAGGACACAGAAAGGTCATTTATACATGCAGAAACAGAAATATGCATTAGGCTACAGGTCGAGCTTTAATAGGGTCCACATTTGATGGACCTGTGCACTGGACAATTCTTTAAAATGTGTCACATTAGATACGCAATGCTGCCCCAGCATCACAAGGTTTTGCCACAGAGACACTAGGTAGTTTTCACACCCGAAACCATGTTATTGCCACAACTGCCTGAGGATGCTTACAGGCACTTTTTCTGACATTTAAGAGCTTGTAAGGCCGCTCCACTGTAGGCTGCTAAAAGAGGAAAATTACACAGAGGGAACGACTTTGTCAGCAGTCACATGAAGTGTTTATGTCTATGATGTGAAAAGCTGTTAAGGTATAAAAAGAAAGGGGAGTTTGACTCCAACTGCAACTGTACATTTTCTGTTATGGTGGAAATTGGGTTTCAGTCTCATTAAATGCCCCAGTGGTTTGGACTTAAACAGGGACCGTGACATTCGGGGCCAGCTGGGGTCCAATTTAAACTCTATGTGTTAGAACTGGTAATGTGTGGAAGTGTGACTACAGCCCCTGATGATCACTGGCAGCTATTTTACATGAAAGCCTTCACACACTGGATGTACTGGATTGGAAATTTGATAGCTGATGGAAAAGCTTCTCCTCCAGGAGCCAAAATTAATATTTTAATCTAATATTCCCCTCAAACTCGGTTGACAGCTGCAGCCGACATTATGGAAATGCTGAGTGCCTCCCCACCTCATCAACATTCCCCAAAGGTCCAACAAGTCCTCCAACCTAACAGCCATATACAGACGTCATTTGTCCCTACTCTGACGACTCATAGGAGTAAACAAGCCACAACCATACTGATGACCTTCATCATTGTGGTACCACTAAAAAACATGGCTAGGGAATGGCTGGAAACTGGAATATGTTGCTTGACCAGATGAACCTCGGGGTTACTTTTTTATAGGAACAAGTGCGTGTTTACCAAACACAGCCCATTTCACATCAGAAGTAACATCAGGCAAAACCATATGAACATATCCCCGCTACACAAATGCCAACATGTAATGCTGACCAAACACTGGTACATTTGTCAACTGAATTATTTTAAAAGCAAACCCGCACATGCTTCGTCACTACATCCGTTTTATAAATTCCCATCTGACAGGAATATGTTTTTTACAGTTGTCCTCACCCTTTGTTTTTGTAAAATTAAAGGACAGGATTCTGTGTTTAAAAACAAAAACAACAACAACAAAAAAAAAACCCAGCAGTGACGTCATCCATCTAAATACCAGCGAGGTACCTGTTGCATACACTGCTGTTGAGGGGCAAACGTGAATTAATGGCATCATGTTTTAAGTTGTCGGATGTGATCACATCTGTGTCACCTCCTCTGCACACTTTGCATGACAACATTTGTCCCTCAAGGGCTTGTAGGCGTCTGTATTATTATTATTTTTTTTTCAAGTTCCCAACTCTCCAGGCTCCGGAGCGCAGTCACAAAGAAGATTGATACCTGGGGTGTTGGTCTTCCCACGAGAGAAGAGGCTAATCTGTTAAACCTTTCAGTCCTGTGATGCTGCATTTGTCCAACATGTCAGCTCGCTGGTCTCTCTAATCTTTTGTGACTGACAGGTAGAAGGCAGCACTGTGACACTTACAAAAACTGCAGCTTGTGGAGCATTAAAAACATGTGCCGCTGGGCTTAGCAGAAATGTTTGAATATAAAATAAAAATGAATCAAGGCATTGGTATCTTCCTTTTGATGAGCTATAGTGAAGAATTCGAATGGAAGTCAGTGAGACATCAGGGTTGGGGGGGTATTTCCACATCACTCACACAGCAAAGGATATGTGGTTAAATTCCTATTTACTACTTATTCTAAAAATGCTGGCATTCATGGCAATGCAAAACCACAACACGTTCAAGTTTATGCACAGGAATACGGATGTCAAGCTGCAACTACTCACAAGTGGAGACACACTGAAAGTAGTCCAGCGTTGAGAAGCAGCAAAGATATTTCAAATGGCTAAATTTTCTTTTTTCAGCTCATCTAAATACTTTTAAGTCTAGGCTTAAAACCTTCCTCTTTAATAAAACAGGAGACGTTCCGTGGTACTTAGAAGTCCCTTTGGTTCAGACTTTAAATATTGTAAAATGCCAGTGGTTTGACATGGCGGCACCACAGACTACAAAAATACAGCTGATGCACAGCTGGGTTCGACAGACTTGACTCATTTTAACAAGTCCACCTTAGTGGCTTTTTAACCACTTAAGCATATCTTTGGCTTATTTGGCCCCTACTGAGATAAACAGACACAAATGTAAATGGAACAGCTGTGAAGAAGGAGTCATCTTCTAGAACCACAGAGTTGCAAGCACAAGTGAACTGAGCAACTTCTTCTCTGAGCAAAAGCTGTATTTCCAAGCACCAGATGAAAACTGTGATTCTCGGTAGTCGAGCTTTGGCAGTGGCAAACAGTGCGGACTGGAAGCCATTAACAGCTTGCGAATGTCGACGGTGCAACACTCCCCCCCCCAATTAGTGGCGCTCTGCAAACTTTGCTTCGTAAGTGGAGGCCAAGCAATCCTTTAGAGACACATCAAGATGGTGTGAATAAGGGTATAAGTAGCAGATGAGAACTCCCATTTACGAAATTCGGGATCAGGGGATTTAAACGAACCATCAACTATAACAGGAGGAATTTTAGAGCAACGTCTGTTTGTCCAGTTTGACACAGAACACTTTGTGTAAATCATAGTTTGCTACTGAAAGAGGTCATAACACATACAAAACTAAGTTCAATGATACAGTGCAGAATCACAGTAGTGACTAATGCTCTGAGTTTCAGTACGAATTATTTAAAAGCTGTTCCTAATCACCATAACTAACTCATGATGCCTTTATTTATTGCCATGAGAGGTCATGCCATCGAGGCCAGTGCCTCTGAAGTTATTGTTCTTATTAGTTGTTTATGAGAGCTCAGTTAAAAAGACACATAATTATCATGAAGCAACCGCAAACAAATTTTCCAAAAGTAGACACAAACCATCCACAAATGTAACACAACCACAAACAGACTCAACCCGCCCAAAGGAAAGGGGAAGGGGCGCCTTTTCACTCTCTGTGTCCAGGGACCCCCATTTTCTCCTAATTTGCCCAGACACAAAAACAGGAAGGAGATGTGGAGATGGCCGATGCACTGTGGCCCACTGAGCCCCACTGAGCCCCAAGGTCAACCCAGGTCCTGGTGCAGGTATTTTTATTGCGTCAAGGTGTCTGACAGTACGAAAATAAAGGCTCAATCATCACTAAAGCAAACTAGTTGTTTTCTTATAACAGAAGCTCACTCACTGGCAAGTGCATGTGTTTTACGGGTAAAGAAATTGTCTCGAACTCAACTGTCCCCTGCGTAAATATAGTGTGGTTGCAGTGTTGCAAGGACTGGGGCTGACTTTGTGCACGTACAGACTTGGGTTTTTTTTTTAATCTAAGAGTTCACAACAGCACAACATGAAATTTAAAATGTATTTTTAAACATGATTACAATTTTTTTTCTTTTTTACATGATCAAGAACCTAAGGAAAGTGTGTATGACTGTAGACTGCATGTGGTGACTGTAGACCGAAGTCCTGACTTTCCACTGAAGTATCTTAGAGCAAGGAAGAAGGAAATTAAAAATGCATCAAGAAAAAGGACTGCAGTGCAATAACCGGACTGCTGTATGCAATGTAATATCAAAAGAAAAGCTAAATTAAGCACAAATGTCAAATCGTACAGTTAACGACATGATAAGTCTCTAACCGGAAGGACAATTCAAAACCACTGGCAGTTTAAACTCGAGGTATTAAACATAGACACAAACTTGCATGTCTTATGTTCTTTGGCTGCCTCACCTACCAGGAGTCTCCTGTTAGTCGCAGTTCACATCAATCTTTTATTAAAAAATAGCTGAGCCAACAGCCTGGGGCTGTACTATTCAGAGACACAGCGGAGAGTTCTGTCCTCCAACCAATAAAATGAAATATGTGCAATTATGAATCTCAGTACAGAAGCAGACACTTTAGATAATGTATACAGACGGCGTCGTAGAATGGCCAGATTACAGTGTGCACCCGGGTTATGCATGCTTTGCAAAGAGCACTTGGGGGAATACAACACAACAAAATAGCGTGAAATTTTGTAAGGCACCTCTTATCACTACAAATATTTATGAACCCCCTGTGCCCCGAAGAAATAACCTTGTTTTCAAGCTGCGATTACCTCATTTTTCCATCCCTTTGTTCTTATGAAGCGCAACCACGCGCTCTTATTTCTGGTAACTAAAATGACAGGTTCAGCTAACTATGTTGAGATGACAATTCTGAAATAGCATCTTGGGAGAGGTCTGGAAAACAATGTCTTCTCTTTCACATGGAGCAGCAAACCACTTCCTTGCACAAGAGAGTTTTGAGTAAGCAGCATGGTCTTTTGTGCGTGAAAAAGGCATTTTTCCCTCTCTCGCTAAATGAGAGGTTGGTGTAAAAACAGACCTCAATTTCATCATGGCAGCAGTAAACTTCCTGCATGGTTTTGCTTTAACTAGAAGTTGGTCCTCACTTCCTCTGTCCTATCACGCTCTCTATCAAACTCTCTGTGGACACATTCATGCCGTATGTACAGTATGTAGCTCCTGCTGTTAGCCAGACAAACATAGCAGAGGGAATGTGTAAACCTCTCTTCAATGCATAGCTGGACTTCTCCATGCCAAAGTAGTGAAGCAGTTTAGTTCTGAATTAAGGTCTCACACAGACAATGATATGTGTTTTGTTTCCAGAAAAGTCCCAGAAAATGAGACAATTACAGTGTTTGAAAGCATTTGAAGCCGGTATTGATAGACTCAGGGACAGGGTTGGAAATCTGTAACTCAAGGAGGAGGCAGACGAGGGACTGAACTGTTCCAGGGTCCATTACAGGAAACGCCCATTTTAATTCCTCAGGAAAACACAGGTATTGTTGTGGGTTTGTCTGCAAATCTGGGACCTTACTTGCCACTGTAATTTAGCTCTTCTTTGTTTGAATGAGATGTCTCGGTTTGTGTGCATCTTCATAGCTAAAATAAACGATAGCACAGGTGCCAGATGTTCCAAAGTGCTTAAACATAATTCCTCTCCAGTGGTGCTTAAAACCTCGGGAACACCAAGGCAGACATGGTTGATTGCAAATTAAAGGGACATGTTATGCAACAAGCAAATTATTTTAATTGTGCTTACAGTACATGGAGAGGCACTGCTCACTGCTGTATGAATTCCCTGAGGTTGGAGATGAAGACATATTAATGCTGCAACAACTAAGTGCTCAGCTGCTCACAGTGGCCATTTTTCAGCTGCTGACCACAGATACTGTACTTACCACAGGCAGAAGGGAGTAGCGGATGCAAAATCCTGGCTCGGAGGGAAAGTACTCATCAGAGATGAAGCGGATCCTGATCTGACTGCCTGTGGAAGTGTGACTAGTGGGCATCGACTGTGACCCACACCAGCGACCCAAGATGGACTTCTCAGTCAGATCCTCAATCTCCACAAAGTCGTACCTGAGAATGAGGCACAGATTGAGCAGGACGTGATTATTAGCGCCTCTCTAAGACATCACTCATAGACAGTGCTGCATTGTTAGGATACTGTCTCCTTACATGTTGGAACCCAACTCGCTTCTACATTTTCTATTAGAGCTTCCATTTGCATATTACTTGTTTATCCTTTTTTTTTTTTCTGTCTGTCAGCGCCTTTGTACAACTCTGCTTTACCCCTTTGAAGGTGAGACCTTGAACAGCAGTAAAGGTCCCTGGGGAAATAAAGGTTTCACCTAATCATAAAAATGAGAGAATAAATATATTTAATAGCCGGTTACAGTTTCTCAGAGGTGAGAGATGAGATTAATCACTGTTATTTACTGCCTGAATTAAATAATAAAAAGTAAAGATTTCCAGTGTACTGGGAACTAATCTCAAGTTGGCTGACAGTGCAGCATCAGTGGCTGCTCTCATTCTCTTACTGGGTTCTGGCAGGTTTACACCAATGCTATGCATACTGTCAATGAAATATGTTTTTTAATATACATTACTGTATGTCGATTGTAGGACAGCTGGAGTCACATTGGTGTTTTGCGAGCAATTAGGCTTTTAGTTCTTCATGTAATATTATTCATTGAATGTCTGAGTCTTCAAAAATCTTTTTCCACTTTCACTGTCAGCAGATCCTCATTGATAATAACAGAAATAGCCCACGTAATTGGACTGCTACAGAGTGTCAGGGCAATTCTTTCTGTAGGTTTGAAAAAACATGATGTGATGATTCATCTCTGGTTTAGTACAAGCGGCATGGAGAGAAGAGTGCAACTGCGTGGATGGTTTGTTCCTGTAAAGGATCATCAGAATGTATACATTCAGGTCAGATGGAAAACACAGTAAACTATGTAAGTTTGGGTTTAGACTTTGTGTACACTGCAGCTGCCGTCCATTTAGCCCCTCGCTGTCCGCATGGCTGTGACCACCTCATAAGGGGAAACACTAACAAATATCACCCACAGCGTAAGTCTTGGTTTTCTGTGTGACCTTCTCCTGTTTCCTACCAAAAGAAATCTTGTATTTATATTTGGACATAAAACATAAGTTCATGCATGAAAAATCAGAATGTTTATTTTCTTACAAGAGTTTAAATTATGCAGTAAATTATGCAGTAATATTGCAAATTATGCAGAGATATTTTATTTACTGTGTTTTGACACAGCACATTTTTTGCCTTATCCGTCCTTCAACTGGCTTTTTAGGTTTCAAGCTTTTTTTCGGACCTGGTTTGAAGTGGCTTTTATTGGAAACGCATCTGTCTGTCAGTGGCGTCATGTGAAAATTGTTTACATGAATTCACACAGCTACAATGGACCATCACACGCTTGGAAAAGGGACTAGGCAAAAAAAAACAATTTGAGAAAAGTACGAGCTAAGGAGCCATTGAAGTTGTTGTAGGGGACAAACTTCATGACAGTCCCCCTCGCTCTCCACTGGTCACGCTGCCACATCACAATACCAGTAAACATTATGAAGTGCAGAAGCATATGGCCATGCTCCAGTCTCCTTTGCTGTGCCAAAGCTAACAGCATCCATCCTCAGCACTTAAAACACGCAGTTCAGGAGTTCAGACTTTATTATTTATACCCGTGTGTGTAACCAGTGGCTGTACTGAACTCAATAGTGCCTTGTTTCAACTGACTCTTCACAGTCTGGGATTAATCACTTTGCCATTTGCGTCAACAGGCACGCTAACCTCTCATTCAGCGCTGCCAATTCGGATATTTGCATTTGAAGGACATTGTTTACATTTTGCACAGACTTCACAGATTCTGTTCAAGCTGGTTTCAATAAAACAACACGGAGGGACATGAGCACAACTAAAAATGGGTTTTCTGTGATGTTAAATAAACTGAAGAGGGGGGGTGATATATTTACTGCCTCTGCTGACTTTGATTTGAAAAGCTCTACAGGAAGGTTGTAATCTACTTAAACAAATTTAATGGGAAAATAAAACTGGAGCTGTTCTACAAAACTTTACATTCAAATTTAAAATGTACAGATGTCTGACAGCTGCATGAGCTTTAAAATATATATTTTTATAAATTAAACTGGCATTAAATTTTTTTGGAAAGTGATAAAATATCAATTTAGCTTCTTTCTGTTTTCTTGATGGAGGTCGATGAAAAGAGGTTTCCTCTCTAAAAATCAGCCCTCAGACAGCTCCAGAGCTTTGACAGATGGCTCATCAATAATGCAGGACTCCCTGATTATTACACACGGCCATGTGCTCAGAATAACCATGTCGAACAGCAGTTTCTCAGATTAACAAATGCACTGACACACATACAAATCTGTATGTACAGTCACTGCACACAGTGAAGGAATCTGATGTTCTATATGATTCTGACAGAAATAATCCGCACAGTTCAAGGAAAACTGTGTTTCATACTCAATTCTTTCTCTCGCATAGTTCTACATTAATAATAGAAACAATATCCAACAAGGAGATGATGCAGATTAGCAACACAAACACTGCTTTTCAGTTTTCTCCTTTCAGACTGAGGCAGAGAGCATACGTAAATGCCTCTCTGAGAACAGTCCTGCCTGTGAGCTGTCAAGCACGACTCCGCTGCCATGCCAACCGGCAGCAAGACCAATCCCTCTCCAATAAGCCTCCCCTTCAGTGGATTTGGTAAGAATGCTTTTCATCGTGCCACAGACAAACAGAATAGTAGATGAGCATCTCAACTCCACAGCCTCCCTCACATCTTAGTGAAGGGTTCTTGCTCCGGGCTTTCTACCAGAGCCGAACACATCTCTCACCGTTATTTGTTTTATCTCCAGCCGATGCTGTAAATTACTGGACAGGAGATTGCAGTTTTATTTGCATCGCAACGTGCAGTGACACAAGGGTAAAGGCAGCAAACACTATGTGTGGATGTTCACATGAAGGGTAGAGCTGATATGCAGACTAGGCCAGGGGCATATGTGTGAGTACGGTTACTACATGTGGGGTTGACAGGGTTTGTGTGGGTTTGAAAGACAAAAGAAGGAGAGAGTGTGAGAAATAAAGGAAAACGGGCAGACTTGTGAATGTGTGTCTGTTTCTGCTTGTGATTGCAGGCTGCATTCATCTGACTGCCAGCCCTGCCAAAAGTGTGTATCTTGGGACCCGATCAAAACCTGTTGGGCCTGGGTGGGGGTGGGGGTGGCGGACGAAGAGAATGAAAAATGCGAGAGCTGGAGTGGTAGACGTGGCGATGACTTGCATGACCCTGGAAAAGGATGTTGTGAATGTCTCTCACCCTTCTCCCTTAGGTCGCTGACTAGTGCAGTCTTGTAAAGGCAGGACGATACAAAAGTTGTCAGTCTGCACTGTGCCCCACTGTGGAACTTTCCCTCACAGGGTTTTGACAGCAACACTAACCTCATTTGTCAACGGCGACCCGGCCCACATGTGCTGGGGGGCTCAAGTTACTTGCACTTACATAGAGTTTCTCGACAACAGCTAACACAAGAGAGTACAATCCAAACAATCAGCTAAAACCCATCGCTTACAGGCCACACTTAGAGGCACAATCTTGAACAATTCATTTATCAATGAACTTGGTTTTCAAGAAACTGATACTGGAACAGAAGCTAAGTGATTCATAGCCACAGGTTCTTTAAACTCCCTAATATGTTCAGATAAAATACTTTATCTTTATAGGTTCAACAACTACACTTATCAGCTCTGTAGAGAAATGCTTCTGTTATTTACCTTGTGGTCCATTAGGGGGCTCTCTAGGAATGACTACAGTCACACTCCCCCAGCTGTTCTCCACCTTCAACTGATTGGGGTTCTCCACACTAACCAGTCAGTTGTGATATATTGACAGCAGGGGATTGAGCATAATGCACAGAGTAAATCGATGGCTGGGGCTCAGGATCACCATTTAAATTGAACGGGCAACGGATGCAAACCCAGACAGTGATTGGAAGAAGGCTCCTCGGTGAATGACAGCACGGACAATATATACTGTAAGTGTGTATGTTTATGTATTCAGAGGATGAGGTGCCCGTCTCTGAAAAAAGTCAGGTGAGCAGTTAAAAATATCAGCTACATCAAGTAAAATGTGCAGGTCTGAACCACGTCACAAAGCCTTCTCAGGCAAAACAAATCACTCTGCTGCCGGGTTTTCAGTATTCACAAGCTGCCACAGTGGACCAAAGGCAATTTCACACACACTCATGACCACACGTTGATTCTAAATCTTTAAAGATAAAGACTACAACACAGGCAGGATATGTCCTCAGCTCAGACCCACACATGTCTGGAATTCCAACTGAGGAAGACACATCATCTGATGAGAGCTGGCTAAGCAAGCGCAGGGAATTCCTAATGAAACGCTGCACAAGTTCTGCTTCTAAATGCTGTAGGACCTTATCTTTTTCATCAAGTGTAAAGACAACATTCTCAGATGATTAAAGATGTCTTTTTCTTATCTTTTGAAAATCAACTTTTTTGGAGTTTGGAGCATTAGTATAATCAGTGAGAGGCCCCTTGATCAAAATAATAAAAAAGAAAAGATCCATGTGTACCAATCCCTCTGGTGGATGCTAGCCCTTTGGCACATATTTTATTAGCCCTGAAAGTCAGCCCAGCTGGAGGACAGGAACAAAGAAAGGACAACAACACGTTGCCAAATATTTTCATACATCAATAGTCAGAAGTGATTAGTTTATTTTAATTCCCTGCTATCAGTCAGGATGTCAGCAAGGAACAAATCTTCTCACAATTTCTTACTTTTGTAGGCAGAAAAGGTATTTTCATCTGTGTGTATTAATATTGACATACTAATGTCCATGTAGTATCTGTGTTCTTACTTGCATATGCCATCTTCAGGGTCCTCCAGACCAAACCTCTCATCAAAAATGAGCTGGAGCCGCATCTCGCTGGGGGCCACTAATCTCCAGACTAACTCAGTATTTCTAGGATAAGTGTTTGGGAAGTCTGGACTCTGGATCATTCCCTCTCCAGACACTGATATGATCTTCTCCTGATGGGACTCTTGAACTCCTAAAACAAAACAAAAGAAAGAAACATAACATTATTAAAGAATTGGCCACCTTCATAATTTTCTGCACACACACAAAGCATGCAATAACATACACCCTTATTTGAACCTTTCCAAGAAACTATAAGTGTTAAATACATTCATATTACATTTTTATGAATTGCATGATGGAAATCGCACAAGATTATGTCTGATCATGGTGCGTGAAAAGAAACCTGATCTGCAGCTCAGTCTCACTCAGTGCCCCAATAAACACAAGAGGCTGATGGGCAGATACATGATGGCATGAGTAAGGGAAAGTCTGAAATGGGTGAAAAGTTAAAGTTGTTTTACAGCAACAAATCAGGCTGCCCAAAAGTCAGTTCACAGAAGGAGCTGAGATCATGGGAGACACGAAAGCCAAAAATATCCCAGTCTTTCAAAAGTAACAGAACTTAAAAAGTCTATTACAAAAAAATTTAAAATCCAAAAAACGAATACAGTATTCCATTATCTATAACATCTTGTGTTTAACTGAGTGTTGTTATCGTGGCTCCATGAAACTAAAACATAAGGTCAATGCAAACTATAGCACTTTCTAACAGGATGCTGCCTGATGGGCTTCTCCAAGGTCCTCTGATCAAGCCATTAAAGCCCACTGGGAGCAGCTGCTGCAGGGATTTCATCACAATGACAAAGATTGTCACTCAGTTCCTCCAGGCTCCAGCAGGCCCTGCTCCTTTCAAGAGAAAAATTGCCAGGATGCCTCCACCTGAGACTCACAATCCTTGGAATGACAACACCGGAAGATTGCTTTAAATTAATCTGGTATACATAACATATTAAATACAAAGTTAGCTGTGCTCCAGCGCAGGGCAGGGCTCTGTTGGCAGAAAATGTGCATTTCAGCAACTTTGTCTCATTAACTAACAGGCTAATCACCAAGTGTCACCGAGTTTTAAACAGTTTTATGAAAGTGAGTAAACAACCAAATTCACCGTAACTGCAGGACTAACTGACTTCTAACATCTGTTGGTGATAAAGGAACTTTATTACGTAAGCTAACTGCTCATATTGTCAAATGTCAATATGTCATCTTTTCTATTTCTACGCACACGGCGTGTTTAGGAGTTCATTTAATGCACTTTTGCCAGAGCTTACCATCGCTGCCTCCAATGTGTAAACCAAGCTATTACATAAATATACAGTGGATCTGAAAATGCAGTGCACAGACTAACGGGCGACAAAACCCACACTGACGTTTTAAATATAATTCCACATCCAGCACTTATAAATACACCCACAGAGTGTATTTAAAAAATAACCAAAATTGACAGCACAACAATATGCTAATGTCAACACTGGCTAAATAAACTGTTATTTGTATCAACATGCTGTGTTGAAATTTTGATGACTTTCTTAGAGATTACACTGATGCATTTATCCCACATCAAGCCAGTCCTCTGTTTGTTTAAGCTCTATTTAGTTTTGTACCACTGATGAGCATGCAGTATTCATAAACCAATCCAATATGTCTAGCCATCAGAGGACCCAGCAAGGGTTTAATGTGCTCAGGAGCAGGAGTGTGCCACTGCAAGGTTGTTAATGCATTAAATGGATGAGTAACTGTTTCCCCAGTGCGGCTTATATAGACAAATGTATATATGAAACCCATTTTGAAGTTGATTACCCTTTATTTTGCCATAAATTTGATTTAAGGATATGAATCGTGCCCAGTGGCATAATTTATTCTGAGGTTACTTGCTTGCAATAGAAACAAAAACACAAGCAGGTTAAGTTTGTGCCATGTCCTCACCCTGTATGATGTCAAATACCAATTCCACAGCAACTCTGACTTTCTTCATCATGGATCCAAGGACAACAAATCTGTCTAAAGGAACGGTCACTATAAATATACGAGGAAAGAAGGCTGGTGCCTTCTTAAATGTTTCTTATTGCTTATTTCTTATTATCCATAAACAGACTAAAACTAGCAGTGCGTTGGACTACTAACTATAAGGTCTGTGAATATAGAACGTGGGTCAGCTCTGTCTGAAAATGAATAAAAACGCATCAGTGAACACACACCGTTACGCTGGGTTAATGGGGGAACTACAGTTCTAACAGCTCCACAGACTAATAACAGCCGTCATTAAAAACAGGCCACTGTTCTGACACATGCTTCTGTTTACATTAATTTGCCAACCCTGTCTTCGAAAAATTAAGTTTTTCTACAACTAAACTGCAAATGTAATTACAACTGGATTACAGTTCCTATGAACATAATGAGTTGTGTTGACATTTAATGTAAATGGTGAGTTGCAGATACGTTCTTATTGAAAATAATAGTAAAATGTTACCAGACGCGTATTTTCGAACACTAAGACGTCTGATCTTGGAGTAATACTTTCTGTTTTACGCTCCGCTGAAATAAGCATTCTTGCAGTACAACATTAAAGTATTTTATGGTTTTGTTTACCACTCACAGCGGCTGGTCAGGGTAAGAGAAAGATCCGTTTTTGTTGCTTTTTCAAAAATCGTAAAAAAAAAGTTTTTGCTTGAACCTAAACACACGATGACAGTCCTGCAGTTTCCAGGAATTTTGTTGACTAAATTAGTGGAAATATTCATCATCTATAATAGACTTTCCCTTCATCCATCCATTCTCTGTAACTGCTTATCTTTTTGCGGGTCACAGGGAGAGGGGATCTGTCCCAGGTGTCACTGCGCAAGAGGTCTGGTACACTTGGTACAGGTCTCCAGTCTGTTTAAGGCACAACACAGAGAGACATGCACAGACAGACAAGCCTTTACACTCACATTCAAACCTATGGGAAATTTAGTGTCACCAATTAACTAACATGCATGTCTTTGGACTGTGGGAGGAAACTGGAGTATCCGGAAGTATGCTGCCTATTGAAAGCTGGTATTGCAGTGGGGGATTTGGTTCTTGGTTTCCTTTTCACTTTTCACAATAAAGCTTTTGATGTTTTTAGGAAGGTGTCCAACTCCAATTCATTAAGTCAATGGAATCCAGAATTTTTTAATCAAAATTTAGATTGATGACATCTGGACTTTCCCTCCTGGCATAACAACTAATTCCATCTATCAATTAGAGAAAGCTAATAAAACAACAATGACACTTTTTGACAAAACCCTCACCTTAGATTACACACTACACGCTTTGATGTTTTCACTTGAGTTTGGTGGCAAGCCAGGTGCGAGCAGGCAGAATGATGTGCCAGATGCAAAGAAGAACACAGCCCAGGCATGACTTCTCACTGATCAGGCTCTTTCATAACTGTGTGAGAAGTTTGGCCTCAAGTACAAACTGTCTTACAAAGTAAAAGAAACTTTCTCTTGGCATACATGCAATGCTTGCAAACAGAACATCCTATTATTTTATCCAACATTGGATTAAAAGAAAAATTAGGCCTAAAGCTATATTTTGTGGTTCAGGATGGCACATTTTGTCGTGGGGTTAATAGCAGAATGATACTACGTAAATAACTCTACCTAGCATGTCGTTTTTGCAGTTATTATTTCTTTGATGTAATTGCAAAAAAAATCATGGGAAAAAAAAAAGATTTATTGCTCTATTAATTCATGATGCCAGTTGCTACACACACATTAGCTTTTTATATATATTTCCTGAATCAGGAGCAGGAGCCAATGGCTTTTATGCTATTAAAAGCTTGACCCTCCATCACGACGACATGTTTTTAATTACATCTCCATTACTGTGGGCTGTACTGTAACTGTAACATATATGCTCATTGCAAGTGTGATAGTATGTGTAAGCAATGCATTACGTACAACGCAAAGCCCATGTCCAGTAAAGTTGCGACACTGCATTCTCTTTAATTTATAAAATGATTTACAAATCCTTTGAGTCATTTTTGCATTGTCAATAGTTTAAAGACAACAATTGTTGGAACTCACATATGCGATATGCTTTAAAAAAAAATTAAAAATTTCTCATTTTAAATGTAATGCCAGCAATTCGAAAAGGCTTGGACAGGGGCTACAGAAGACATCAAAAGTTGTGTAATGCTTGTAAAAACACACCTGCAGGATAATCTCACAACTACTGAGGTTATTTGGCAACAGGTTGGTATCATGAATGGATATAAACAGTCAAGTTTTTCTCAGAAGTTGAGGATGGAGTGAGGTTCATCACTCTGTGTTCAACCCATTGAGAATAATGTTCGACAGTTTAACATTGGGCGCGAAATCATACGTGCCAGATCCTCCATATTGGTGACGAGAGGGGAAATTTGACTTTTCATCAAAGACAACATCTGTGATGGCATTGGCACTGGCATCATGGGCCTTGAGGGAAGACTTTGCTTATTAAAGCAACACAGAGCCAAAGCACATTATGAGCGTGCAGTATTGAAACAGCATGAATCCATAGTCCAGTCTTGTTTTGTTGCGACAATTGTCAAATATAGCTCTTAAAATCTACATTTGTAAATCACAGCATTGTCTTTTTTTATTTACATTGTACATAGCATCGCTACTTTGCTGGAAATGGAGTTTGCAGATATCTGCTTTTAGGCCTCTAAATTCACATAATTCCTTCAGGAAATCTTTTAAATGTTGACAGAAAGACATCTTTGATATGACAGTAATTAAGCAGAGAAACTAAAAGGAAAATCTGAGCTTGGTGTTACAGAGAAAGAGGGGAAAGAAGACAAAAAGGCCTTGACATGAGAGCATTAGGTCGTGATGAGAAGGTATTCCAGAGATCTGCATGAATGAAATCACACTTAATCCAGAAAGTCTTCAAATATCCAGCTTAATCCTTACACACTCAACAAGTAATTGCTGCGAAGGTGGGGGAACAATGTGTTTCCTCTTTGGTTCATATCTTTGCATTTGAAGCCTAAGAATTAACCATCTGAATGATTCTTTGCTGCCGATCTTTTGTTCACTTGCATCAAAGCAGAAACTCCTAAAGTGTGAGCTCCTTCAGAGTACATCAGCTGAAAACCAGTGTTTGAACAAGGCAGAATCCAAAAATCTGCCTCCTCCTTTTTCCTTACAGGTTCTCTTTAAAGATTTTATAAACAATACTCTTTTCATGCTTTTCTCTTTTTACCTATCCCATTGATATTTTCTTTCTCTGATTTATCCTCTGTGTACTGCACAGACATGCTACCGGTAGGGCCGGATTCTGGGTGTAACTCTGACTTGAAAATGACCTCACTCTCAGGGTTAGCCATGTCATCTAATGATCAGAGAAGCAGACCCCTAGAGTGAATTACCTCAAACATGACTTTTCCTTGACCTACTTTTTTCCTCTGTGAGGAAAGTAGAGCCGCCTATTAAGGGAGGAAGTGACTCTGAATAAATAGGACCCTATACAGTGCAGCCATTGTGCTTTGTTCACACATTAGTGGGTGAACCATCCATGCTGTTAAACATTAACCTTTACCCTGCCAAAACAAAACCTGAACGAGCGAGCAGAGAGACATGGACATGTGCACACTGTTCCATTAGTGCACACAAGCCTTGGACAGCTATAATGTCAATATTACTTCAATTAGTACTAGTACTACTACTAGTAATCATAATAAGGATATACAACAAGGAAATTAGCAAATGTACGTCCCTACGTCCCTATGTGCATACAGTACATGTACATAGTACATTACATTATTAGATTATTGCATTAATAAATATTGGTGTTCAATAAAAAAACATTCAGCAATATATATCTTTGATATGACATCTACATATATCATTATCATCTATATCTATATCTCCATCTACCTCTATATCTATCTATCTATCCATCTCTCCATCTATCTATCTACATACATACATACATACATATTTCACACTGCATGTGCCCTTAAGTTTGGAGTTTATCTGGGGGTATCTCTTCTCTAAAATCAGGAACATTTACAGTAAGTCACACCACTATTCATCCCTGGGAAAGCAATATCTGGTTGCACTTCAGATATGAGGTCAGACAACATGCCTATTTAAGGCGGTGCGATATTATTTTTCCTTTTATCTGTTTTGGACTAAACTAAAAAAAAAAGAAAAAAGAAAAAAAGAATCAATTCTCAACCGAACTTAAATTGGTGTGGATTACACTGCCACAGGGGATGTATTTTCTCAGTAACTTGGCCAAATTATTATTTTCACACATTAGAGGCTAAAGATTATTCTATTCCAGGGTTCTCCCAGCAGCCTCATGCATCAAAGATAACCATTTACGACAGGTATTTCCTGCCGGATAATTGATGGCTGAGTCACCGTGACAGTAAAACCAAAATGTTTTTAATTTCAGCCTGGTTACATTTCTGATCAAAACAAATGAAAGCCCCTGAGCCAAGGCATAAAAGCCGCTTTGGCCAGGTGATGAAACTGTACCCAACAAAGACTTCCCTTCTTTCAATGCATGCCGCTCATACTCGATGCAATCGCTCCGACATCTGTTGCTTATTAATACGGTGCAGTGGTTGGTGCAGTAAATTCCTGACCCTGCTTAGGATATTTATTGCCTTTTGGTTTACAGTCCATCAGGCAAAAAGGAGGCTGAAAATGGCACGGGAATCTTTCATACGTTTAAAATGTACTTACGTTATGTGGGACCCTTCTGTACTCATTTATTCATCCCAGCATTAGTATATGCATTGAGGTAATGGTCGAAGTGAATGCAGATGGATAACAGAGGTTTTGGACGTACATTTTTCTTTTAAAACGCACACTTCTTATCACACTAATGACTGTTTTATTCTTATCAACATAGCTGCACCTTGTTAAGTTATGGGATCATTTATTCAGTGGAAAGATTTACTGTGAAACAATGTAAGCTATCAATTTTCACATTCATATGAAATGTCTGTGCACTTTTTGTTGTTTTTTGAAATTAATTATTCATATTTCTCTGTGCGTTTAAAGATTTCCATAACCCAGTTTAATTGACAGCATGATTAAAGCTGCACATCCTTGCTCATCTCTGCACATGACTGGATCAGAGACAAGAGGCCATCTCATGGCAGAAACTCCCTACACATTTGATCACACACACTATTGATCATTACAACAATTAACAATCCCAACTACTACAGAAATAACTGGTAGTAAAGCTGTTAACGTATAATTGGTTGGCTTAAAGAGAAGCTCCATCACTCCATCATCATTAGTCACTTGTAAACATCCATGCTTTAAACTCAATTGTGGTGTTTATGTCAAATAGGTCTTAAAACCTGCAGCAGCAGATCTATTAGACATGCAGAATGTGCAAAAGCAGTTGGGCCCCCAATCCTCTAGTGGGCTCGGCAACACTTAGTGCGCTTTTATCCACAGCCGCAACAAGAGCCCTCGACAAGCTGTTTCATCCCTCTGTTTTCATCCCAACAGAAGACCAAAAACGGGAAACATCAGATCAGTTTGTTATTGTCACTTGTTCACCAGAGTACAGAACCTGCTCATGTCTGTTTCACTTTTTAACCTCTTCAACAGCAGCTCCTGCCACCAATAGGTGGACGATTATAACCCGTGAAAGCCATTTAAGTAAAGAGGTCAAAGGTCACAAGAACCCCTTTGGTATACCGTGCCCAGGCACTAAAATGTGATACTGTATTGATCTCTTTAATTAAATGTTCCATTTTCCTGCTGCTGGCTGCATAAAGCGCTAAGCTCACATGACAGAAAAGTGGTCACTCTCTGACCTGACTGAGGGACATCTGTCTACACGTGCTGCAGTAGCAAAGCAGAACATCTGCATCTGATACTTTTAGATACTACTAGTTTGGGCATGTCATGTAATAACTACAGGTTCTCCCGTGGAGGATATGAAAGATAAGTATATAAAACAGGAACAAGACACATTTTGGAAAACAAACAAATGGGTAACAGTATACAGTGTGAGTGTGAGATAAAGCTCTTCGAACTCATCGTTAAAAAGGTCCTTTAGAAAATCTTTATTTCTATATACATATATGGATGAAAAAGAACAGTATGATGAGCCTTAAACTAAACTAAAAACTAAAATACACACAGAGATCCAGTTAATTCTCCCATGAAAATAGCCTGTGTTGACTAACACAAGAAGCCCTGAAGCCCCGGAAGGGCTTAACTTTTATAACTGCTATGAAACATATCCTTAAAAGTGTTATCTAAGAAATGATTACAAATTGTGATAAGGTTTTCTAAAACCACAGCTGCAGGCTGTTAATGATAGCAAAGGTAGTGTGCCAGCACATGTGAAGCTCTGTGAAAAGCACACACACCAAAGCCTTCCAGCCCCTCAGGCTGTGGCCACGTCCAGCACACCGACTGAAACTTGTCACCACACAACAGATTCTTCTCGGGTTACGATGGTTCCCCACCCTTGAATAATTTCTCAGGGCCTCTAATTAGTGCCCGCACTTGTGTTTGGCACCATGAAAAAAGGGAAGATTGAGTGTCAGTCTTTTCACTATGGCCGTCTATTTGTGTTGACCCTCCAGAATTCTGCGTCTGAGCCCTTGAGCCTGGATTTAGTTATGATGGAAGCGCCAAAATCAGTCCTAAAGGGAAGAATAAATACATCAAAGCTCGGTTTCTCTCTTTTTCCTTTATGAAATTAAGTGCGGCAACAACTGCAAGCAATCGTTGTACTGTAAATTGTTCTAATTTAAGATAACAATTAAAATGATTATCATTCACTAGATCACTAGTGTTAGTCGATGCTGCCTATGTTTGTTAACAAAAGCCCCGGCTTTCAACAAAAACTTGTAATGTATGTAAATTCATATTTAACTTTTTGTTTGACTCAGGGTCCACACAATAACGTGAAGACATGTAGATGCCTGTATGTCTGTTTCCTTCTTCAAATGCCAATCAAGCCCTTTGCCTTCATTAACGCAGGATGCCCCATCTACCTCAATTTCCTTGTCAGCTGTCAAACTCAATATCATTGTTAATTATTGTTAAGTGGGTGGACTGATAGTTTAGCACATAAAAAGAAAGTAAAAAAGTCTGTGAAATGTCTCTCGCAAACACTGGGAGACGGGCTTAACCTGCCCTCCTGGCAGGAAACCAGGCGTTGACAGATGAACCACATCTTTTTAAAATGTCTCTCCGCAGCTGTGGACGGCAGCTCCAGGCTGCTTTGTAGTCACATCTGTGAGCTGGGCAGCTGGATGTTTGGAGAAAAATTACAGTTTGATCTGTTGCAAGGCAGATTGGAAGACAGATTTGCTGTACCAGATCCAGACACTGCGATTAAGACAGATCAAAGATCCAGGTTTTGCAATGAACATAGCTGAGAGGATTGATAGCTGATCATAATCCACTTTGTAGCTCCCTGGCTTCAATACAGAAACAATCAAATCTGCAATGAGCAGCTTGGAAGAGGTCAATAATGTTTTCAATTATTGGTTTCTAAATTAATCTGGGACCACAATCTGCGATGGAATCTCAGTAAAGCGTGGCCTGCAACTTGGATAACGGCCAAATGCACACACACTGACTCGTACATCTTCCTCCTGGTGTCAGTTTTTACCAGGTTACTGTACTAAATCAGCTGGTTCTTTTACATTTTCAGAATTGAAACCACTGTAAATTAACTGTTGTTTTCTAACACACAAATTAATTAATTAATTCATTCATTCATTCATTTCAAGTTCTAATGTGATTTGCAGCCATGGCAATATGATTGGATCTAAAGCATCAAACAAAGCAACAAGTAAAACACCATTTTAATTCTGTTAGTTTAAGAATAAAACTCTGTGGTCTAAGAGCCCTGGTTCCACATACAGACTGATTTCTTTGCACGGGTTTCCCTAGATCTATAATTATTGCAACCACACAAAGTCTTTGTAACCAGCTGGACTCAGCTGCTGTGGAGAACCTCGGGTAATGAAAATATATTCCTTTCAACCTCTGTTTACCAAGGGAGTGTTTACTGAGCACAACTCCTCTTTTCCTGCATCATCCTGTTCTCGCTCACACAGATACAGGTCTGATGTTACCTACAACAGAAAGCAGTGAAGAATTTGATTAATTCAATGCACTGAAATTCTCACAGGACTCAATCTGCTGACCACCCCCCAGTCAAAAGCTTGCCTCCCAAACAATTCCGCCGACGCCACTCATGCACCCAGTGGATGGCTTTTCACCATTAATGCCAAAACTAAAAGCATGTCTTTGAAACTCCAGGGAACGATATCTGTGGACACATCCCAGAATAACAACTTGCCAAAGGGCTGGCTTTGCTAAACCAAGCAAGTTTGTACCTGGTTGCTCAGAGCCGAGGAGCAACAATTTGAGGATTAGAAAATGGGAAAATTAGTGTTTCTGAAGAGAAATGTCTGAAAGTGAGGGCAGTGACTTAGTGTCTCCAGGTTAATTCCCAAAAGACGGGGATACAGTTACTGTATAATTGCAATGTTGCTCACTGAGCAGCTCTATGTGGATTCATTCATCCAAGGGGTACCAAAGGATTTGTATTTCAGTCACTATGGCAGCACTGCTTAAGGAAACGGACTTCAGTTCTGGAAAGCACATTAATGACAAGTGAAAGTCAACTAAAAATTCTCACCTCACTCTATCCTTTGTGCTGCCTTAGTCATACTTAACTTAGTAATGGCTTTAAGTCTTACATTTGGTTGCTTTGCATTATATATATATAATTTTACCACAGCTTTAATTGAAAAAACCTCAGGGCAACATCAGGGATTATAGCAGAGGGACATAATGAGTTAGCAAAAAAAAATTCAATCACGTCAATAGTATGAAAAGGACAAATGTAAACTGCTCATTGTAGCCCCATTCCAAAGTAAAATTGACTAAAATTGGCACAAAGTCAGCCTTAATGAATGACGTAAAACTAAACGGCACCAAGTCTGAGAGTATAATGTCTGTACATCACCTCAGCCGGACATCTGATGCAATTATGTGTTGTCTATGTAAGGTGATTACGTCCAAATCATTCAGGTAAACAACAACGATTCTTGTTAGGGAACGAGCCGCCTACATATAAATACCTACAGGAACCCAAATAAAACCCAGCTGCTGTAAAATAAAGAAGAGTGTGATTACAATTTATCTACAGTGTTTTTTTTAGTTAATGAGCTGCTGTCTTGCAACTTATTAAAGCATCAGTTCCTTATTGCACAGGGTGTAATGTGATGTCCCTTAATGTGCCTAAACTGTCAGCATCTCTTGTCTGACCTTCAATCACTTTTGCCTCTATCCACAAACCACCATGACAAATATCTTGCAGGACTGCTGTCATGCTACTGAACTCAGGGGGTCTCATTTTTATGTGCTTGTTTGGAGAATAGTTTGATAAATGCCAAATAAGTGAAGAGGCAGAGCACTTAGCACCCAGCTTGCATTTTTAATAGTCTACACAGGTCATTAAGTATTTCAGTGTCCATCATTTGAGAAAATGCCTCCCAGCAATCCTCTCTGACTGCTCATAAAAAAAAACCTCTCAATCATCTGTATCCATTTGCCACCAAACGTAACCCTGTGGTTCGATGCAGTCCTTATTATGGAAACAGAAACAAGAAATGGAAGTACACACCCAGCCACTTAAAAGCCTTATTTTATCTTTGGAAACTGAATATGCATAAAGCTACGTTTTAGGAACAATAGCCATGTAATTACCAGTGGAGATAAATGGTGGCAAAACAAAAAAAAAGACTTTTTCACCACTTTTTTGTAGAAAATCGTCGTGTGTCTGGGTGATTACTTGTTAAAACAAAACTTATCAATTCCTTCCCACAATTGATGGAATGATAGAAACCCTCACCAGTTTTAAGCATGTGATGAACTACAGTATAGGAACGTGGACACGAATCATAATAAATGATGTTCTACAAATTCTCTGTGGAAGTCAGGATAATTATACAATTTTTTTTCATTACAACTGTCAAGGATCTTTAGTTACAGTTACAGCTGGTGTTCAACACTAGCCCATCACGGAATCATCACGCCTTTGGAATCGCTGCTTCCTTATCGTCAAGACATATCACATGACATACTGTGTGTCACATGGCTGGTTACAATTACAGCAATTGCTTTTACAATACAAAGTCCTGCGTTTGTTGACCAAACTCTCCTCTTTACAAGTGTTTGTGGGTCCAAATACTTACGTTTTCTACGTTTTGTCTTGGGGTTGATTTTGGCTACTGGTACCCATGGTAACGACCCACATAAACATATTTTACAGGAAGAAAGACTCAAATAAGATGTCATAGAAATGGGTTTACTTTTCTCATTTACACTAGTTCATTAAGGTATATTACCTGTTGACTAATCACTCTCAATTATTATGCTTCCTTGGTTGCCACCATTAGTGCAGATTACTTCTGCTGCAACAAACATTATATAATTCTTAATGTAATTTCTGGTGAAATAATGAGAACAATTATCATCTCATCACTGCAATGTGATGTGCAAATTATAGGCACAAATGAACACGACTCATTTGTGTTGTGTAAGTACATGACAAATTCATTATTGAACTTACAATTATATTTGTCATGGCAGTCTTCAGTATATGTAGCATATATTGATTAAATATTCTCACAATAAAACAAAAGTCGGGTAACAAAGTAACACATTTCAACTGTGCTGTGTGTATTGTAAGCTGAGACTCTTTGTAAGAGCAAATTGACAAACCTACTCTGCTCAACATATCGGAAATACTACCAGCAAAAGTGTAGTTATATTTTTTTTAAATGAAGCATGCATGCAAACATGTCAATGATCTGCCTGAGAAAATCCGTCAACACAAGCGTTAAATGACACAAACTGTACCGAACGCAGGCCAACCTAGTCACCCACTTTAAACCTCAGTTAAAGCCTGTCAACAGGTGTGAAGGGAGACAAAGTGTTGAACAAACTTTGGCTGTCAAGGCAGCAAATGAAAGATAGACTTTGACAAACTGACTTGTGCATGAAAGATCTGCCTTGTCAATGGCGTCTAATTAGTCGGTGTGGTTCCAGGCCATTTTAATGCCATCGTCTGTAAAAGGCCTAATTAGAGGCAGCTGAAAAAAATGCAAGATGTGGAGGCAAAAAGAGTAGGAGAAAGAGAAGGAAGAGGCTTAACACCTTTTCCACCAACTTGTTATCATACTCTTCTTACAGAGTCACTCTTACGCTCAGCATTACTCATTCAGAATTTCTCTTTCTTGACTGTTTCACAATCTTCCCTGTGAAGAAATGATAGGAGTGAGAATATCTGAAAAAGGTACAAAGTGGAAAATTTTTAACACTGTGGTCAAACCAATCCACATAG
Organism: Channa argus; assembly: GCF_033026475.1. Lineage (NCBI taxonomy): Eukaryota > Metazoa > Chordata > Actinopteri > Anabantiformes > Channidae > Channa > Channa argus. Next base: position 21,830,423 of record NC_090206.1, read on the forward strand.
TTAGATGTATTCTGTAAAATAGCCTGCATGCACGTATGTTATTAATTTAATGTAGGCAGATATTGTGTATGTTCATGCATGTTTTTACTGCACTTCTTACAAACCTAAACACAAACTGTGTTGTTTCCTGTGATTACTGTGCACCTAAATGGAGCAGAGCCATAATTAAGATGCTTTTCCTGCTGCGACAAGTCAACATGTCTTCGCTAAGAAATGCTATCCAAACCCTCCAGGATTAAAATTCTGCTTATTATCAGTTGTTTCTGAGCAGTATAGTCAAAATGCATAAGCGAGCAGTTAATTACAGCATGCCCAATACTTCCTTTTAGACTATGACATATTGCTGATGACATGTTTGTGCTGGCCTGGGGAAAAACCTAATCAATTTGCATTTCTTTCAGTTGTAAGCTTGTTTAACATCCTCTGATTACACGGCCCAGTCCCTGTGTGCTCTCCCAGGTCCTTTTTAAACATGCCTGTATTTTCAACACTTGACTGACTTGGTCATATGTTCCATCTCTCATCTAATCCATTGACTACTCTCTGTACACAATGCCTAACCTCAACGACAATGAGTTCCCATTTTAATCATCAAGCAAGTTAGCAAGCAAAAAGCATGGCCAGGGTTGCAGGAACAAATCAGCTACTCACTGAACTCACCGGCACATAGTGCACGAACTTGAAGAAAGCGATTTGCTACTTTAGCGGTTGTCCAAGTAACAAAAGGACCAAATACGAAAAACAAATGCCCACTGGCATATGTTTCAGCACAGGGCTGATGAATGAATAAAGTGAACTCCTACAGTAAGTCAGTCGGTGTAGACAAGTTCTATATTACATATAACAAGGACAACAGCTCCTCATGTTGCTACAGAGTAAACATTGTAACATGTTTATCACAACTTTCTGTACTGAACTTCCCCAAACGGCATTTAACTCTATAACTCTATTACCCTTAGTATCAGCTCTGTTTTATGGGGCGTTATAGCCACACACAGTAAAACTCCAGATCACTAATAGTAGATGTTTCCAGTGCAAGACGCTGTTGCTCCAAGACAAAACACTGTTCCAGTAGCACAGAACAATCCTGTATTACCAAGGAGCTGGTCTGAGTAAGAGGCAATTACTTTCTTATTTTATTGAATTGAGATTACTGCAGATCCTGTTCAGTGTGCAGACAGCTCTACAAAAACACACATGCACAGTTTGCAAAATCATGTTGGTCAGTCATAAGACCTAACAGCTAACGTGCATTTTCATTCCATTTGGGCTGTAGAAATGGATACCCTCTCATGAGGATCCAAGTGGCAGAGCGTATCCAGTCTGCACCGAAAACCCATTTGTGCATTGGGAGAAGCCATAGATTCTCAAAATAGTATGTGTGATTGAGTCACTCTCTCTCTATGCCACTGGCATAGCCTCATATATCACATCTCACCATGTGCTAGGTGACATAATCCAGCTAGCATGAGACGGCGCTGTATCAATGATTACTAGGACAGGTGTGTTTTTTATTTCCTCCCAAAGTGTATTAGAACTGGGAGATTTCAAATCTCCATTTAATAGCCTCTGGTTCTGTTCTCCCTCCCATCCAATGGCACATAAAGAAGACATAGTGGTTGTTTGATTTGAGTTAGTGTGGTAAGTAGTTTAAGTAATGGGAACTGAAAAGGAAAAAAATGTCTCCAGATAAACTTTGAAGAGACGAATATGTAAGTGATGTTGAACCTGTAGGGTGTGCTGCATGCCACAGGAGCAATACACAGAGAAAAAGGCAATGCTTCAAAAACGCACATCAGTTCAGCCAAGCAAGAATTAAATGAATGAGCTCAAGCAAGCCAAGAGACCTGGTGCTCCAGTAATACAGTAGTATTTCTGACTTAATTTAGTATTTAGTAGAGTCCACAAGGGTGCTTGTGGATTCAGTAAAAATCTACCTGAGGGGAAACTGAAAGGTTAAGCCAGTTCTAACTAAATTTAAAAAAAAGGAAAGAAAAAAAAAACAGTGTACCTAAGAATTCAAGACCAACGCTGCAGAGAGAACTGGTGAAATGGATCATGTTTATGTGCCAACGACAGGATGAAGACTGGCACATTGATATGTCATAAAAACAAACTGTAGAGACAAGGCAATCCACAGTGTTCATGGGTTCAGTTTTTTCTTTTTTCTTTCTATCTCTTTTCTTTCCTTTGTACAGTACATATGAACAAGTAAAAAAAAAAGAAAAGAAAAGAAGAATGACATTAACACCGCAGTTACTGTAGCTTTGGCAAATTTAAAAAGCTGCTTAGGAAAGTTTTAACCAAATTAGTTAGTGAGTAATCAAGACCTTATAACTAAGATGTTATTATTTTAATTATTTTATTGTATTATTCTAGCAACCTGATGGTTGTATAATAGAGTATGCATTTGCATGCATTAGGTGCAAAATTTCAAAAGCAAATTTACATAATTACCCAAGTCTAATACAATCTGAGGCAAGATATGCAGCGAGAAATCATCCATCATGACTGTAAATCCTTAGTGTGTTAAGATATGATTAAACACAAGCCTTGGAATAGCAGTGGAATACAAGAGCTGTTTCAAAAATGTTTTGGCATTCAGTTATCAGGGCTTGGCTGGTCCTGTTCCAACAAGCATAATAAACTCTGAAAGTGCAGCATAGACTTTTCACAATTCGCACAAAATTCTGCTGGAATTAGACTGTCATTCTAGCAGGACCGACTCTCCAGTGTTTATTCAAACTGTATAAGGCTGTCCATGCATCAGTAACCCTCAGTGCTTTCTAAAATTAACACACTTAATGATGGTGTTTGATAACCATGAAATGCCTCTGTGCTGCATTAGTAGCTCAGTTTCATACATGTAGAAGCCTTCATCTCATGAAGAAGAGAAAGGAGATATATTAAAATAAGGCCAGTTGAGTTTTTTTTTGTTTTGGGCCACTGTTGCTGGGCAATACTGTATATCGAATTGATAGAGGTTTTTTTGCTTTTAATGATGTGCAAAATGCCACAAACAATATAATAATAATAATAAATAATAAAAATCCGGATTGGTGCTTCATGTACTGTCACACCAATGTCAGGGCCAGAGCCCTGGGGATAGAAGAGTTGCAAAAGTGAGAGGTCAAATCCCATGATTGTTTGAAACTGTAATTAGTAATTTACACTGTAAGTGTAGCGCTATAAACTATTAGCTTTGCTAGCCAACAGCATGGCCACAGTAGGTAAAGACAATGAAATAAAACCGAAGAAAGGTCGTCATGTTACCTCGGGGGTATTGTAAACGCCACAAAGCCCGGCTCCTCTTTCTTCCACTGGTTTTTGTGTGCAGACTTCACTTCAGAGTGTAGGTCGCCTGTGTTTCAGAAGCGTTTACGGCCCAACATGCAGTTTGTATGCGTGGTCGTTCCTTTTTTTTGCTGATGATGCACAGCTGCTTCAAGAGTTATTCTTTACAGTGCTTACAGCATGTAAAACGAGATCAGCCTTTCTAATTGTGAATGGGAAACAGGTGGCCCTTGATTTAATACATAAAACTATTTTTTAATGTACTTTTTTGAGAAAGAAGACATTTTAATGGGGGGCGGCTGTAGCTCAGTTGTCCGCGGCAGTCGTCCACGGACCACAGGGTCAGTGGTTCAATCCCCGGTCCCGGTTATATGTCGAAGTGTCTCTGGGCAAGACACTAGGCAAACGCCAACAGCCCATTCCCATCCCCAGCTGTGCAGTGCCGGTCCAGGCCCGGTAGAAATTGGGGAGGGTTGTGTCAGAAAGGGCATCCGGCATAGAAAGTGTGCCAAATCAACATGCGGACATCGATCTGCTGTGGCGATCCTGAACTCACGGGATAAGCCGAAAGGATAGAAAAAAAAAGATTTAACATTGAAAAAAAAGTCATATTTAAAATGATTTTATTAATTTATTTCCCACAATGCCCCACTTTAGTTCTTAATATCTGGGCTACATCGTCTACAATGTTTCAATGGGATTCTGAAGCTAAAATACTGATAAAAATAAAAACTATTTCATTAGTCGTTTTGGGCCAAAGGAAATGAAATCAAGTAAGTTTGGGTTCGTTTGTTGTTATGATAATAACAACATGTTAATAAATGTTTATGTTTGTTTTAGCTTTTTCAGACTGAAGGAATGTATGGTAGATAATTTGTTACAACTTTTTAAGGTGGAATTCATCTGTCGTGGCATTAACACTTGACTGGAAAACAAAAATGTGCACAATATGTGCACAAAAAGGTGATAAGTTATTGTCTATATTTCATTTAGGACTTGACATAGAGTAACATTGGGATGATTCATTAGATTCTAGTTCATTAACAATGTATCTGGTCCCAGTTTAATTACATTAAACAGTTATGAGTTCTATTAGTTCCAACTTACCAATTTGTTTCTTCCATGTTCTTGTTAAAGATCAATTTTATTGTTTAAACAAAGTCTTATTCTTTCATAAAAAATGCGACTGTGGCATTCTCACTCACTTGCTGTGGGGGTTGGTCTCCCTGCCAGTCAACTGCCCACAAAGCCCACTAAACTGCCAAGCAGAGTCACTACAGGACACTCTGAAATACCTCTCTGATTGGAGGTGATGACATATGCCAAGCTATGCAGACATACCCTCCAGAGACAGTGACCAAGGTCAACTCATCTCGATGCCAAGTCCAGCTTGATTTCCAGTTGCCATAAGACAACCGGTGCTCTCAGGACTACGGAGATCTGTATAAAAGCAGTGCCACACTGGCAGAGTTTCAAAACCTCACAGCCTAAGGTTGATCCAAATGCCTCATAAATGGGAGCTTCTGTTTAAAAGGGAATTGGTTTTGTAGCAACAAGAATGATAATCATTCCTGCCAGCATTTACAGTAGATCAAACAAGCTTTCAGTGCTTCTCTTTTTTATACTATCCTAATTTGCGAAACATACTCCCGTATAGGCAATAAATGCATTTTCTAGCCACGTCATGCTACATTTTGGGTGCAAAATACACAATTGCCATTTTGTAACTCACATTTCGATGCACATGTGATATGCAGAAAGTGACCCTTAAGTCTTCACGACCTGCTAAAAGAAACACTGCTCACTCTCATTTTGTGGACATGTTTTTTTAACCCATTGCATCAGTGCTAGGAAACAATACTGCCTCAGTGAATGACAGGTATTTGCTCTAACAAGCAATCTTGCAATCTTGACTTCAGGCAGACATACTCCACCTTTCATGTTTAGACTGCACTAGGCAGACACTTTACTCTGTCCGTCACAATCAATGCTAGCTTTGGGAATTTTTACAGTTGTTGGCGAGATTTCTAAACTTCTTTACTACACCTTTTCCTGCTGTGGGACTCTCAGAAGCACACTTTTGACTCCACCATTGCTCCGACTGTTTCATGTTGCTCTGTGCCAGCTGCTCAGACTGCAGGTTCTTGAGTCATTGAGCAGAAACAGCTGATAACTTTCACCAGATCCTTCTGCTAAGCAACCTAAATTGTTTTCTGATTTGAGTAATTTCAATCTGTTGATAAGGGACAAACATGATATGAATGTTATCTGTATTTATTTTACTTGTAAGGAAAAGCAGGTGTATAAAATCTTTACAGATACCCATGGAATATCAGCAACACTGATGAACATGCATTTGCAATGAATAAATGACCCAAACATTTGCAATAATATTGCGAAAACTCACGGCGTACTGACAATCCTTATTTGCAAAATGCTAAGACTCTTGCAATTGTTTTTTAACAGAAGGAGGCAGACCACTAGAGAAGCTGAACTGATAAGAGATAAGAAACAGAAAAGATTAAAAGCACCCTGCCAAATCCGAGATGTTGTTTAAAGACATTATTTATCCAGGCAATGTTTGCTGAGCATGAATGGATTTCCTCACCAACTCCCTGATTTCTATTCAGACAGTTCAGACACACCTGGGAGTTGAAAGAGCACCCACTGAACTTCTGCTACTGGCCTCTCAGTCTTTTGGCATTGGGAAGCTTGCTTAAGGGCACCTCAGTAGAAGCTAGTGAAATAAGGGTGTGTCTTATTCACTTTTCCAAATGACAGACCCAATGAACTTTGAGATATCAGCCTTCAGTTTCTTTTCACCTTCTTCAAGATTATGTCCTGTTTAGCTGGATATAGGCCCATTTATAGGCAACATTTATTCAAGTTGATGTGTTGAAAGCAGAAAAAAAAATGAGCATAGTTAAGGATCTGAGCGACTTTGACAAAGACAACCTTTTTATTTTGGATAACTAGGTCAGATTGTCTCCAAAATGGCAGGTCTTGTTTAGGTCTTTCTTGTATGCAGTGGTCAGTATCAGCTCAAAGGGGTCCAGTCCTGTTGCATTGCCACCACGTGGCCAAACAATATATTAATGCAGGTTCAAAGCATCTAGCTCATCCACTTTTTAGAGCCCAAGGTATTAGTACTTACTTTTACCTCCTCATATTATCATTGTCTTTGAGACTAGACTTTACTAGCACTGATTCAGCCAGACTGGGCGTCTGTAGAGAGCAATCCCTCTTCTGCAGAACTTAAACCTGTGACCCAGATCTCTTGAAAACTCCCAGTAGTGGGGGAGCCGGAGGAGTCACTGCCCAAAATGACGAACAGCAGGCAGGCGGTGGCATGCTTTGCTTGCCAAATACAGCACTCCATGTTCAAATAGTGCTGAGAGAGAAAACATAGGCACTGTTATCCTGGGTCCCCCACTCTGGAGTGAGATGTTGAGGGGGGAAAAAAACACTCTTGCCAGGAGACATAGACGTGCCTGTATTTAGTGGCCTCCTGGTGTTATTGTGGAAAACTCCGATAACTGGATTTAGAGATTCTCATTTTTTTAATTTGTGACTTTCAGAATGAATGTTCCTCTGAAGCCAGTTAAAAACCCAGTGCTTAAAACTGCAGTGGCTTAATTGGGAAATCGAGAAATCATTGTATCAGTCCAGAGAAAACTTTCCTCATATATGTTGTCTTCATCTGACAGTAGTGATATGCTCAGTGTAATTGTTGCCTCCCACTGAGCACTTGAAAATTTAGCCATCCATTTTCCTTGATGGTTTTAAGTCAGCCAAGCATAGCGTTTGCTATTGCACTGGCCACTACAATGATTAACGGCATAGTGCTGCATTCACTCACTCAAGCATATCCATCAAAGTACAGATTCTTCTAAGTGGAAACAAGATTTCCCAGGGAAGAAGGTTCAGAAACCATCTGACCTCTATTAAAAAATGAATGGAGGTTCCCAAGGCTAGTTTATTATGTTTCAAGACTTTGAGAGTCACATCTTAATATCAAATTAATACACGTCCATCCAAAGTTAAGCTTAATGGAAGACACTTAAAATAACAAAGTGCAATCTTGAATGCCAGCTGGCTACAGTATGAGAGGTTTCAATGTATTTATCCCCGATATTTTGTCTCATCAATAGAGAATTGATAACATTTTAATAGGCACCTCCACTAATTTGCTATTGCTTTACTTTAAGGTGTAAATCTACATTCATGCTTTTAAAATTCCCTCTCGTTTCCCTTTTTAATGTACTCCATGCTTCAAGCCAAAGAATTCCTCCAGATGACCTGCACCTGGAGGAGTTTTTCAAGAAGGAGAGTTTTTCAGTGAAGACGTCTTTTAATGCCTATAGGCAACATGTCATTGATTCTTGTATTCCAGACAATATTCGTTTCAAATTACCTTAATTGTCAAACTGGAGAAGTTGGAGGATCTACTTTTTGACATCTGTAATTTCCCACAAATTCAAATGTCATTGCTGTTTCTCAGTTTGATACAGTGCTTGGCATTTATATGGGTAGTAATGAATTTACAGCATCCCTCCATAGGTGCTGAATGCATTTTAAGGCTTCTTTCACTTTCGGATTTTTTCAGTCAAAGTGCTAAACTCAACAGTTTAAATTTTGTAATTAAATTGATCCTGTGTGTGTTGTAGTTGCCTTCGCCATTTTATGTAGACATTCCTCGTATCTTGGCTCTCTAACAATTCTCAAGTTAAGAGTTCCATGCATATAAAAGCCTATAAAAACCCACCTGACATCAACTATGTAAAATCAGAATTCGCCTTTTACTTGTGGAAACCTGAATGACTAAAATACCTTCTTACACTTCACTGCCCTGTAAATGTGTTATTGAGCTTTGCTCTCAGCTATATACGAACGGATGAATGATGTACACTTTACGCTCAAAATATTCCTGATGCTTAACAAGGCCACCCACTTTCCTTCCTGTATTTAAATCCCCGCCTTAAACTGCCTATTTGTCTAAATCACAGTCTAATGAATGCACAATGCACATCTGTATCTTCAGCACTCCATGTATGTATACGTGGAAAACTGCATGTGTTTACTCATGACCCCGTGACCCTAATAACCCTGGCCCTCCATCTAATCTCGTAATCTTTAGTGGAACAGCAGCATCTGTGATCATTGGCAGCTTACGAGTGTTGCATACCTTCCTCCAATGTTGCCTGAGGGGGGGATATGTGGGAATATGTCCAGGTAATACAGATCTCCTACAAATGTCCGCAGCCGGAATGTTATAATAAGACCTGGGTTCGTGACTACGGGTGGGCAAGGTGGTGGTGAAAACATGGCCTTGTGTGGGAAAGTGAACCCAAACCACTCATCTCAGAGAAGTGATATGAAAAGTCGCCCCTGAAATTACCTGTGTGATTGGAAAGCTGCAATGCATCTTCAGCTGGATGTGAAGTGTTATTCAACTCTGCCAGCAAATCACAGCCTAATGGAAAAAGGCATTGTAAACACTGTAGCACGGACAAAGGCCATCTCAGTGTAATGAAACAAACTTACATAGGCTATTGGTTATTAAGCTCAACGACAAGGCAATGAAGCTTTATTGTGATGTGCCTGAGTCTATTTGCTTAGACAGGAGAACAACACTGCTTGAACTTGCTCTGAAAATGTCACTCTATCCAATACACGGGCTATAAATGCTGTATTACAACGAACTGCAGTCCAGACTGGTCCAGCAAAATCGTATTGCAAACAGTATATGAAGGATCCTGCTGATTTAGTTTTCCAAACGCCTGACGAGGAAATATATAAAGCTGCGTGGATTACATTTCTTTGTCCTAGTCCAGCATGAGCACAAAGCTCAGGCCATCTGTGGTTCGTGTCCCGCATCACACATGTTATTAGGTTCAGGAAAGTAAAACTTTCTTAAGGTTAGATGAACAACCTTTGTCTTAAGGTTAGACAAAGAATTTGGGTTAAATATCAATGAGCTTTAAATTTTTAACTCAGACCCAACCGATGTATTGAGTTGCTTTAACAAGACTAATTGTTAATCAACCTTAATTTGCAGGATCTAATGTTGTAGGAAATGCCTGTCCTGACACAACTCTCACCAATTTTGTGCTCACAGTGCACTCATTTGTGCAACCCCAACCACTTAGGCTGCACAGTTTTGGGGTCTTGCCAAACGATTCCACAACTGCCTCGTGTATAAACGTACACCTGTTCAACTGCTCGTTAACACAAGTGCCTAATTGGTCAATCACATTACAACATTTTACTGCATTTGGGTATGTAGATGTAGTCGAGAGGATCTTCTAGAGTTCAAACCAGAGTGGAGAAAACAGGTGATTAGAGTGACTTGGCATGGTTGTTAGAGCCAGACAGGTTAATCTGAGAAATTTCTCTGGTTGATGCCAAAGGTCAGAGGAGAATGGCCAGACTGGCGCGAGCTGATAGAGAGGCATCAGTGACAAATTACTTGATGTACGCAGAAGAGCATCTCTAATTGAACAGCTTGTCCAGATTAAAACAAATGGGCTACAGCAGCAGAAGATCATAACGGCTGTCACCCTTATCAGAACAGGAAACTGCAAGAGCTCACCAAAATTGGACAACAGGAGAACTGAAAAATGTGGAAGTAGTCTTAATGGTATTGCTACTTTCAGCAGGATAAAGCGCCAGGTCAGAAAACTAAAATCATCTTAAACTAGTTTCTTCTGAGTTCGTTGTACTCAAAGGGCCTGCAAAGTCACCAGATCTCAATTCAATAAAGCACCTTTGGGATGCGGTGTAACGGTAGATTGAAACTGCATGATCACCTTGTTGAAGCAGTGCCAGACAGAATTGAAGCAGTGATTACAAGATGTACCTAATAAAGTGGCTGACTCAAGGAAATTATTAGTGTATGTATGTAGTTTTTAGGGTGTGGGGCAGTGGTGTAAATTAGTCACTTTGGCCTCATAACAAAGTCTAATACAAAAAAAAAAAAACAGCATTCAGTTTGAAACAAAACTCAACCTGACCCTGCCTCTCCTGCCCTCGCTTCTATTCCATCTCTACTATCATTCCACTCATCCCCTTCCTCCCCCTTAATCCCTCGGGTCTCTTCTGCAGGAACGTCTGAGGTCCATAACTGGCCAATTCCTGAGAATCCATGCAGGACCTCTTTCTTTCCAGCCATCAAGACGTCCCCATCGGGCCTAGAAGGGTAACTGCCAAGTTCACCTTCACTTCCATCATACGATATCTTCAACTTTGTTAAACCTTTAAACTCAGAATGTTGCAGCGGAGTCTTTGCTAGGAAACCAGAGAGTGTAGTTGAAGGGGATTGTTGTATGCATTTTCCTTTAACTAAAACTGTACAATGCATGTTTATAGTATGATGGCAGATTTAATTTTCACTTACAGGCATGTGGCAAAAACATGAAAAAGCCATGTAACCTGATACATGTTATTGTAATAAAATCCTCAACTGTGAATAAAAGGAAATGTTCTTATTATTTATGACCACAGCACACAAAAGTCCCACCCATTCTGTTTGCCTTCTGAGACTTTGGTCCACATAATTTATCGTGACAGATGGTTGCTCCACACAGCACTGGCCCTCAATAGGAGGCTGCCCTGTCTGATATCTTATGGAGTCATCAGCAGCCACTTGCCAAACTTAATATGACTGGGGACCATAACTCACCAGGCAACCACTACTAAACACTGGCTCTCTACCCTCTCTCAGATCAATATCAAATTGTGTAGCAGAACGTCAGCAATCATTGGCCTCCGCCAACACGTTACTGCTGTTTTAAAGAGTTCTTCAACAGTTTAACACCCTCCGCCTCCATGATCCCTGTCCCTGTCCCCTCTCCTCCCTTGTGTTTTCCTTTCTCAGCCATCCTGATTGAACCTGGAGACCCCAGCGGGAGGCTCTGATTTCCCAGCCCTGACTCTTACTGAAGTTTGCACTGCATGTCCTCACACAAATCCAGTGGCTTTATAAGAATGAATAATGAATGAAGTTTGACCAGTGAAACATCTACAGGCATGTTGGAACCTCTGGTTAAACTGTCAGTGTGGCCTACATTTCTATTACCAGAACGTTCTGGTTGTATTGTAATGAGGGCAAAGGTAAAGAACCAGTACAAAAAACAATCGACATAAATGCACGCATCAGGGGAAATAATCATTTTTTTAAGGGAAGTTGGAAAGAAGGTCTGTATGCACATGTGCCCACACACACTCCCTACAACAACAAAGAAGTTAATTGCCAAATTGGCCATGAAGGCAAGAAAACACTGGAGGGTAATTATTTAACAATTTAACTAAAGGTAGGGACACCATTAACTTTTCCCTAACCTGGATGTGACATTAAACATACACAAAACTGGATTTCTAAAATTGATAGTGCAGCTTAGTGCAGTTCAGAGGGTTGGCAGACTACATCGCCTAGAGCCACCACCGCTGTATGAATGGAGCCTTTTTTATGATCAGAGGGAAAACTTCTCCCAGGGGATCTGGAATTTCAGAGGGTTTCCCCCCCCTTAAACATACACGGGTACACTTAAGAGGTAAAAAGGTAATTTTGCACTTCCTACCCCGGATAATAGTGCAATGAATGAAACGCTCTCATTCACTGCAGCGCAAACTCAAGCAAGATGTGCATTTGTAAAGAATGACGTTATGCAGAGAAACAAGTATTTCAAATATCCCCAAATTAACGTAATAAAAATGAACGATCGCCATCAAACGCACTGAGAAACTTACCGTTTTGCTCCTTTACACTTGGAAGGTGAAATTTGCTGACGTGACTTGAATCGGCTTCCGAGCCATATTGTTGGAGAAGCGATGCAAGAAGGAATAATAATGGAAGGATCATTTGGATGAGTTGTGGTTGGCAATCACAAAGGGGTTGGAGACGGGATGGTTTGTATCACCACACGCACGCGTCGTTCACAGGGCACAAGTGCGCTTTTGGACACATTTGGAGAGGATAAACGCAGAGTAGAACCCACATACTCTTAATCATGAGTCCCTTTTGGAGAAAGTGAAATTTTAACTGCCTAAACCAGAACAAATCCTCTCCTGAGCGTCCAAACCTGATGCTGCTGCGCAATGCAAAAGCGCACCTGTTGGTTCTGTGGGCTGTCGGGTATTGAGTTGGAAAAAGTCTAATGTAAGTAATAATGATCCTGGAATTAGCTGTGAAAGCGTCCTTGTGCACGCATATCTTCTATGGCGTTTGGCTAAGGCGCGCGTCAACGGTGCGTCTTTGACTCCGTCTGAATAAATCCCCGCAGATCTTTACGCATTACAGCAAAAGCTCTCACACACACTGTCAGAGAGAGACGGCGAAAGAATCCTGCAACTTGATACAGTCTGTGCGCACAAACCATTCCCAACACCGAGACGAACTCTGATGTCTGGCGAAGTCTTGAGTCATAACTTGGTGGAGACTTGAGATAAAATATCACTGCTCTGCCGGGGCTGGGCTTTTGGAGACTGCCAACTGACGGCACAACAGGTGCTATACATAAAGTACAACTTCCAGCCGAGGAAACTCCCCAGGATGTTAACTATTCCGCTGCTGTCTGACACAACGAGGGGTTTCACCCACTTATTCCAGTTCGAGTCTGATATGAACAGTTCCACTTCGAGCTTCACGTGTTTCCACTAGAAAAGTCTCAAGGCAGAGAAAAGCAACTCAGCACAACCTGTTACAAGGAAAATATTATAGTGTATTGTTTCAGTGTTTGAAATACTTTTGGAAAGAAATACCGCCTTTGGTATTTTTTGACACAGACTAAATTACTCAAACATGGACATTATTGGGTTATCTGCCTAATAATACCACTGTTTGCTCTCTGTGGGTTCATCCAATTTATAACATAAACTGCACATTGTTAAACATTGATGAGTGTTCTCACATCAGAAAAGCTTTATGATTCAAAAGGAAAGTTTCCATAAAAAAGTACATAAGCAGTTGTTTAAAGTCTCTACTCATTTTCCTCATAGAGAGATGAAAGATTCAAATGTGTACCCACACTTTTTAACACACTGTTGTTCGTTCTGCCTTAATGTTTCTCGGGAAAGGAAATGTTTAAGGGCTTCTCAATTTGTCATATCAAAGCAAAGACACTGCTTGGAACAATACTCCCTCCTGTTTCCAATTTCCTTTCTCCCCGGCACACTGTTGTACCTCATCAAGTGCGTTTCATGTGGTTCCTCCCATCCTATTGTTGGCAAAGTCCACCAGTGTATCCCCTCAGTGTATGGCAAGTCTGCTGCAGCACAGACACAACAATCAAAGGGGAGCTATAGACACATATTGAACCCATTGAGCCAGACACATGATGCAATGCTGCAGCAATTTACCCCCTGTCTCACATAACTCAGACACTACTACCTCAAAGAGGGTGCGGGGCAGCCATCCCTCCAGCATCAACATATGAAGGAAGCATTTTGTGATTTTAATCACAGTTAATGGTTGGGGAAAGGAGACGCAGGGCCTTGATACAATCATTTCATAGGACGTGCGTTGCCCCTGTGGAGCAGTGCATATAGAGGTCTTCTCGTGCCTGCTGCAACGGCCAAGGCCCTTTGTGTAAAGGCGAGTATCACATTCCAGCCCTGCAAGGGCCTGCAGCAGATGTCAGCACTCCATATTGTGGAATCCCTCTTTCCTTCACACACACACACACACACACACAGACATTCTCTCCTTGAGGTTTTGTCTGTAAAAGCTTGGGTATTTTGTCTTGTTGTCCACATTTGATTGCTGCTTCCATGGTGGTCCTGTGAAATGTTGAGTCTTTGATACAAAGAATTATAATAAACAAAGGAAATTAGAAACAAGGCAGACCTTTTGGGTCACAGCTAACATACAGAGGCCTGCCAGCCAGGAGGGCTCTGTGTCAACCCGGCAAGTAGCCTGGAGATGGAAACGTATACAATAGAGAATTCACAGTTGTCGGCTCCCGGCAAAATCCCATAGGGCTCTCTTGCCTTTTCAGGACACACACTGTCAAACAAACAAATGCCCTCTCGCAGTCAGTGTGTGTTACACAACTTATCTGTCACAGTGTCTGTGAAAGATCAGTTTGTTCCAGGTGAAATGGAATGAAACACATTGGCTAAATCCAGATTGCAGCTCATTATTGCACCTTGAAGAAAAGGACCTTTCAGATGACTTCATTTATGTGGAAACACCTAGACAGCGGCTGCAGAGTGCTGCGAGGAGTTGTCTGTGGTTTTCATTGTGGGTGGGAAATGTGCCAGCAGAAGAATTCAGAAAGAAATGACTCACGTTTTCTCAGAATTTCTAGCAAATGAAGACGTTTTACTTCTGCTCTTTTGCCTGATGAGTTCTTGTTATTGAAAACCCAGATAGAAGATTGTGTTCATCTTCGCTGTGGCCTTCAGTTTGTGGACATGCTGTTCTATATCACTGAGGCCCTTAACTTGCGTGGGTATTCGAGTGTTGTGGCTAAGGCAGGAATGTGGAAAGTGTGGGATCATGGTGATCAATTGCCCCTTGCTGCATTTGGCTTTGAAACCAGAGCCCCCTGGTGGTGCCCCTGAGGGCTACAGCCAGTTCTATGCCCCCTGGACACTTGCAAATGATTCGGAAAATTTCACAATTGGTACAAAAACATTTGCAGGACGGTTGGACCCTTCATATTCACACATATTTGATTTCCAACATTACTACAGTATATAAGTTACACTGGTGTTTTTCAGTGCATGGTTTGTTGTACAGCAGATACCCCCTGACAGTCACCGGGATGATAAAATCTGGATGCATGGTTTCACATTCACTGAGTATATAACCTGCCAGTGTTACTGGTCAGTAATCTATATTTACTGTCCAATTCAACTGTACACATGTCTGTACAGTATGAATGTATTATGTCATTGCACTGACAGTAGGACTGGACGAAGTAGGACTACATGAAAGAGCATAAACACACCATACAGCTTCATAGAGTTGAATAATCTTATTTTTTCTGCACTGGTGGGAGAAGAATAACAAAATTGTACATTTAAAGCTTGATTCAAGTTGAAGTGCACAAGCAATATCAGTATCAAACCTTCTCCGATTGATATTTTTTTATTAATCTTTATATGTTATTTAAATGTTATTACTGATGCTTCAACATGTAAAAATGAAAATATGGAAAAAAATATCTTAAGCTTTTTCACTGGTTCAAGAATTAATCCGATCATATAAGCCAAAGAGCTTTTAAACTTAGTAGTAATGTGTAAAGAAAGTTTATTTGTGCAGCACCTTTCTAGATGAGACATCTTAAAAAACATATAAGAAAGACAAAACAAAAAGAGACACCTGTACAACACAATTAGATAAAGATGGAAAAAACCTTTGAGTGCACTATGAAATTCATTTGGAGCTTGTCATATTTGTATTCGTTGCAACCTTTTGAACACATTGGACATCACATTTTGGAAAGAACCTCTTTGCTCCTTGAGGATTTCCCTTCTTAAGCCAGAGTGGAGTGAAGTCCAAAAACACTGGGAAGGAGCTCTCCTGCTGAGCAGCCTTCTGGCCTGATGCCTCCGTCATAATCTTGGTTAGAGCTGCTCTTACTAAACATCTGCTGACAGGGAAGACTCAGTTTCCATTATGGCAATCTGCTTATTTAATGATCCCAGGGTCAAATCTACTGCACTGCCAAACTTCATCAACACAATATTGTCCTGGAGGCGCTGGACCAGGCGCTGTGCTGTGATGGATTATATGAGGGTGAACATCTGTATGCCTGCAACTCTGTGCATGTCTACACTTACTGTACTGTGCCTATTGCACACCGGGCACGCACAATGGTCACTGTATGCATTGGAGTGTGCTGCTGAAAGACGCGGAACAGTAAACTGACAGTTTACTAGTGAAAATAAAAGATTTTTCTTTTACAATTTGATGTAGACATAGTAACTGGCTCTTTCATAGGAAAGCC
Organism: Channa argus; assembly: GCF_033026475.1. Lineage (NCBI taxonomy): Eukaryota > Metazoa > Chordata > Actinopteri > Anabantiformes > Channidae > Channa > Channa argus. Next base: position 21,846,670 of record NC_090206.1, read on the forward strand.
GGATTAGAAGCAAAATGTTTAGGTTCCGTAACTTTTCTGTTTGGCTGTATGTCAATTTTAGACATGTCGTGTCCATTTTAGACGTACATGCATAAAAATGGTGCTTGGTAAATTCAAAATGTCCTGGCAATACAAAGAAAAGGGGATTTCCCCTGAGGAGTGCACATCAGATCTCATTCTGGATTTACACTATGCATAAGTGACAGCCCAACTTAATACATTTTCATTCAGTATTTTCTTTTTCTCATTCATTGTCTTTGCCCAGGTCCCGTAGAAAATGTATCAAACACACATATGCGCAAATCCCATTTAACTGCCTTTTTTTTTCATCCCCCTCCATCAGGATTTACATTAATGTGTCATTCAAACTGACAGCTTTCACATGCTTCTTGTTCTTCTCCCAAGCAATTAATCATGTCACTGATGTAAAGTTATGTCCACTGAGCTCCTCTGGGTTCAGTCAAAGAACAATCCATCATTTCTGAATTGAAAACAAACATGCTACTTTGCAGCACAAAATGAAAAAAACATGATGTTTAGCAGCAAAACCTAGCTGTCTCCCCTAGGAACGGAATTGCATGTGGTTGCCGATCGCACACGTGGCTCCTAGCTAGCGAGCAAACCTTTCACTGCACAAGACAAAAGAATTTTTGTGCCCAAGTGCCTGCCTCTTGATTGTAACACCAGAATGCGCCCCCCCCCCCCCCCCCCCCCGACGTAAATCATTAATCTCTACGCACATGGTGCTGATTAATTTGTGTATGCAAATGGAATGTCTTGTCAGTCAAAATTATACTACAGGGATCATTGTGCAAAGGCCGCCCAAGTTGTTTGACATGGAGTGATGAATGAGATATGGATTAAAACTGTGGGAAATCAGCTCATTTGTTTCTGCAATGGATTTCATTTTCACTGGAAGAACAAAAGACGGGGCTTCCTGTTCAGCTCTTCATTTCAATTCATTTAAACCAAACTCACAGAACGAAAGAAAAATGACACAAACAGTTCTGACATTTGTAAACAGTTCTTCATGTAGAGCAGTTATGCTCGCAGCCAAATCCATGTGCATGTTGGGGTTTATAGAAACAAATGCCAAGTCTGTGGAGGGAATTTTATTTGTGACATACAAAACATTACAAGTGACTTCTATCATCACCTTGAGAATCAACTCAGCTCTTGTTTTGAAAATTAAATTCCCTCAGGTCAAACAGCAGGGAAGGCACCCCTCACCCAAACCAGTTCATTAACATCGGAGAGTAGAGAGGGGCCTCTGTATTAGATCCAAATTTCAGCTCACACTTGCCTACCAACACATATTGTCAGACAAGGACAAACTGTATGTAACCTTTTTTTTTTTTTTTTTAGCTGAGCTTTTCTGCTTTTAAAATCTAAAGCAGAAAACTCATTTTGATACTCACCTCTAGCAGAAAGCTCATCTCTGCGCAGGCTGCTTTGTACTGAGGATGAACATCAATCATGTGCAACATAATGCTGCATAAAAAGTCTTTAGTCTCTGTTTTGCTCACGGAGTCTATATGAATCTAAATACTATGACCACAGCAAGTGACAACATTTGACGAGTTTGCATGTGTTTGTTAAAACAATTCTCCAGTATAAACCATTCATTCGTTTACACATACATTAATTCAAGGGTGCAATCCAAACCACAGGATCACCGACCACCAAAGTAAAAAGCACCATAATGAAACCACTGCAGGAAAACAATCGTACCACAGCTTCCTTTTACTAGCATTCCTGGTTGTCATGACAGAGGAGATTCGCTTTTTTTCTTAGGACATCAAGACATAAATCTACCTCCAATCACACTGCGTCGTTAAAAGCTTCCATCACAGCTAATAAATGAAGCTTTACATTGATTTAAATATTTCTTTAGATCAATAATATGTGAAATCACAGCAGAAAACAGAATTTCACTTGCAGTAAAAGACTAAAGGCAGAAGTTCCTTCTGCTGCATGACAGTGAGCCCAAACATGCAACCAGGACTGTCTTTCAGGGTACATGTCAATTTCCAAGACTTGGAAGGATTAGGTCAGGTTTAGTGTCATAAACCAATGATGGTCAAGCTTAAGATGAAGTGTGGAAAAGCACATATACTCCCAAGCTTTGGCATCTAATGCGAACGTGTATCTTCAGTGACAAGAAGAAAGACAGGAAGTCCTGCAGTGGTCATGGAGCCATAGAGCCATCATCAAAAAACAAACAAACAAAAAAGATTCTGGAACAAACAAACAATCACATAAATGTGTGCTGGGGACAATGGTGCTGTTCAGAGTGGTGACTCCAAATGCTGGGGATGATGCCTAGGGCTTCTTATTTTTACTCGATTTTTATGAATTTAACTGATAAAAGTCGATATGTATAACTACTGCTAAAAACGTATAATGTTATATAACAAGTTGCCTAAACATTTGCACACGACCTGCGTATTTGCATGTACAAATAGACACAGTTTGCACGCTGGTCATTCAACCAGCCCTTTGCAAAACTACTTATACAGTTTGCCATTAAATTCCGTCCAATTTCAAAAAATTATGTTTCCGTAAAGAGTCTATCTTCCGCCCGGTGTTTAATCCCAGTGAACGAGCGCCTCGGCTTAAACCACATCAGTCTGTTATGGCTGTCTGCTTTACGATGTGTGCAGCCGTCACCGTTGACGACCCCCGGTGCCAAGTGTCACCGAGACACTGACTGTCACGTGAATGACAGCGTTTTATTTTTTATTTTTTTGTCCTGCCGTGCGTCACGAGTCAGCGCCCCTCACGGCGTCTGTGGACGCGGAGGCGGGGAGCGGCTGTCCGTGGTGCTGATGGGAGGACTGATGATGCTCCGTGCAGACGCTACTGCGCATGTTGCATGACAGGTACACGCAAGCCTCCATCTTGGGTATCCCGAGCTGAGGCGAAAGGGCAGCAGCCATATACACACAGATTTAGAAAAAAAAAAAACAACAACAACAAACAGCGCGCGGAAATTGAAAAACAAAAAATTGGCAATTTGCCGAGATGTAACTTTTTTTCTTTACTCCTTTTAAAAGCCATTCAACAAATTGCTTCGGTGGAGAGAGCGGAGGGCAGAATGGAAAAGCAAGCGGCTGCTCTGGGAGGCTCTGGTAACGATTTTTTGCAGTCAGCTTCACTGGATCGAGTTTTCCTAAGGAACTGAGAGGTGATAAAGCTGAACGGTAAGTGGGACTGTGTGGTTTGTGTGCGGTGAACGACTTTTGGCTTATTTCCGTTCAGAACGTGCGTTCCCGTGTAGAGATATGTCACGATCGCGTTCATATGTGCTGGCATTTTCTCTCTCCCCCCCCCCGTCATGGTGGTCGCTGTTTGCTATGTTGTACTCTCCCTCCAGTCCCTCTGCTCTTCCGATGCTTCCAGGCTTTCGACAAGTGTCCGCCCCTTTACTTTCTTTTGCTTTGGTTACAAACAAACCCAACGAGACGTGCAGCCACAGGTTGCGAGTGGCCCTTTGGAATAATTCTTCAGGACTGGTTGCATTTGTCTGTTTTGATGAGCACAGGACAGGCCTTTCCTCATGGGTGGGTTCTACATTTGAAATAAAGCAGTCACACATCTAATGTTACCACCAACACTAACAACGTCAGAATAATACTCATCAATTTCTCTACATTGTCTCAGCTATTTCTAGGATTGAGTCATACTCCCACGCTTTTATGGTCCAGAATCCTAAAAATGTGCAGCCCAAGGAAGTCATGTGGGCGAATGCTAATGCTTGTTGACCTTGGACCCATAGGGCTGACCATGTAAGGCTGCTTGAGTCACTGCCGGCCGCTGACAGTGCTGCTGCAGTCTTAACATAGCCAGTAGTAAAAACCCAGCGAGGACAATGTTCCTCAGCGGTGGCACAGAGTTGAGTCAGGCAGTGCCAAGGTCAGGCTCAGCTGAACTCGCATTCCCCGTGCAGAGAATATAATATCACAGTGCACTTGTGATACACACGCCCAAGTGTGCGTTTATTGTGTTTCTATTTATTTTTAATATATGTTGAAAATGTATAACACAGACCGGGTTTGACTAATGCTGACTTTCAATACAGTGGTAGAAGTCGGACAAAATTAAACACGCAACTCTCGTTCAGTAGATGGCAAATCTAACTCGATGAACGTACGGCGGTGGGACCGTCTTCAACATCTTATGGGTAGTACTGAAGGATTTGACCATTTGTAGGAATACAACTATTAAATCATAAACACTTAAGGACCCCTCGTATTTGAAGATGAACCTAAATGAGGTAATTCACAGACTAGGACAGCAGAAGACTAAAAACATATTAAGGTAGAAAGAATTTAAAGGGCGACATCTTTTTTTTTAAAATCAATCTGCCCACAATTATTATAAATGTGGCAACTGTGACAATGGGACAATGACAGTGAGCGAAGCATTACTTGGCTAATATGAGTCACAAAGCAATGAGAACTGGAAATGGCTTCTTAGAAATGTGGTTGGTTGCCAAGTCAAACTTTCACCATCGCCTCAGCTGTTGCCATCTGATATGTGGGTCAGCGCTGATGCATGTGGCAGTGGAAATGCCAACCGAGCTCCCATTTGGTGTGAATTGTCCCCATCAGTGAAGTTCAGGTAGGGCAAGGCGTCTGCACTGAGACACAAAGCGTTGCAGCTGAGCAGGGGAAATAGTTTTTAGCTGTGGAACATGACGATCAACGTGCCGGCGAGCAGCAGACAGAGAGTTACTGAGCCGAGGCAGCGAGGAAGAGAGAGAGAGAGACAGAGAGAGAAAGTGTCTCTGTCTAGACAATAAACTGCTTCAGTGAATATACAGTCTTGCTGGCAGGGCTGGGAGGTGGAGAACTGAGGGTTTGCTGTTGGTCTCAGTGTCCCTGTGCAAGAAATGGACACTGCCTTCCTAGGAAATGATTCACACAGGTACCATGGCTGCCAGCTGATTAATGGCCCCTATCAACAAATGCAAAAATGCTCCACTTTGCGTGTATTTGTACACTGTATGTGTAGTTGTGGTACTGTTACATTATGTGAAACACACAGGGCCACATTATCTCCTACGTTTTAGTCAGAGGGGATTGAAGTTTAACACCACAGCCATCGTCGCTCAAACAGATCATAGGGAGCATAATAAAGAGAATCTGCCACTGAATGCAGAAAACAACAAACAACATCACGGAACCACTTCACTGAGGGTTTCTGATTGCCGGGTAATATTTCGGTCACCTGGCGAGTCCTGAATGCCCATCGTTATTCAGGTGCAATACCCCACTGATTGCATTTCTGCTTGAATTTATTCTGCTTCATTAAACCTTGTCAGAATGAGTACTTTACATTTCATTTACTGAGTTGTCATGCTTGCACAGAAAATAGGAATGGATCATTTCAGGAAAAGGGAAAAGTCAGGAAATACCAGACTCACAAGTGCATATGAATGAGATTTGTTTAATGTGGTGGGAAAACATTTCACTTTGGGTTGCACACCACCAGGCCCGACTACTCAAAATGCTGCGTCTCCTCCTTTTTTATTTCAACTGTATGCTTTTTTCCTCAACAGGCCCAGTGCACACCAGAATGGGCATGAAGAAGCTCGCCATCATTCTCCTGGTCCTCTCTCTTTGCGCAGAAGGCGCATCTGCCAAAGAAAAGGGAACGAAAAAGGGAAAAAAGAAAGGGAAGCAGGTTTACTGTCCATCGTAAGTATAGAACCCAAAACCCTGTCTAACAGGGAAAATACTGAGCCTGGATTAGCTCGTTCATCCGTCCAAAAGCAGTGGGAATGCACAACAGCCCGGACGACACCGCTCCACTGGATGACATTTCATCATTCCAAAAGGCTTCGTCAGCATACAGTACTGTGCAGAAATCTCAGGTCATCATTAGATTTGTCATTTTAGCAAGGATATAATGGCCACGTACATTTATTTCACAGTCTCTTTATTGACAGGTATGTAGTTTGACCCCCCCCTTGCACTTAGTTAATCTTGAACTCTCTTGTCCAAAAATACTTGTGAAAGATTTAGAAAACTGTAAAAATCTGATGGGAGGTTTCTTCTTTGAGAGACTGGAAGAACCTGGCTCAGCGTCTAATCAGGATGCCAAGTTGAACCTTCCACAGTATCTATGGTGGAAAGATAGTAGACATATTAAAGAACGTTACAGCTTCCTTTAAGATTGATAGGGCACTGTTTTAACGCTGGTTGACTGAGACCGTTTGACACCACATGTGCAAAAGTGTGCACTAAACCTTTTCGATGGATCAAGCATTTGTATGTTGCCAATATATGCCACGGTTATGCCATTGTTTGTTCTTTATGTATCGGAGACCTGCACCCCTCTGCTTCCTAAAATGGGAACAGATGGTCCAAGAATGAAATGAGGGAGAAACCGTTTGATGCCGTCCCAGTATTGGCACATATAAGCTGTATGACATATTTCATGTTTAGTTCTGCGGATGCCGTTGTGGATCAAGGGAAGCACTTGGTTTCAGTTTAGCTGTCGTGCTGGAGGTTGTCAGAACGGTCTGTTAAAAGGGAGAAAACGAGAGGTTTAGCGGATGGGAATTATGTGTTTCACTTTGATCACGGGAACCGCAGAACATACACAGACTGCGGAGCATTCCTGCAGAGCCCTTCAACTCATCCTCAGCGCATGATAAGGTTTACATAATGATATGTAAAGTGCTTTGAGAAGGGGAATTCTTTGGCAGGACAATTTCGTTGCCACCCACAAAGAGGCTTTCTGTTTCCTCTTTCTCTCCTGCAAGAACCACTTCTCCCCTTGTTTTGTTTTTTTTTGTTGTTTTTTTTTTAATATTTTTTAATTTTAAACCAGCCAATCTCAGAAAACAAATGTTGTTTGGCTAAACGTCTTTGAAAGTCCCCACTTGACATCATGGTGGTAGTTTCCAGTAGTCTGCTATCTTTGTCTCTATCTTTTGAACAGGTCAAGGGGGGAAAAATTGCTTAGCTTTCAATAAAAAGTGGAAATGCACCTAAAAAATAAACCGTTTGTCTTGACAAGCAGTTTATACTTTTTGCCGCCCACGTGGGAGATTAATTCACCAAAGTAATTTTTTTAAGGCAACTAAAATAAATCTGTGACAACTGGGTAAATCTGTTTCTAGTTGCTGACTTTGCCAATGAATTTCTTTCAACATAAAACGTACATTTTCATGATAGAAGCACAGCGACGTACTGTATCAGGCATTTGAACCATTAATCAATCAAGCTGCACAAGCTGTTGAGGAAGCTGTAGATCAAGAGGGGCAATTCGCCCACTGATCTCAGACCAGAAACACTTGATGACGCAGGGTTCACTGATGATCATCCACGGATGATATGTCCAAGTAGCACCACTTGATGGACACATTATTAGTGATGGACCGTCCTAACCTGTCCCAAATGTTGGTGAAGGTTTGGTTAAGTTTGAAGCTGTCTGCTTGGTTGAGTGGGGAAACGCTGGGAGCATGTAAGCACGTCTTCACTCTTTGTTTTCTAACGACTTTGGTGCTTAATGACATAAAAGAATTGTACGGATGGCACCCAAATAAATGCTACTGTATATAATTGAACAAGAAATTTGGAAATGCTCTGTTTCAGCCTGCATGTTTCATGTCACCTACCCCAGTCGTGATCTGGAAACAGCTCCGAAAAGCTGCGCATCTCACTTCTAAACGTTCCTCCACTCTAACATTGCCTGGGTGGTCCAAATCCTAAAAGCTAATTTAATCCCTAACCAGTAGATTTCTCAGGTTATAGTTTAATCAAAGAGCATAAAGCATAGCAGAGGGAGTACTGTGCATTAGCACACTTCATCTTCCAGGAATTTGAACTGCTAATGTAATCATGGCTACAGTTGCCTCTCTGTTTTTCTTTTTTGTTTGTAGACAGCTGTCATCTGAGGATCTGGCCCGAGTCCCTGCAAATTCTACCAGCAACATCTTGAACAGGTTACTGATCAGCTATGATCCCAGAATAAGGCCCAACTTCAAAGGCAAGTCTCTTTTCCTCCTCATCTGTTTCTATTTTTAATTTTCATGTTTGCTGCAGTGTTGTCATGGTAATAAAAAAAACCCAAAAATGTCTATATTATAAATATAACAAATACGAATTTATGAACATGTATCCAGATTTCTCTTTTGAGGTTGTCCTGGAATATCCTGGAAGTGGTGTTTGACTGTATTTGCCCTTCTGCATATACTGTGCTTGCATAAATGGAATGGCTGCCGTTTTATAATAAGTGTGTAATTCAGTAAAACGGTTCTTTTATTCATTTTTATCTACCAAGTATCCACCTATACAGTATCTAAAGTGCGCTGTAAATATCACCCTGTGGCGAGTACCAGGCTTCAGTCTCACAGAAACAGCCATAAAAATAACAAAGAGGTGACTGGCGGCCTCCACTTCTGAGTGATGGTCTTGCCAGTCTTCAGGTGGATCCTCAGATAGTTTCCATCCTCGGGCACTTGGCAGCAACAGCCGTATCTGGGGCTTGGTGTTTGATGTGGGCAGAATTAGCTCCCTCCCTGACTGCTTACGAATGGTCTAGTGGCCAGGCATCTGCTCTTGATTTCAGGGTGGGCAAAAAGCTCCCCCATCCATGTCATAATTTCCCAAATTACTGCACATCCTAAACTCTGCCTTGCCGGGGATACTCGGCCTCCGCCTATAAAATACTAAGCGGCATTTATACCATATAGAACATTTGAAGATAATAGCAAGTGTTTCGTTAATACTAATGAGTTTGTTTGCAATATCGCATGCCGTGGTATGTGCATTAATTTTGTGAATTTATCCACATGAAATTCCTGAGCCTCCTATAAATGCCTCAAAGAATATAATTTATTCAAAGCAGTGTGAGCAGTCTGCATTCATCAGGGATTTTATTGGTTTATGCAAGAGGCTGAGTGGAAAGCGATGCCAGTATAAATGTTTAGAGCGTTAGCTTAGCAGAAGGACGCAATGATCTTGAAAGGGAATTTTTATTTCTTTGCAGTCTTGATGAAGTCACAAGCACCGGCCATTAACAGGATCACTTTTATGATTGGGAACAATATGTACGTAGAGTAGCAGGGATTCATCAAACATACTGACACTTACGCTGATGTAGCTTTTGTTCAAACTTTCTGGAGCCTCCTTTAAACTCCATGCACCCATCCATGTCTCCTCTTTGTCTCCTTAAATCCAGGAATTCCAGTGGAAGACAGAGTGAACATTTTCATCAACAGCTTTGGCTCGATACAAGAAACGACCATGGTACGACTTTAACTTAATCCTCCTTCAGCCTAACTGTAACGATAATCAATACTTCTGCCAATCAGAAGCAGTGGGTAAGAGCTGAACACTGTTTTGTCTGAGTGTATTTAAGGAAGAATGTGTGAGCGTGTTTCATAGACAGTATCAGACCATTTAGCAGAAAACTGAGGACAGTTTTTTTTTTCGTGCCTCATTTATCTGATGGCTTAATTGCTGATAAAGACATGGAGTTTGAATGCTAATGAACAAATTAAACCCAAGGACGGTGCTGGGTCGACTTTTGATCACTTTGGAAACAATAAAAGGGAACATTCCTGAAGGTTTCTAATAAGCTTGTCTTACCAAGTGTGTTTTAATATGAAGCTGCAGGGAGGAGCAGCAACAGCAACAGTCTCTCTGTAATATTCAATCATGTGGCAAGATAATTGAAATTAATGCAGCGCAGAGTGAAGGAATCCACAGTTTGACTAGATTCTGTCTTATTTCCTGCTTTTTGTAGCACAGATTTATAGTTTATAATCTAGGAAGCTTAATTCCAAAAGATTATTCACATAGACAAGTGAATCCAAAGCAGAAGAATACATGATGTCTGTCACAACATGGTTAACGCTGCCGCCTCACACCTAGAAGGTCATGGGTTCACGTCCCTGGCTGGCTGTGGCCTTTCTGTGTTGAGTTTGCATGTTCTCCCCGTGCTCGCGTGGGTTTCCTCCAGGTAGCCCGGTTTCCTCCCGCAGTCCTCATAGCTGCATGTTAGGTAAATTGGTGACTCTATATTGCCTGTAGCTGTGAATGTGAGTTCGAACGTTTGTCTGTCTCTGTGTTGGCTCTGAGATAGACTAGAGACCTGTCCAGGGTGGACCCTCTCATTCAGTGACAGCTTGGATAGGCTCCAGTCCCCCCACGATCGTAAACAGGAAACGCGGTTACAGATGATGATGATGGATGGATCTGTTATGTGAGATGCAACAACACAAAGTCATACAGATTATGACAGTAGTTGCGAAGGATTTGTTTACGACTTTAAAAACTGTGGCATTTCAAAAACGATTGCCTACTTACAAAAACGTCTAATTTGCAAGTTGCAAAAAAGAAGTGGCAGGTGTTTACAGTAACTAATGAGGCACATTTTACAGCTTTGTTTTGCTTATAAATTTGCCATTTTACAATTATGAACAAATCCAGCTGTGCCCCTGAGATAGACCAGCGATCTGTCCAGGGGGACCTCGCCTCTCACCCTATGACAGCTGGGATGGACTCCAGCCACCTGTAGAACCTGAACAGGATTAGGGGTTAAGATAATGGATGGATGGGCCAGTTGTCTTAACAGCTAAGAGACAGAGAACTAGATATCTGCTCCCAGCCTTCTGTTGCGGGTCAAACGTTAGACGAGGACTGACGAAATAAAAGGGAGGAAAACAAAGACCAGAAAGGAGAGCAAAGACGAGAAAATAGAAAAGTTATCAACCGAGATGAGGATCTTTCCCAAATGGAAGATGGAAAAATGGTGTGATCAAGAGAGGGAAGAATAGTGATGAAGAAAAGTCAGGAATGGGCAAGACTGAGACAGAGATAGAGACACGAGGGACTTACAGAGGGTAGCGTATGTCTTTTCTCTTCCCTCTGGACGCCCAAGGAAACAAAGAGAGAGTTAGAAAGTGAGAAAGGTTCCAAATGAATTTAGGGGGAGAAAGAGGAGACAGCTGGTCACCTCTCCCCTTTAATTTATCACTCTGTGGTGTATCTGATCTCAGGAAACCCTCTCTCATCATTCACACCTCACTCTGTCAAACATCGCTGTAGTTAACACATTTATTTTCGCTTTATGATCGCATTCGTCAGCAGTAGGATTACTAATTCGATGTTGCGACTTAGAATACATTGCAGCTACGCAAGTGTGTTTTTACTGCTTCCCAGCTGGAATTTTCCTCGTTGATTACCGCGAGCGGTTGTGTTAAATCTCTCCGGAATCGAATGCCGCACTGGCAGCTTGACAGCGAACCAGAGGGAAGATACTGTGTATTTCCTCCTCTGGTTTTCAGAAGGGTGCAGGAATCCGCCTGTGCCTCTGTGAGACGGAGAAGAACCAGCAGGCGCTGATTGGGCTGTTGGAGGTTGGGGCCTGAGTTTAGGTTGCATAGAAATGGCCCAGTGCCTTCCATAATAAGATATCAACAATTTGACCACTGCCGTGTCAAATAAAAGAAAATAAAAAAAACACTGTTTACTGGCAGTGTAATAAAGCACATTCTGGGCTATTGCTGAATTTATAAACCATCCCAAGACTTGTGTAAATAAAACGATGCTGGCCGACTATTTGCAATTGTTCTTGTCTATTTGTAATGGATGCACAACAATGAGGAAAGAAACCTTTAATGTGGTTTCATGTCTCCTCCTGGACTTTGTGCTGCAGCATGTACAGGTCTATGGTAAATAATGTGTATTTTGCTTTTATGCAATATCAAATTATTTTGATTTTGACACTAATATAGTAAAGACTTCCACAATAAAGGGTTTAAATTATTGAAATACCCCTGAGTTCATGAATAACTCTAATGTCTGTGTAAATATTGCTTGTGTTAATTCGGTCGTAAGGATTCATTCAAGTCTGAAAAGTGTCCTTCTGACTTAACAGAATTGTTAATAATAGCCAAAGACTGAACTGCAGGTGACATGAATCCCACAGGCCCAAACAGCTGTAAAATGACAAAATCAAGGAAACTTCCTCTTTATGATTTCAACAATCAGTGGCCCCCACATAGTAACAACAATATAACATTTGTGTCCATGTTGTGGATGAGAGCAAGCAGTCAACCAGACACAACTAGAGACAATATCACATAATGAGCATGGGAATGGAAATGAATAGAAATGAATAACTGTCTTGTTTGGGCACCGTATCCAGTGTTCAGTACTTTTCTGGTTTGATTTTGATGTGTTTTGTTGCACAGTTTGACCCCAAAAAAAACCAAAAAAAAAAACCAAACAAACAATAAAAAATGGTTTGCTGTGAATATAGCTTTTAAAAAAGCTCCTGCAATGTTTATTCCAGACCCACTATTTGCATTGTGATAATTGTCTCTTTTGGAAATGGACTTTTTTCTGATGAGCATACTGATAAGTGGGTGATCTTCTTGCACACAGTGGTTGTAAACCTGTGCATCCAAAAGATTCAAAGTGCTCACCACAGTTCGAATACTGTATTTGAAAATAAGCAAAACACTGTAAAGCTATTTGAGTCGCATTCCTTCTCCTTTCTCAGTGTAAGCATAGATAGTCACATTGGAATGACAGATACGGCCTCTGCTGTTAACTTTGTGAGAATGCAAGTTAATGCATTCAACAAAATGTGAGAAAATGGAGGAACTTTAATCTGAAAACAGCAGTGCAGAGCGGGAAGCCATGACAAATGTTGGTATTATCAGACTTTGAACAAGCTATTGCATCAAAATAATTTAAAAGTGTCACAAATGTGGGAATAATGAAGGGGTGGAAGGTGGATGTTATTTTGTTAGCCAGGAATGTGCATGCAACACACACAGCTGGCATTTTAGCAGCTTTACTTGACATGTCATCCATCTTCACATTCAGTTTTAATAGGGTTTTCCGAACACCTAGTCCCACAACAGCCAGAGGGACACCATCAAAGCAGGGACCAAATAAATGCCCCAAAGTTGGAGTGATACTTTCCCACCAAGGAGAAGGTGGAAACTTCTCTAATAAGCTCACTAATGAGGCATTTTGCTGTAGCACATGTTGCTGTATTGATAACATTTGACCCTTGGATGGTGTTGACTGTTAGAGGAGGATGTTTCCTTTCTGCAGCACTTTCTGCAACTCAGCATGTTAAAGTGGTCTGCTGACAGAAATGTCTTTTAACTGAAATCAGTACAAATATTAACAAGGCATTTGGGTGAATATGATGTACTCTGTAAAAGTGCTAGATTGAAACAGGTAAACAATCATTTATAGTGTCTGAATTTAGGGGCTGCATCCGTTGAAGGGTGCAAGGGTTGAACTGTCTGGTTCATGGAGGATTCCCTTTTTGCAAGACCAGCTTTTCCCAGTTGATAGTAGGTAGCTACGCCTGGTGATATCCTGGACCCTAACAAGTTTTATAAAAACCTGAGGTTTTAAGGCCCCTAAAGTTTATTTTAACACCTGTATTGTTATACTCACCAGGCGTGTGTCTGCATTATTCTATTACGGTCACAATTGACGGAGCTTTTTGAATCGGAACACCAATCTCTTCAAAAGCACCGTGCAATATAGACACTGACATTAACGTGAAACAGACGTTAACCTTGCTCGTGCTTCTCTGGCATTGAACCTAACAGGATTACAGAGTCAACATCTTCCTGCGGCAGCGCTGGAATGACCCCAGGCTGAAGCTACCACAGGACTTCAAGTCTGATTCTCTCACTGTTGATCCCAAGATGTTCAAATGTCTCTGGAAACCCGACCTGTTCTTTGCTAATGAGAAGAGCGCCAACTTTCACGATGTCACCCAGGAAAACATTCTGCTATTCATCTTCCGTAATGGAGACGTCCTGATCAGTATGAGGTAATTCATTTTCATTGATTTTTTTAAAAGTCTTGTTTTAAAAGTGAAGCTTCACTCCTATTAATTAAATTAGTGTGTAACTAAGACTAAATAAGTAGTAATATTATTTAAGTCATACTGACATAGATCTATTACCTGGGGACACTTAAGCGATAATGTAATAATTGATTAATTGTGTTCTTGATGCCCTGCAAATCTGCAGTGATAAGTATAGAGCTTCTGTGTGATTTGCTTGTGTCGGTCAGATTAGGCTTTTCGACTTGCTTGTTTTCATTTCACTTTTTTCAATCTTGGTCCATAACTGTTGCGGCTACAGGCTGCGGTAAGACTCAGAAGATAATGAGACTGTTGACAACAGGAAGGCGTTTGATGAGGAACATTTTTGGCTCTATTTTCCTGCAGCCACAGTGACAGCTCTTACACAGATGCAGGTGTTATGTAATTTTCCTCCTCACTAGTCTGTATTTTTTTAGGCTGCTCCCGCTTTAACCAATTTTCCTGGCACCGTGCGAAGAGAGGTTGGGTTTATGCTAATTAGTGGCGCAGTGCAAATTCGGTACCTATTTTGGACCCAAACAGCGTTTGTGACAAAACGTACTCAGATCCCCTGTTACTGTAATCGCGGATGCACCCGTGCCATGTCACAGAGACCCGTCCAAATTAAAATAAAAACACCTCTCAGTTATGTCGGTTATGTCACGCCTCTTTCCATCTGCTGTACGCTTTTGTGAACTCCTAATAATACTGTCTGTGCATGGAAATAATTAAATAGTGCTAAGAAAAGTGACTAACAACAGTATAGTTCTGAATTGCATGTGACATCAGATTTAGCAGACCCATCGATATATGCTGTTCTTTGATGCTCACAGCGACTTGTACAACGTTGGATCCTGTCTGCGCAGTTGGTTAAAGATGTGCATTTATCACACAGCAGCAGGAATGATGTGTGTTTCACATGCAGCCTCTGATTTGACAGAGGGCCCGAGCGTAATTTTGGCGCAGCAACGAGACGTCATTATTTATATTTCTACACACACTCACAGCATTGCTCTGTATCAAGGTACAATAATTGGTTGTTGTAAATAATTGACAGAAAAGCTTTTACTCAAAGATTCTCCTGATTCTAAGACTCCCGCCCTGACTCCCCCTGATCAAGATGTATTCCTCCCAATGATAATGTATTCCACTAGTCTTCCATCTGTCTTGGTGCATCTTGAAAATTGCAGAAAGATCATTAGACACGCCCATAATATTTCAGGACAACAAAGCCCTTTGTCTTCCAAAGGGGCCTAATGCAAACTAGTTGGGGCTTCAGCTAAAGAAAATGCTGTGTTAGGCTTCATTTGTCCCCCAGAGAAAGTCCCTGAAATTTTTAAGTAGTGCAACACGTTTTGCTTATGCTTTGCAAATCACAATAAAAACAAAACATGGAGGGAAAACCCTTAAGTCCTGTGATCTGCCAAGCTACAACCAATGCCATACATACAAGGCTTTTGTGTGGCTGTAAGTGCAAACAAAGAGAAGAAAACTTAAGCAGAGCACAAGGAAAACTACTTATGTCTTTTTTAAATTTTCCTTCAGGTTGTCCATCACCCTCTCTTGTCCGCTGGACCTGACATTGTTCCCTATGGATACACAGAGGTGCAAAATGCAACTGGAAAGCTGTGAGTTATCTGGAATTATTATCACCTAAAATCACCTCATCATTTACCACATTTGCTAGTTGGCATTTGGGGGATCCACTATTTATGATTTGGGAGTGTATTTGTTGTATTTATTAAACAGTTGGTTTGGGGCAAATGAGAGCATTTTGCTTGTGTTTAGAAGCCAGTTTTAATGGCAAGCACTTAGAGAAGCGGAATAAATCACCATATTTTAAGGTTGCTGTGAAAGTCTAACAGCTAATTGAGCTTAACTGCTGTTGCTGCATCTTGTTTACAAAGCAGGTTAGACTTCGATAAGCCAAATAGCTCCATTCTGCTCTAACACCAAACCCAAGATTTACAGCTTTCTACATGTCTGTAGAACACCGACGTCCTTAATGAGCCAGCATATATGGGCAGACATTTCTGGCATGCAGTGTGTACAGTATATATTGCATAAGCATATATACTTTCATAATGCTTAAAGGGTATACATGGTTATTTACACCGATCAGCCTGGTGGTCTTAATAATGTCATGGAGGACAAGGGTCAACATGAGGTGGTATAAATACACAAACTCTGTATTGGCCTAAGAAATCCTCCACTACAATTACCATTTTAAGTTAAAGTACATTTTAAAAGTACTACACAAAGTACTACGGCGAAGTACTACAGCAGATTATCTAGAAGTGTAAAAGTACTACACTAAGAAAACCATATATTTTAATCAACGCTGATTATAGTAATTGTGGTAAAACATGTACAGTAATTCATAACAAAAAAGGGTCAAAGATCCCTGAAGGTAAAGGTGAAAATGATTATAGTCACCTATGTGCTGACAGGTAGTTAACCCATGATGATACATCAGCTTTTAATAGTTCAGAATATTTTTATAAAAGCCACATCATACAGTATCTTTATAATATATGACTTATTATATAACTGCCAGGTGATATTAATGTTGTGAATGCTGTTTCTATGTTGTTTTTTTTCATTCAGTTGGCTACACCACAGATGATCTTCAGTTCATGTGGCAAACAGAAGACCCAGTGCAAATGGATGCCATTGCTCTGCCCCAGTTTGATATAAGACAAGAAGATATTGATTATGGGAACTGCACCAAATACTATGCAGGAACAGGTAGTGTGCATGTTAGAAAATTCCTCCCATTTATTTTGAAAAGCAAGTAAATCAAATATTTCTTTCTCATTAGTCTTAACTCATAGCCAGTGGTCGCCAAAGTATCAAACCACTAATTTTTTTGCCAGCATTTCTGGATTATGGGCACAGACTGATTATTAACTTGATATGTTGGGTCCTTTTAGTTCATGCTATTTCCCATGAATTAAGTACAATGACAATTAGTTACTTGAGTCTCACATGATATGGGACTTGTGCACCCGTTGATAGTTGAACATTTTTTGGTTTATATGGGTGGATTGTTTTCCTCCTGGCTGCAGCCCATCATACAAGTGGTGTTATAGATTCCCTGTCAGAGACATCAGGAGAGGATGATGGGTCTTTTTGTTGGGGTCAGATTAGTTGGATGCTGTTGATTGAAAGACGAAATCTGGGCAGATCAAATCCTGGGCTGTCTGACTTCAATTGCACGTTCTTATCTGACCATAGCTGAGGTCTAAGGGTTTTTCTTTTCTCGTAAACGCTGAAAAGATTATTTCACCCCAATCCTCCTGCTTTCATTCTTCAAGGAAATTAAATGTTAACTCAAGACCCGATAGTATTGTAGGGATGAACTCTGGACTTTGGCTGATGTGGAGACATAATGCGCATTATTTTATGATCGAGAGTGGAGATTCTGTGTTTGCTATTGTCTGATTGGTCAACATATTATTTTATTTCAGAGATTTTGTGATTTTCCACATTTGTGCCTTAAATTCTATTCACAGGCTCCTGTCTAAGTAAACTGATAGTTGCCAAACGGTCTAAAAATATAGATCTTCACTGTGGCGCACACCTTGACTTGTCCTAGAGCACAGGTGTAACCGATACAATTATTGCCAGCATGTGCAAACAAACCTTAGGATTTGTTCTTGCGCTGCAAAGCTTTACTCATCAAAATGATTTGCAAAGCAGAATTTTATTTGTTTTAAGTCATGCATTGTTTACTTTTTAACAGGGTCCTTCCCTGCCTGTCTTAGTACATTGCTTTGTGTCTTGGTGCATTACTCCTTTTTAAAGAGGTACAGATTTCCCCATGGCTACATGACCATATCCAGCATGTTGAGTGGTGTTGATGTAGAGCGTGTCACACTGACCATTCTCCCAGCATGCTGGTAGGGCTAAAAGTACCCAGTATTGCTTTGATCAAATAGAAAACTACAGTAATGCTTCTGGTATTGTGTCATATTCGGAGTACTGCGAGCACGAAACGACCTTTGCTGTGAAATGGAAAATCTCTATATGACCTCAGTGCTCTCACACTTGGGAGGCACATTGCTGGCAATGAGTCAGCCTTTTAACAGGTTGCCATGGTAACTGGCCAGACACAAAGATCACCTCTGTCTGACTGGCCGAGCCTGCTCTGCGACGCAGGCAGCCCTTAGATGCTGTATAAAGCTCACCCATAGATGCCCAGGCTAGTTAAATATTACTTTAGCTCCTCCACTCGACCATCCCAAAAGACCAGAGGCACAGCACTGCTGCGTACGGAAGCTTATTGAAACCACACAAAGATGAAGAAGGAACATTTCGGTCCAGAAATGTATACTGTACTGTTACGAGTGATACATTTCTGGAAGCATTTTGCTTATTCATCCTCCTGCTCAGCCGACTTTTTGTCTTGTTTCCTCTGTTACCAATGGTTGCACACAGCTGTACTCTGCTTTGTGCCTGGACAAAATTTGGCAGATCAGATGCAGCACTTGGCTCTTACTTTTCCTCTAAATACCTAATGTGGGTTTAATAGACCATGTCAGTATTAGGCCATTTATCTCACCTGCTGCATTTTAACTCAGGGGAGTAAATCTTCTGGAGTGAATAAGCTACTGTAAGAGGGGGCAGTGTGGCTCTGACACTTGTCGATCATGGTCCACCACAACATTAAAACCAGCAGGTTCAGTTAATGTTGTACCTGATCAGTATTTTAAACCAACCAGTCTGAGTCTGGGTATAATCCAGACTATATTTACTTACTTACTTACTTAAAGCTGAGCTGGAAAGAAAATTGTAATTCTTAGTCGGAGAAGTCAGTTGCTTCAGACAGCATCATATTTCCCACCTACTTATAAGAAATACAGGTTTGATACAGTTTTAACAGGATCTGTGCTGTTTGTTTGTGTGTATCTAGTTTCACTTATTAAACTACTGTATTAACAAATGCGAAATATGTCACAAACAAGCTACCAGGTTACTAGTGCAGGTGTATTGGAAAAACGGAAGGTTTTCCAGTTCTCTCCATGACTTTGCATGATTAAAACATTAATCATAGATTTTGGCCTCTATGAGGTTAGATTATCTCATCTACAGCTTCAGCTTGGCGATTTACTAGGAAGACATGCAAGGAAGCAGTTTTTAATCTGCAAAAAATTTACACAGAGTGTGATGTTTATGTCTCAATTATTTTCTGACACCGAGCACTGTCTCCTTTCTCTTGCAGGGTACTACACTTGTGTGGAGGTTATCTTCACCCTCAGACGACAGGTCGGCTTCTACATGATGGGTGTCTACGCCCCCACGCTGCTCATCGTAGTCCTCTCCTGGCTGTCCTTCTGGATCAACCCTGATGCGAGTGCTGCCAGGGTCCCCTTGGGTATGACTTTTAAGTCTGTTAATCAGTTCATGTAGCCGCACATGTTCCACTGACATCTGGAGTAAGATCAAAAGGTGTGAGTGGGTGAAATTATGTATATTGACTTAATTGGATGTGAAATATTTGTTGTTAAGAAATCCATGGGGAAAACATGGTGGTTCATGAAATTAAAACCTCTCTGAATGTATGGTTTTAGGGATCACTGATGTTATCACACCATAAAGATCTTTATCTATCGAGCATGGCCCCATGGCCAGTGTTGCTCTGTATGTGATAAACCATTTAGCTGTAGATCACATATGGGAAACAGAGCCATGGTGCTTTTGGCCACTCTGTGGTCAAACAATATGCAGGAATAAAGCAAAGCAGATGAGAGAGACCAAGTACAGCTTCTTCCTTTTTTGGGAAACTCTAACGTTAATCAGTGTGTGCAGCAAGAGTTTTCCAGAAGACAGGGACGACCAGCAGACACTCAGCAGGCCAATGAGGTGCACCTGATCCCTATTAACCCACTTAATGAGGGGGGTGTGCTGAGCCACACCAGGAGCAGTGCTGTCTCTTCCATATCAGAGCACACAATGTGTCTAGCCTGAAGGAAGTCCAGCTAGATTACTACACTGTTAGCCTGAGGCCCTGAGGGGACTGCAAGAGTGGTCCAGAACGGGTAGAGCTGAATCTTAAATGTTGTGGGTTTGTTTATGTGCTGGATAAATCGCAGGCAAGAACCAGATGAGCAGTTCCTGGCATGTGTCTTACTTAGAGTGTCGGTTGTTGGCAAAGCCCTAGTATCCCTCAATCTAATACGTTCATACGCTTTATTCACACGTAAAGTGTTGTCATCACATATTCATGGTTTAGGCATTTTTAAATTTCTTGATATGCTATATACTATTAGTCTGCAAACACAGTAAAACAATGTCCTAAAACAACAAAGGAAATTAAATATTGCTACCAAGCCATAAAAATTAAAACAAGCACAACAGTAAAGTTTGTCTATTAACCAAGAATTAAAGTTCAGAACACAATATAAAATCATTGTTACCTCCTTACTAGATGGCTGTAGTCTTAATTGAGAGTTTTAATTTGTAGCATTGCCCATTACAGTTTACACTGACAGTGGTGGAATTAAAAAAAAAAATTGCTAAAATAAAGTTTGTTTTTTCCATTTCCCACAGAAGTGAATACAAAGACAGCTTCCCATTTTCGAATGACAACCATCATTTTGTCCGCTGAAATTATGATTACCATTTATTTAACTGAAAACTTACTGTGAGCTTGTTGGAACGTCTGTTTCCAGTTTAGCATTTTTTGGGGTGTAACTTCTCTGTGGTGATGATCCAGATCAAATGACACCAAAGTTCAGGGGGAGCTGAAAAACAAAATTACACAAAAACAAAATTTTATGCTCCGTCTACTTTGTTGACTGCATTATAAGACTTTTCAGAGACCCTAGAAAAATGTTCTCTACAGTATTTTTAGCCTATGAACAGACCTCCACCCATTCTCCTCTCACTCTCATTTTACATGCTTGGTTTAAGATTAAGTTTCTTTTCATTCTATTTAAGTTTAATTTATTTAGGTTTTTGTTTTCTACTCCACATGATATGTGTTTGTGGGAAAAAAAAAATCCTTGACACATCTTTTTCCCCCCCTATCCTCCTCCTCAATTCAGCCTGTGTGTGATATGTCGGTGTCACCCACATACAGCATCACAGGGCTGCATGTATACAATAATCTATTGTTATGTCTCTCCAGTCATCCATTCCATCCTTTCCTTCATCCTACCTCCAGTTGTTTACCACCACTTTCATCCCATCATCACTCCAACTCCTCCTGGAAGCCTCTTCTGACTCTTCTCTAAATGGGATCAGTCCAGGTCAGTTAACACCCTGGTGTGGGACTAGTCTCATTTATTGCTCTGTGCTGTGTGTGTCTTAACTTTTATGTGTGTTTAGTGTGCACATTGTACATTTCTATACACAGTAGACGATGTCCATTTCTCTGTTTAACAGCGAATGTGAATAAAGACAACGGTGAACATTTTTTACCATTTCATTACAAAATTATAAGTGGCTATGTTCTCCAGTCTAAAATAAGGACCAGGTTTATTTCAAATGCTTTGTGTTCCATAGTGGAACAGAGTTAACAAAGCCCTTTTAGTTTGACTATGTTACAATAGTGGACTTGTACCATCACAGTCCTTTCTTTCCAAGTTTTTCCAATTCGTAGAGAAGCGGTTTGATTAAAACCGAATTCTCTCTTGATGAGTGACCGTAATGAGGCCTGGAGGCAAAACTCAGTGGTCATTCCGGTGCATTTATTGTCTCTCTGAAGTAGCATTAGTTTAAGAAAAAGGGGAGTGAAACCCTTCATCTGTAGTCGGAACATCCCCTTATGATTCGCCGCAATTATTTCTGCAGCAGCCTAAAAGAAATGCTGCTGTGCAGAGGGAACTCTCCAACCTGTAATCCTGTTGGCTGTGAGAGATAAAACTATTTAAAATTACTCCATCATTAGAGGCTGTTTGAGCTCTTGGATACGTCCTAATAAAAGAGGTAAAGGAACGGTCATGAATCCTAATTGCAGTCATGTTCTCAGAAGCCCTGGGTGGATGTGAGCATTTTATTACAGCTTTAGTGCAGATTGGGAGATTAATTTGTTCTGTATTTTGTGCTTTAAAAAGGAAATGCATCACTTTGCCTTCAGCAGAGGAATCAAATATCAAGTCTCTGTACGAAGGCATATTTCATATTAGTGTTAGTCTGTTAGGAGTCACAGGTGTTCTCTGTTGCATTATTAACCAGTGCTTTTTGGCACAAACCAGTCAGTATTGGAGCTGAAAAACTTGACTTTTGTGAGATACCACAATTAAATCATAAGGTAGGACTGATTAAGACTAATTCTAATCTTTTTATATCCAACGTCCTCTCACTTTGCTTACTGACAAGGTCTCTACCCTCTTTCTGTAGGAATCCTCTCGGTGCTCTCTTTATCCTCTGAATGCACCTCCTTGGCTTCAGAGCTGCCCAAGGTGTCCTACGTCAAGGCCATCGACATCTGGCTCATTGCGTGCCTGCTGTTTGGTTTCGCCTCACTGGTGGAGTATGCAGTGGTTCAGGTCCTACTCAACAGTCCAAAGCGCATCGAGGCCGAGAAGGCCAAGATGGCGTCGAAGGAGAAAGCTACGGGAAAGAGCCCCGCTGCCAGGAACAACACGGTCAACGGGACCGGAGGGACGCCGCTTCATGTCAGCACATTGCATGTCAGTGGATCTGCTTTCATACCTGTGTGTTTGTGTGTATGCTGATCACTGATGCAACTGTCTAAATGTAAGAGTCCTTAAAATAAGTCACAGTGTCCAGCTACCAAAGTTATTAAAACAGGACTGGTGCCTTTCTTGTTTCTTGATGACAAAAATTGACACGGGTTTATGTATAACCGTGTAGTGGTTAGCGCCGCTGGCTCACAACTAGAAGGTTGGTAGGTGGACTCAGTGCACGTTCTCCCAAGCACGGGTTTCCTCTAGGTACTTGTGAGTTGGACTGGTTTTTGACCTGTCAAATTGTGGTTTAAACCCCAAGACCTTAGGGTTAAGTGGCCTACTTTCCTTTTAAGCTAAAGGCTTAGCTTATTAGAGCTTAGTGGTAGGTCACTGGATAAAGCAGTAACGATATTCACGATCCCCAGGTGATGCCCAGTTATACCTCACTTATGGGTTTTCAAGATTCAATTTAAGATTCAAACTACTTTATTGATCCCATAGGGAAATTGTGTGCCTTGGTGAACTTAATCAAAACTGGGTACAGACATTCATGACCTGCAGAAGGTTCATCCAAATATCTAAATTTTCAATTCATCAAACGCTGTGGCTCGAGACCAAGTGTGTGTTCAGTGCTGAATAAGAAATAGCACGTTAAGCAAAATGCTGACATTGTCACTTAGCCTTGCTGTACCTGTAAGTTCACAGGTTGTTACGCTTCTTATTAACACTGGACATAGTTAAAATACGCTTTTGACTAAATAACTATGAATGTAGTTAGTCAAAATTTTAGATTCATATTGAGATAACTAATGCCCCCTTATTGTAAGTATATAAGGAGATTAGGAGAGATACTGTGAGACTGTTTGTACGGCATGCTTGTGTTTATTCATATGATCCTATGTAATTTTCCATCTACAATAAGTTGCATTTCATTTTTCAGGTCCAACATCCTCAGCTGGGTTTGTAGTAGAGATGCACAAGAGGGCTAATCTACATGCAAAACAGAGAAATCCAATCATTAAAATCTGGCATTGTCTCTAACACACACATACAGTTCGGTCAGCATTCTAGACTGATACTCACATGCACATCAGGCGCGCAGTATGTTGTATGGGTCTTCCAATCGTATGCCTAATTGAAATTAATTTACCTCTGAGTCCCCATTAGTCTGGACCACATTTGGTTTGAGAGGATTACATAATTTCATTGAGGTTTAATGGGTTTTCTTGTCAAAACCAAATCAAAATAATGAAGGTTTAATGAGCTCAATGACTTCAGTGAGTAAGCATCCATAGTCTGATTGGATCCTGTTCACCCTGCAGGCCTCCACAGAAGTTGATGAAAGGAATTTTTTTTTGGGGGGGGGGGGGGGTGAAATTAAACTAAGTCCCTGGTTGAATGTTCTTTTAAAAGCATCCAATTGTTTGCTGAGATAGCATGGAGAGGGTATGGATTAGAGGATCCAGATGAGGCAGCAACCATATTAGGCAACATTTGAGAGTGCAGTAAATCTAATTGCTGCAAAGAGCTTGTATTTTCTCCAATAATAATAGAAGTTGTGATTTATCAGCATGAATTCTCTTGTGGCTTTATGATCAAACCGCTCCTTTACTGCTTTTTTCTAAGTGTATTCTGTTTCCAACTGAGTCCGGCAAGGTTTTAGTGGTCCCCTCAGCTTAGATGAAACCATCGTGCAGCGTGGATGTGTTGGCTAAGAGACATCCGAGCTACTGTGCATGTAACCACATATTTCTATGAGTCAAGAGAAAATGGATTATTGTTATGACTTTTCTCAGTGCACGATTGTAGAGAACCACAGTCGGGACACTTTATTCATAAGGATGATTTGCCTAGTTTGATCCACCAGAGAGAGAATTTGGCCTGCTCTCAAACCCCTTCCCATTTGACGGAAAGACTGAAACACAGATTAATAGGAAACTAGACCGCCGGACTGATGGCTGAGATTCAAAAAGAGCTCAGACAGCAGTGGCTGTCTGTGCCATCTGTGCTAATTTCTATTGATGTTGTTGCATCTATACATCTTTCGTTCTGAGAGGCTGCACACACAGTAGATAGATGTACCTGTGGGGAAACAAGCAGGTAGAGACGGTCACAAGCACCAGAATTTAATTTTGCGTTGTATTCTGAGACATAGCCTGGTGTCAGTTTTGGTAGAAAAAAAATTTCCTGAGGTTTTTTTTTTTTTTTTTTAACAGTATTTTTTGATTTGTGATATGTGCCGTATGTGCAACATTTAGGTGGTGTATCATGGCTCTGGTTTTTTAAAATTTACTTATGCCACTTGTTTGTACATAATTCCTTCTTACTATAGTCAAATAAAGTACTCTATGTCAGTCTACAGCGGAGATGAGCTTTAACTGGAATGAATAAATGAATATTAAAGGATTTTTGTAGGACCACTAGTGCCTGCACTGTAGTGTTGGTCTTTTGTTCAGCTTCAACCCACTGTCCTCCCGATACACTGCCTCAGGCTCTGCCAGCAGCACATTCAGACTGTTAGTGCGCTTTCATCTTAGCGGATTTTAGTTTCTCGTACATAAACATATTCTGGGATGAAATGATGCAGGATTTATTGAGCAATTCTGTTTTCGCTCTTGCTCCCAGGTGGCTGAGACTCGCTGCAAGAAGGTGTGCACCTCTAAATCCGACCTGCGGACCAATGACTTCAGCATTGTGGGCTCGCTCCCGCGGGACTTTGAGCTGTCAAATTTTGACTGCTACGGGAAGCCCATCGATAGCAGCATGGGCCTCGGCAAATCGCAGGCCAAGAACAACAAGAAACCTCCGCCTCCGAAACCAGTCATTCCCTCAGCTGCCAAAAGAATCGACCTGTACGCTCGAGCCCTCTTCCCTTTCTCCTTCCTCTTCTTTAATGTGATTTACTGGTCCATATACTTGTGATTACATTCAAATCGTCTTGTATTTTTGATTCCTACTTCACTCCCATCAGTTCTTTATTGATCAGATTTTATTCAACGAATTTAATAATGCGCACATTGACACCAATACAAAATGATTGCTAAAAAATAAATATATAAGTATGATTAGATTTATCTTCACAAAAAACAAAACCAAAAAAAAAAGCATTTGTGTATTAAACAATGATTACAACTTAATCTTTCTTTACATAAATATTAAGCATCTTGTCTTGAAATATTTATTTATCGAAGTGGTTCTTGAGAGGCTAGTCCAGGAGCACAGATGTAACTGCTGTAATGAGTGGTGTATGAACAGATCCACAAACAGAAGATGTATAGATCTATAAAAGAGCAGTTGTAAATAGCTATTTGACTTTCTTTTGCCCCTGCAAAATGTGAGTCTCCCCTCAAGTTTAATATGTTAAAGCATTATTTAAGCTTCGATGCAAAGCCTCCCATTGCGGTTACCTTGCATGTTAAAAAAAATGCATGTATATGAAGATAAAATATAAATATACTTAGAAAGTATTTATTATTCTTATGGTTTGCTCTTGAGAAGACAAGTGGATATGTAAAACACTCCTGTTCTTGCCCAGAAGGTCATTCGACACTGCCAGTCCTCAAACATACAGTACGTAATGTTTGACTTCTCCTACCTGTACCTGTGTGCAAATGGGTCACTAGTGTGCTGTGGCCATGTATTTGTGAAATTTACCAGCAACGACAAATAAATGAGCAAATCTCTTTCAACCGTCTCAGCGCCGTGTATCTTTTTAACTTTAGGAGACGATAGCTGTTTAGTCATACTCAGCCAGCCTGTTTTGGCACCAGAGGGAATTACAGTGGTGCACAACAGTCTTTATTTCCAGTATCTTTAGCCTTTGCCCTGCTGACATGTGCTCAAAACACCACGCAACAACACAACTGGTGCTTCCACAGAGGCATGGCTTCTTCTAATATGCACAAGCAGGGATCTATTATGCATGTTGGAAAATGACCCCTGACATCATCAGTGCAAGTCTTCTCATATGAAATATGTCTCAAGCCTAATGAAGTAAGATTGATGCTGACCTAATGTCACGACAACAGGGTCATATTAATGAAGTTTGAGGCACATTGGCTCAGAAAGGAGAGCTCATTCGCCAGTGCTGGCGTCTGTTAGTTCTTATTGGTGAGCACAAAATCAGAAACAACACTTCCCCCCCCCCCCCCCCCCCCATTTTTTTTTTCTCTGTGGCTGCCATGGTTACAGACATGGGAAAGATGTTTTTATCTGTCATTAGAAAAACCAGAGTGGGAGTCAGACTAGACTCATATGGGGGGAAAAAGCCTCTGAAAACACAGATGGAACATGAATAATCAAGGGACACATATGTTTTCTTTGAATCGTGCAATATTTGTGGTTAATACCCACTTAATATGAAGAATGTTATCAGCTCTGACTGACGCTGAAATAAGATTCTGCATTGCACTGCCCTCCGATGGCCAAGGCTGTATCTGTAATGTGATGAGGAGATAAAATGCTCTCCAAAGAGAAAAACAGATGCAATGGCAGGTTGTGTTTAGAAAAAAGGAGGCAGATTTCTTCTTCATGCTAAAACACAGGTACAGTAAAATGAAAGGTACATAAACTCTTATGAGGAGATATTGTCAGTTGTGAAAATGTATGCAGGTAATAATGTCATACCGTTGCAAATCTGATGTTGAATGTTTAGCACGTTAGTCATTTTCCTTTTCATGTTACATTCCCAGCAATTATTTGACAATTATTTCTGTGTTCCTGATAACAGTGCTGGAAACCTAAAATAATCAGGAAGTGTGGTGATTTATTTCACAGCACCAGAACAGGAACTATATTAAACAGAGCGTTTGGTCACTGGTGTGACTCGTGCCTGTATGTGTGTGCTCCCGCCCCCACATCCCAGCACCCTGCTACTAACATGGTGCAGCAACCTATATCACACGGGGTGCTTTCTAATCCAACATGACCTCTCACCAGGCAGCCACCCAGGCCAACAAGAAAGCCACCATCACCGTCAGGCAATGATTAGTGGGGGAACAGTGGGGGAGGAGAAGCTCATTTCACACATCAGTGTTGTGCTTTTACAATCTCATCTGAGCAGGAAAACGAGTAAACACACAGTAAACAACGATTTTCCTACATGATGAAGAGAATTTCTACAAGTTATATTAAATCATCACATCCAATATCATTAATTATCTACAGTATACGCCTGAAATTTATGTTTTTTTAGTTTCTCTTACTCACTATCATATTTGAATAGTCTCATGAGGAAATCTTCACAAGTTTATCTGAAACCTGAGAGATAATAGGCTGTTTTCCAAATGCCACAGTGGATTTTTAGAGAAGCACACAACTACGGAGCCTGTGTGGTGGAGGATTTTTTTTGCAGAGTTTGAAATGTGGAAGTCTAGTAAGTGTGGAGGATGTCATTTCCTGTCAGGGGGTCAAGGTGGTGAGAAGCTCATCTGTAAAATAGCTGTGACCGTGGGTCTCGTCATTAGAGCTGGTTCTGACCAAACCGGAGAAAAGAGAGAGTGAAAGGAGACAGGGTGATGAGATGGTGCAGGTGAAATATTATCAGCTCTGAAAAGCCTGATAGTGGAGGAAATAGAGGACAGAGGAAGGTAAAAGCAGAGCAGTGGAAGACAGCCGAAGAAGAAGCAAGACAATGTGCACCTTTCAAATTTTAATGCAGCGCTTTCAACTCTTATCAAATGTTCAAGAAGTGAAAACTATTTTTGTAAATATTTTACTTCTTGAAATTGAATTTGTGAATGTGCATGGCCATTGGGGTCATGAACGGAGGCCTGTACTCAGCTCAGTTGGAAACATGAAAACCACCAAGCTGCAAAAAGTTCAAAAAGATGCATCATTAATAGGAGAGAGGGGGATGAAAATAGATGTAAACCATGAAATACAAGCTGTACTATTACACTGGATTGTAATAAAAAAAACAAAACAATTTTAACAGTCACTAACCTCATTTAAACCCATTTACTTACTATGTGGTACCAATCTTTTCCTATTTAAACCTTAATATGCTCTGTGTGATCAGGGCGTTAGTCAGAAGATCAAGACTAAGAAAATGAATGCTGGTAGAAAAGTTTTAAATTGAAATACCTCAAATCGATCAACAGATGAATTGCCATGAAATTCTGAACAGACATTTATGGTGCTCGAACAATTAATTTTAATTATTCTTTTATTTTTAATCTGGCCATCCCCAGATCACAATACGCTCAAATGCACAACCTCAGCCTTAACTGGTATTTTATATTTACCACTGATTTGTAACTGTTTGCATGCAAAACAAAAATGCAGCAGTGAACACAGCAAACGTGACATTATTTAATATCGACATAATAGCAATGGGATCATAAACATGTTAGCATTTAGCTCAAAACAGTACAGTGAGTACAGGTCAAGTTGCATAGCTGTAGAATTTTTCACATCCAGGAAAATATTTTATATAACTTATATAACTTTGTATTTATTAGCACCATAATGCTTTATATTTTCACGATAAAAACAAAAATGTCTGCTATTATTTCTTCAGCCTAGTGTTTCAATTTCAACCCCACGCATGCTATTTTGTATGGAAATGTTACAGTAAATACAGACTTCAATCCAAGATTTCTTCTCAAAATGACTTTGTAATTTGTAGATATGACCGATATGTTACTTCGAGTTTAAGTTATAGGTTTGTTATTACAGTAGCTCACCTGATTTAAAGCTGAAACGCGTTACACATAAGAGGAGCTCAGGGCAACAGTGGTACACATTGAATGCTGCTGATGTAAGGCGACGCAGATAGAGCGCTCAGTCCCAGCAGTCTTTCTGGCCGTGGGGCTGATCTCTTGGCTTAGCGTCTTCTGTGTGTCCTAAGGTCTCGTTATGTATTCACATCACCTCTATACTGTAATGTAAGCTCCAACAGCCCCTAAGTCACTGTAACATCCACAGCTACAGCAATGGGTCCCAAAGAATGGGCTGTTTTCAGTTTTCTGATCAACTGGCGATTATCAAAATCATGAAAAAGCACTGGTTTTGATGTCGTTTTGCACGAACATTCAGTTCCGCTTTTCAGAACTAGCTGCAAATGAATACACGTTACGTCCTGTGGACCCTGTTTGACGTGTTTGCTGATGTAGAAACAAAGTATACACCTCTAAATGCATTCTGCTTGTGGATGTTCCTGGGCTCAGCTGTTTAATGGCATGGTGCAGTTGGCCTCAGTGGTTTGCCTGCAGTCATAGAAATGTTCCATACATGGAAAAACCTGAAGAGTCCCAGTTTACCAAGGGGAAAACTGTGAAATTATATAGTAGATCAAAACGCAGACTATTTACGCATTAGTTAGCATAAATTTTACACGTTTTAACTGCTAATATGAACTATTTCCTGTAGTACAGTACATCTTAGCCTCCTGTTTAGTATTTGGTTAGATTGATACATACTGTATCTTAACACCCCTTTTGGTTGTTTGTCCCTAAACTCATTGCACTAATCTTTTGCCCGAAACACTCACAAATGTGGGATTTAAACCGTGCAAATCCAAAGCATCGGGTGTAGGTTAGGTTAGGGTTAGGCACTGCATGTAGATATTGTAACTTGTAACTTGTAACTTTATTTGCTAAGCGCTTTAAAACAACTAGGTTGACCAAAGTGCTGCACAGGATAAAAACATATAATAAGACAGAAAAAGCACAGAAGTATACAATAGCATAAAACGTATAGCATAAAACAGATAACAATAAATAACGGAGGCTTCAGGTCAGTATCCATTTTAAAACCAAAGTTTATAATCTTAGATTTGACGTATTCCGCCGAGGGTTCCGAGTCTACAGGGGCAGCCCCACTAGATGAATTAGTTCCCAACACAATCACCTCAGTCTTTGAATCGTTTGTTTCTATTTGTTTTTAAATGTAAGAATTTAAGAGCCATTGAGGCCTTAATGTCCTTTAAATATCCCATTAATAAACTAACAGAAAATCCTTCTTACTGAGTGGAACATAGATCTGCCAGTCGTCAGCATAGCAGTGAAGCGAAAAGACCCCGTCTTGTGAGGATGGAGCCCAGGGGCAGCAAAGAATCATGTTAACCTCAAAGAAAAGAGGATAAGGCCTACAATAGAGCCGTGTGGAACCCCACAAGACAGAGGGGCACAAGATGACTGGAAGTCTCCAAGTGAAACACAAAGAGTTCTATCCTTTAAATAGGACCTGAACCAATTTAGAGCTAAGCCCTTTATACCGGCCCAGTGTTCTAAGAGGGAGAGTAAGATATCATGGTCCACTGTATCAAACGCAGAAGTTAAATCGCGTAGTACAAGCACCACACAGTCACCGGAATCGGAGGCTAGAAAATGTCATCAAGCAAACACCAAAGAGCAGACTCAGCACTGTATATTCTAAAATCAAGATTGGAAATGCTCAAATAAGCTAGTTTAAAAATGCTATTAGCTGACTTTAAACAATTTTCTCTAAAATCTTTGATAAAAAAGGCAACCTGGAGATAGGTCTGAAATTAGCAAGAACATGTGAATCTAGCCCAGGTTTCTTGATAAGAGACTGAACTGTGGCATGTTTAAAATTTTAGGGGACCACCCCAGAGGTTAGACCGCCATTAAAGATGGTGAGAACAGATGGCCCTAAAGAATGAAAAAACCTATTCAAAAAGTCGGCGAGGAAGACCGGCAGATTGTCTTTCATCAGACTGATGAAAGACAGCAGAGCATAAAGTGGAGGGGGGGGGGGGGGGGGGGACAAAGGCAGGTAGTGAGACCCTTGTCATTGAGACCTTATTAATAAAAAGAAAGTTTTTATGTAAAAAGTTTTCACAAAACTCATGAGAGGAGTCAAAATAAACAGACTTAAGAGCATTAAGAGTTTTGTCAATCGACTGAAACAGCACACTGGGTTTGTGACGGCTTGAAATAATAATATTAGCAAAGTGTTTCCTTTTAGCTTCTTTTACTGTGGACTGGTTAAGGCGCCAACAGTCTCTCAACATTTGAAAGGACACTTGCAGTTTCTCCTTCTTCCACTTGCGTTAAGTGCTGCGGCACCTCCCGCCTCACAGCACGAGTCCCCGAATATTAGGGTCCGTAAACCAATCGCAGTACTTCTTCATTGGTCTAATGTTCATTGCAGTTGCTAGTTGACAACAAGCAGGCACAAATGACCTACTCTGTCCAATTTCACAAGACAGTTTCTAATGACACTGTTTATCATAGTTTTAAGCCCAAGTTAAGTCCAACTTCTTCTTCTTAAAAAAAATTAACTATGAAATAGTAGAGAAAACAGAAAATACAGCTACACATTCTTTGAAATTATTTCAGACCACAGTATGATACAGAACCTAGAAATGTATTTTCTGCTGTATTGTCTTGGCCCCTCTATTTTCTTGCATATTTACCCAAGTGGATTAAGCATTCATTTATTTTTACTTCAATTTTGATAAACTATGTAGGGTAGCAGATCTCTGGAGATTCTCTACAAACCCATTTTTGAAGGCCCACTGAAAACTTGAAGATCATTTCAAACACTTGAGTAAAACAAAATAGGGAAAGGGAAACTAATTTAGAAAACAGGCTTCCTTTCAGGCTCCCAGTGGACTTCCAGAGAATATGCACGAAAAACATTTATCCTTTGTTTCTCGGTACAACAGCTAATGACAACTAGGGGATCTGCAAAGAAATTGTCTGTCTTCTGCCGGCAAAGGGCACTGTGTAAAACCCCATCACCAGCAGCCGGTGTTAGTCCATCATAAGTGTCTAACTGAAGTACCCTTGAGAGGGACACTAAAACGCTGATCGCTGTAAGTCACTCTAGCTGCCAGAAATGTAAATGCTTTCTAGGAAGATGCTGCATGGGAGTTCTTAGACTTACAAGACTGCATTGTTAAATATTTCTCAAAAGGTCAGTGACTTGGTTTTATCAGCTTTTTTCGCTGTGCAGGACTCAAAGTGCTGAGTTCTTTTGGAAGTCCAAATGTTGTCATTGCAATGTGTAAAATGTGCATGAGTTACTCTCATTTTCCTAAAAAAAACCCAGAAGATTAACCCTGTTCATCATTATGAAAGTTAAATCATCAGGCAGGCTGCAAACCAGATAGTCAAACTGAAAGTACATTTCAGTGTTGCAGCAGCAGAGTGAATGATGATTTCACTGAAAACAGTGAGTGATAGTAGCTGATGCCCTGTGTTGGCTCTCATTTTTGTGTGTAGTTATGCATCATTCTAACTCCTAACAATAATATTGTTAACATACTAAATTCATATGTGCAAATGTTGCTGAACTATATCTGAGAGGACAAAAGCATCGCACACTGCGAGACAATCATGTCACTAGTGGCTTGCTTACACCTCATCTGATCACCTAACAGCCTGTCCCTCACCGTGGTGAGGCAGATGTGATCCCAGGCATCGCCTCTTACATCGGTGGGTACAGTCTTACTAAAACTGGTAGAGATTAAGAGATCATAAAGCGAAAACTGTCCATTCAAAGAGTTAAAAGATTGTCTGCACAGGACCCAGTTTTACATGTGAGGTGCTGTCCATGGTGCTGAAGTCTGACAGACACTGTTGCTTCTAACTGCTGCCGCCCTCCACTCCCCTTCACTGTCGGCCCCATTTGGTCGTTCCCAGACTGCTTTTGCACGCTGGCCAATGATTCATGTACATCTGTCCGTGCGGGCTGAGATATGCATATCATAAAACCAGGGTAAAGGAATGCCATTTATCCCCTGTTGGCCGTGAGGCAGCTCTCATCCATTTAACCCCATTCAAAACGGCACCTACACCCAGCCGTAGACTTAGCATTGGATTTGTGTGCAGCGTGTGGAAATAAGTGCTAGATCAAAGTTAAAGAGGAGATTCATTTGATGGTTGTTCCTGGAGGGCATGAGCGATGGCCTCCAGCTGGTGCACTTGATGAGTTTTCTCAGTAAGAAATGTTGGCTGCTCACATGATTTAGTGATGGCTTGCTTTGCAAGCAGCAGTAAAAGATTTCAAG
The DNA here is from genome assembly GCF_033026475.1 of Channa argus. Taxonomy (NCBI): domain Eukaryota; kingdom Metazoa; phylum Chordata; class Actinopteri; order Anabantiformes; family Channidae; genus Channa; species Channa argus. The sequence continues at coordinate 21,880,153 of NC_090206.1, forward strand.
GTCTCAAACCAAAGTGTCCCTTCAACATATGATTTACAAAACGTGTGGTTTGTTTACTTATTAAAATAATGTTTCTTCACTACTTCCCGGTGGTTCAAACTCTGTTCGGAATATCTGTAGATTATTAAAATCTCGGCCAAACGTATTCAGCACAGCGAGTTCAGTGCAAATAAATCTTTAGCGTAACCATGGAGTTGGTTACTTTTGGACTAATCTGCTGTTTTTAAATGTCAAATACAGATGTCACTAGTATGTTTTTATGTGCCTGATGCATAGTTGCTGCTACTGTTGCTGCATGGGTGTAATGCTAGAAGGTAAGCGAAGGAAACCCTTAAGCCTATGTTGAGATCCTAGGTCTGATCCCAGATCCATATTAGTTTTATAATCCATTTGACCTCCCTGAAGTTATCCTAGGCCAGATTCTTCCTGTTGCTCACTAGATATAAACTCCAGTGCTCATTGAAAAGAAAGCACGTGGTTTTCTTTTTTCAAGCAACCTTCTTCAAATCAGTTTAAATCAGTTGTGTCTGCTTTAATTTTTAATTTTTTTTTTTATTCTGAACAAAACTACTTTAATGTTTTAAGGCCGCCATAGTTTTCTCGCTTTGACCAAAATTAAATAACAAGACTTGCAGATTTCCTTTTTTTTTAATGGGAACTGTATCGATAAAAAACATGAACTGATATTTAATAACCCCAGATAATTATGAATCACCAACGTGTGTGTGCTTTGAGGCTCCCACCTAAAGCTTGGCGTGCGTAAATCGAAGCAAGTCGACAAACTGAAGACTGGAGGTTCCATTTCCCTAGTAGCTGAAGTGTAGTGTGAACTCATTGTCACCAAGTGGTTGCCACTCGGCCCTTTTCGTCTCCGTCCGCCTTCTCATTAAAATTCCTCACTTGTGGGTGTGATGCTGAAAGGATCTCCGGCGCGCCGAGCGGAGACGCGCAGTGTCCCTGTGCGTTCAGAGGAGGTATCAGCTGCCGGTAGGAGGGGAGCAACAAGGACGAGCGGAAGAAGAGACAGCAGATCCTCATTGCGGGCGACCATTCCTTCACTGCCGGTGTCGTTTCATTGGTAGTCCGCAGAAAAACAAAAAAACAGAAAAAACAAAAACCTTTTGCTGCAGATTGTTTTTTTGTTTCCTCCTCAAGACTGAAGCTCCCCAATATGATCTAACATATTTGGACAGAAGTAGGAATATCTAACTCCCCTGGTGGATGTGGACACCTGAACTGTGGACATGGAAAAGATAGTAAATTTATCCATTTCAGTTCTGCTGGTTTTATGGGGATGCGCGCTGGGGGGCTCGCCCAGTGTTCAAATTGGTAGGTATCCATTACTTTGAACGTCAAAACGATGGGAGTGAAAAAGAACGACTTTGCGCCCTGAAACGCTGAGGATCAACGGCTGAAATTGTATCATATTGTAGAGCATGTGCGAGTGTGGCTAATAGCCTATTTGTATTTGGTTTCAGGGGGACTCTTTCCAAGAGGTGCGGATCAAGAGTACAGCGCATTTCGGATAGGGATGGTACAGTTTGGCACCTCGGAATTCAGGTTGACGCCTCACATTGACAATCTGGAAGTGGCCAACAGTTTTGCTGTTACCAATTGTTGTAAGTGATGAACATTTTCCTATCATATCTCAAATTTATTTTTATTATTATTTTGATTTTTTTCCCCATTTGTCAATGCCCACATTGTGCACTTTGAAAACGCGGGTCTTATGAGAAGCCACACACGGGGATCATCAGAGCTGTCTAATCTATATTCTGTCAGCAAACATATCGAGACTGTGAGCTGGGTGGTTGGGGGTGGGGGGGTGGGGGTACCATTACTCTGTAGGCAGAAGAAAGTTGGTTTCCACAGTAACAGTCAGTCACATTCATCCAATTTTCATTCCTTCAGATTCAGAGATCAAACAAGACTGCACTGCAAAAAAATTGATCCTCCTTGTTCTTTTCATCCTTTAAAACGATTTTTTTTTCTTTAAAGTGAGTGGAGAATGAAGTGCGGGGGAGATAATTGTAGCTGATTGCAATAAACACCAACCAGTATTTTGAACAAAATGCCCCTTTTCTGGGCTAAAGATCAGACTTTTACCTTCTGTATTCTGGGACAAAAAGAAACCGTGCGTTTGAAACAGTCTGTGTCGCCATTTGATTGTTTTTTTTCTTTCACGTTTCGGGAAGAAAATTGAGGTAGCACTTGCTGAGATGCTATTTATTTTTTTTTTATAGTGTGCAACCGATGTCGCGTCAGCTCATCCATTGTTGGCTCCCGTAAGAAAAGCTACACACACAGTGGCTGGATGATGCTGGAAAATACATTCATTATATGATGGATAAAAAGCCGAGGCCCCTAATATGGTTTTGGAGTAAAACAGCTAAATCACGACTCCATCATTTCGGGTGGCGGTTTTGATCAGACACGAGAGAGTTCTTAGCAAAATTTATGTTTAATCATTTACATCCTTCATCAAAAAGACCTGCTTTTTTCCCTTTTATTTATATTAATATCTCTAACAGGAGGCAGCTTATCGCCTAGATTTTAAGGTCGCTATTTTTAATAGCCCGCACATTTCATTTGGCGGTTGCCAAGCGACTACTCCTCTCAACAGTCCTTTAAACATAAATCAAACGCGTCTGATTGGTGCGCGCATTGCTCCAATAGATTTCATTACCATATAAAAGCTTCCGGCTTGGAGAGCCCCGCTGCGCCCGACGGATCACAGCGAGTCATTTCGATGCTCTACGTGCACACAAAAGAAGAAAGGTGCTGGATATTCGCTGAGACTTAATAGTTTGTCGGAGACTCTTTACAGTCAACAATTTATTCCTTTCAAATGTGTATGTGTTTACCATTGTTCATCACATATCTTAGAAACACCCAGGGCCTATATTCTGAATAAACCCAGTACCTTTCTCCAGCTTAATTCTAGTGTGTGTGTGTGTGTGTGTGTAGTGTAGTGTTACATAAGCACTAATTAATATTTTTTAAACAAACAGACATCAAACTCATAAACACTTGTTTAATTCAAGTCCAATGAAATGTGCGTTAAACACTATAACTGCTGGCTGTCACACACCCTTTTATAAATTGATTTACAAAACAAATCATGTTGTGTCACAGGCCCAGTGTGTTCTGTATAAATGCACGGAGCTATTATTCTTGTTGAGCTTTTAGTATTTAGTGTGCATGTAATTAACTGACTCGAGCCCCTCCGTGATATTTCATTTTTCAGACTGGTGGGGTTCAGTTGTTGGTTTAACGTTTCCTTAGAAGAGCTGTACACTGTTGCCACGGCCCCGACTAGGAATAAGTTGGTTTAGAAAATGAGGAAGTGGATGGATTAATTTAGATTTGTGATTTTTAGAGACCTGTTGTGCTAAATATTAAAAAAAAAAGAAAAATAAGAATGACAAGATAAAGGGCTTTTTGTTCCTCGCACAGCAAAATATGCTCACATGGACCCTGTCCACATCCTCTAATCAACTACTTGAGTGGGAGATAGAAGCAGGAGGGATGGGAGGGAGGGAGGGGGGCTGCTTGCAAGCCAGTAGATGGCAGTCTGCCTCACAGTCCTGCTCGATCTGTAATTATAGTGCATTAACACCACCACTCTGGTTTTTGTTAAAATCTACTTTTTGAGATGGCGCACAGAGGGGGGGAGGGGGGCATATAGAAGCTGACAAGGCACTTTGAAGGCTAAAAGGTTCTTTCAAGCTCGCTGTTAAGCTCCAGAACTCCTCACACACCCAATTTAAAGGAGCTGCTGCTTTGTGTGAGAGATGCATCAGGTGTGAACTTCTATTTTCCATCCAGAAAGAGCAGGTTTGTTTTAAATACGGAGGGACGAATGGGAAAGAGTGAACCCAAATCCACTTTGAGTGACAGATGTACTCACACTATTGCTTAATGTACACAAGCTGAACCTCCTGAATTTTAAATATGAAAAGTTGGCCCTTAGTTGTTTCAGATACTTGTGGTTTTCTATCATATTACAGTTAATAATAATAAAAAAAATCAGTTTATAATTTAGTCTAATTGACACAAAATTATTTTAATGTATTTTATTTTACTTATTTATTTGTTGTAACATTTTAATATCATTAAATGATGCTTACATGTAGAAAATATTGCTCTCAGTCCCACAGACGTATCACGCTCTGGTTATACTCGCCCTCTGCAACAACATACTTCATCAGTGCAGTGTGTCAGAGTCAGTGGGGGTGGTGGAATGATGCATTCCTCCATCAATAATAGTTCATCTGGACAGAGCCGCATCTGCTCCCAAGACCGGGGGAGTCGTTGTATTGGTGTGCTGTCCACCCAAAGCAATACATTTTAAAGAATTTTGTTTTGGCTCCTAAGAAAAAAGACCCTTTTGTGACCCAGAAACACCTCGCTGTTGTCAAAAATAACTGTTAATTTTTTAGTATATGTTGGGTTTCTGGCGATTTTAAGTTTTGAATTAAATATACTGCACAGTAGAATTTGAGGTCCTAATTAATTTGGTATTTGTTTGAAAAAACTTATAGGTGAGTTATAGTAGGACATATCCTAACACTGCCCATTTCACACATGGAAATCTTCCTCCAGAATGCGGTGGGAGACTGTGCAAAATGTGCCACTGTTTTTTTTAACAACTGTTGTGTTACTTAAACAACGGACACACACACAATCATCATCCTCTCTCACCTCACATGATTTCCCAATTGCACAATACACCTGCACAACTGCAGTACATTAATAATTAATAATTAATAATTCAGAGGATTAAATTTACACCAAAATCAAACCTGTCTATGTCTATGACTGCTTTCAAAGCAAACCACTCTTCCTCCACTGGGACCGGCAGAGCAGTTTGAGGTCACCGACAACTGGCCAGCAATGTAACACTTCAAAGTTCTAGTTTGTCACGGCTGAATTGTGCCATACTGTAATTTCATGCATCTACATGCACATAGCATCAGAGGGACACGCGCATTCATGGACCGTGCTGAATGAGCAAAAGCCAGACCCGACCGTATATGTGCAGCAGGGCATTGGTTATAGCCAATTTATTGTTCACACTTAATTAGGTGCATTCTCCTCCATCTCGTAGGAAGCTGTGAAATATTAAGTGGGCCTGGGAGCTGGCCGGTCAGAAAATGAGGCTGAAGAAACCTCTGTGGAGCTTAGCTTGCCCTCAATACAGCCCCAACCGAGCCCTTATCACTCTGTCCTCAAAAACACAAGGCTGAGATAGCATCAGATACAGCATGATTCAAAGACTCTCAGCTGGAAGCTGCTCTCTGTTTCATATCCACGGATTCCGTTTACTCGCTCCCTTCAAGGCAAGTTGCTAAAATGCATTTTTTACAATAACCCAACACGCACCTGATATCAAAAGTATGCTGATGCTTATTCCATGTTCAGACCAGACTTTCAGTTTTAGAAGCATCTATCACAAAATCTTGTTTTTCTCTCCTTCTGCTTTAGTAGGCAGGGAGAGGAGGGGGGGGGGGTTTGGGGGGGGGGGGGGGGGGTGACTATGGGATGGTGTTGATGGGATGAGAGACTGTTGAACAGACTGTGCTGTGAGCAGGTTGGAATCAGTGATCTCATCTCATGCTCAATAATCATGCGTAGCCACAAAACACGGCATGAAAGGATCTGAGTTTTGAAATATAAAGTCTGGACATGTCCATCAAGAATCCAGCAGTAATACCAGCAGATGAAGCCAGTTACAGTGACCCCTGTAGAGCAATGCATGATGGTCATTCCCTTTTTCACACCCAGAACTCATCCACAACATGCAGTCAGCCAAAAATGGACCTTTAGGCTGCAGACGCCCATGTTTCACACGAACTGATCATAACCACCATTTTAACCACCGTTTGAACCATGTTTTCAGTTACTAGGAGTTAATTTATTTGCAGTATAACAATGTATAAAATTCTCTCCGTCAAAGTACTGTGTCTCTGCACCAGTGCCACAAAAGACTCTCTTTGCATTTCTTTGGTTTCCAAATAAAGATCCAGCGACTGTCTCCTCAGAGCACAGATCCTTATCCTAAAAAGATGTAACGGAGGCTTTATCCTTGGTGCTCTATCTCGATGTCCCCTCCCATATCTTTCATGTGAAAAATCTAAACAACTCATTCTACTGCAGCCTTTTATCAACCTCTAAAGTGTGTACAGTGGCAATGCTAACAACGCCGTTCGCTCTCACGTGAATAAGTCAAGTTTTCGAGTGTAGCTACAGGAGCTGTCAGTAAGGCAGAGGTGAGATCTGTCATAACTGGCAGGTACTGTGTCGTGGAGATGCAGCATAGCCTGAATGAATAGATCAGCTGTCACTGAGATGATGGACAGCATCATTTCATCCAGAAAGACTGTGGTTGCATTGAATGTGGTGGGCATATGATCCAGTAGTCCAGTAGGGAAGAACTTACTATATATGGTTATATTTGCAGCCTTTAGATAACCTGAGGTTCACATTGGAAAATAACTATCAACAGCCAATCACAGCCATTTTACACTAAGACAACACTGAATGAATTAACCAACATGTTCTCATCCCACAGCGTCAGGTGTTGACGCTTCCTAAGGCATCAAATTGCACCACTTCTTCAAGTCCCTTTGCGTATGATATGGATGCCACAGGTACCCTTTGGCGTTATTACTGGAGTCTTCAGGAGCGCCTCCACTTTGATGCCATGGGAACAACGGCATTTGATATATGTAAACTCATTTACTGTAACAGAACAAACAAATTATGTATTTTTTAAAACATACTGTAACTTTCTGAGAAATCTGAGTAGTGATGCCTCATCTTGGCACAAGCACTTTTTACATTTTATGGCCTTTATTGAGACATTTCAGGTAATTTATATTCAGGTTTGAAAAAACTTTCCCTGCTGTTAATTTTACAGAGCAGGTCTAAAATACTGAAATTCAGCTCAGCAAACATTAACTATAAAATGTCAAATCACTATAGGAAACCCAAATTTATACCTGAGACCCAAAGCGCGAAATTATAACTGAAACAAATATGCCAAGCCCCAGGTACGTCTAACACAAAGTGAAGTTTGGTTTTGCTTCTCAGTTGCCAAGGCCTCATACTAGCAAATACGTAGGCTACATGCAGCTGATGTCTGGACATAGGTGGACTTGTGCAGATGACACTACCATGCATCAGAGCCAAATCATGTTCATTTATTTAATACAAAGTGCCAGGGTTGCAGCCTTCAGCACAGTGTGAACGTTGGACTGCGGGAAACCAACTTTAGAAAAGAAAATAACACAGTGTAATCCACGTGGGAAGATAATGAGCTGCAAGTTTGCACATCCAATCTCACCAAACATTTAATGCAGCAAGGCCTCAAACATAGAGACAGGACAGCGTTTGACATTTTGCAGACTCCTCACCCATTTGGGTTTATGTCCTCACCGTATAGGAGACAGTCATTGATCTTTCAGAAATGATCAGTAAATAGCTTTGGGTTTGACTTTAACAATAGGGGATGCAATGACCCCATCACTCTGGGTCAAAAACAAAAACACCCATTTGTAACACCAGCCTCTACATTATGACTCTTAAGTCTTTTATCTTGCAAAAATCTCAAGTTGTGTGTTGTCTTTAGAAGTGCAGTGTTTGAATGCAACATCTTCTCCTTGTTCAGATTCAGATTGGCTCACTACTGCTACACACAGTATCGCTTGGGTGGGTGGTGTAACCAATTTGACTGCACTTTGCAGTGTCACAGGTGGCAGTAAGGAGCCCAAATGAAATAAAATAAAATATTTTTTCCCTAAACACTCGGCAATTCTTGATGAACAGAATCCAAAATTCGAATCAAATTCAGCAACACCCAACACACAGACCTATTAAGCTATTTGTTTGTTTTTATTGACACAGAAATGCTATGCAAAGAAGATCCTTATTTCATAAGAGTTTACTGCCAGCACAAAAATAATTGGATATTAGAATGTTCTTTCACCGGTTTTCAGCAATTTAAGATAAAACTGGAGTAGGTCAGTGTGAATGTGACATTCAAATACTTGTCTATTCAACCAGGAGTGCAATTAGCTGGAAATAAATTGAATCTTCTTTGAATAGGCAAACAACCCTTTCTGTTGAAGAGAGATGCTCATTAGCATTCATAGAAGAAATATTGTCCTTCCCATCATTGTGGTGATTAAGATGTGATCCGGTTGCCTTTTGTGGTCTTACAGAGTGTTCTAGCAAATAGGAATAGTAATGTGTGTGTGTGTGTGTGTGTGTGAGTGGTAAAAGGGGAGAATTAAGAAGGGGGTGGGAGCAAAGACAAAGATAAGGAAACAGGCAATGGTGAATGCAAATGTTTTTCAGTTTTTACAGTGTGATAAGCAGTGTAGAAGAGACACACAGACACGTCCCTCTGTTGTCTGTTGTTAGAATGTTATGTCTCACTGAGAACAATGTAAATGTAAGAGGGGACTGTCTTTAGGCCCCGTGTGTCCTTTAAAAAAGGGCAGGATGACCCAGGCTAAAGCTGGATATAATTTGGGGAAAATCCTGGAGTGTCTGGTTCCTTTCGTTTAAACAGTCTAGTACCGATCTGTAAGAGCATAACATGTATGTACACAGGAAGTGACATTTTAAATCTGCACGCACATGTGGTACTTGGAGAACTGACACTGTGTACCGTCGTGCACATGCAGTCCAACCCCTGTCCCATCCTGTGTCATGTTGACTCACAGAACTTGTCTTTTTGCCTGCTCCTGTCAAAACCCTTTGTTAAAGAAAGTCTTCCTGTACCCCCTTTCAAACAGCCCCGTAAATCAATGTGGAGGGGCTGATGAATATGTTCTCTCCCAGGTTTTGCTCTTTTATTCAGCACTGTCTCTTTTTAACCTGTGCTCAATTTTTCATCTTCATTTAGAGCTTTCATCCACTTGAGACGTGTCTTTGTATTGTCAGTCGCCATGTTAAGTGCTGTCTGTTTTGCAGACAGAGCTATTGTTGTAAGTTCTTCCCCCGTGGCGTGCCTGCTTAAACAAAAAAAGGTCTCATCTGGACTGGTGCCACCACATCTCAGCAGCTGCTGGCTTGTCACTGGCATTTTCTATAATTGTACTGACTCCCCCCACCCCACCCCCCTCCAACCCCACAGTGCATCAGAGGGTGCAAGTTGATAGTACAGTATCGGTATTGCCTGCTGACATTGAAAACCTAAAAGAAAAAACAAATCTCATGGCATTTTGAAATCCATCGATTTGTCAGTGCCACGTTCCCTTACAGTGGCTTGCTTGCTCGCTCAATTCATTTTCTATATTTGGCTTTCAACGCTCATCAAAGAACAGCTTGAAACTCTCTGCATTCAGCAGTCAGTTGTCCATGTGAAGGTGAGAAGCATGATTTAAAAAATAAAAATGTGTCCCGTGGCTTTCTTCACACTGTGTCAATTACCCAGATCCCTTTTTTAGTTGATAACTTTGTGTCTAAATTCAGAATAATTATGAACTTGCAGGATGAGCCAAAAGGAAAAATAATAATAGTTTATTTAAGCAATCATAACTTTAGTTCAGTCTGCACACAGAAAGAAAGAGTGAGATGACTATGGCTTTACATATATATATTTAAATATGCTGTCCATGGCATCTTTGTGTGAGTTCAGAGTAGTGTGGAGTATACTGGAATCTGTGCTTTATGCGTTGCTTTTTCTTTTTGAGGTTCGCTGTGAACCTTGTGGCATTTTGTCGTTTCACCATGTGTAAGGCCTGTAAGTCTGGGGGCACATTTTTTGATCTGTGTATGCAGCAGAGGTTTGAAACAAGACTGGTGTCTGTTTTGAAGGTGGCTATGCGGTTTATGTTTTTGTTTTGGTCTGAGAAGAAGAGGGAAGAGAACAGTCCATTCCCAACTTGCGAGGTCATTGTCAAAGCATTGAAAAGATGTTTACCACGGCTGCAGCCTAAACAAGTATATTTATGCCCTAAAGTGACTCTTCATGTACAAATAACTCAGGAACATATCCAATTAGGTCATTTGCAAAAAAACATTAACATCACAATGACAGTAGCCTGAGACAAAGCACACAAATGAGCACAACCTTTGTGCCATCAGCCACACTACATTTGTAAATAAGTCTTTTAATGAGCTGAGCTGTCAAACACATATGTCCACTTGATCATTTTATTTGTGTGAAGTGTTTTTTCATTGGTGTTTTCTACTTTATGTGACCTGATGGACTGGATGTAAGGAGGGAAGAATCATGGTGTTGTCTGCACTGACACGGCGACTATTCACACATTAGCTTGTAATCAGCAACTGGCATCCAACAAAATAACAAGATAACTTATTAGCAAACTTAAGCATAAAAACATATAATGAATGGTCACTTAAGAGTAATAAATAAATGCTTTCTTTAGCCATTATGAAACTCTAAAATATGCTCATGAAATAATTAGGTAATGCAGGAGACTAAATAATACTAATAACTTATTATAATAAATTATGATGTTATTAAAACAAATGTTACCACTAAACCGCGGAAAAGATAAAAACTTAAAATCATTTAACCAGTTTGAAATAGTGCTGAAACAGAGAACACAAGAAGAATAACACAGGCAATGTAAAATGAACAATGAATGTCAATGAAATAACTAAGGCATTGCAACAAAGTAAAAGCATGAGCATAAAAAATGCTCCTAACAAAAGAATAACAGGCCTGGAGTTTAAAAGAAACACAATTATTAACCGCAGCTTGTATTTTACACTGTGAAACTAAAGCGGGAGAAGCGTCAGGAGTCATGTTGCTTACGGACAGGTGGCATCAGAGTTTGGACTGTGTGCGTTTGGTGCTCAAAATGACACAAGCTGTGGAAAAAGTATCCAACATTTTCTGATTTCAACGTTTCCTGCCTGGAAAGAATTCAGAGAAATACCATCACGTTCGCTATATTATTTGCTGTACCGCCATAAGCTGAACTTCTCTCTGAACTCTTCCCCGCTGAGCAGAAATTTTGGTAAAATACCAGGGTTTCTCAGATTCAGTCATTTTTCTCTTTGTAACCTTTTTATGTCCCTACAAACTACAATTAAATGCTTGGTAATACATCGGTAAAATTTAACAATCTCTCAATAGAAGCAACTGGAACATGAACAAAGAGAAAGAAGTAGACTTCATTTTTCATTGACAACATGATTTCATCAACAACCACATCAGCTGTAGCTATTCAATCAAGAAATGTTTGAAAAATGACTACATTACTATCTAATCAGATTTAATGCTGTGTCACACTGCTACACATGCTATTCACTCGTCATGCATGCAAATAGATTACTTGTGAGCAAATATGAGCATGTCAGAGCCCAGTGTTCTGACAACATGGCGAGTTCTGTTTTGTGTCTGCACAACGAAACACTGTTCTGTCCAAGAGGGCTGCTTGTCCAAAAGAGTCCAAAACAGTGAGGGACACATCAAATCCCATGAATCCCAAGAAAAGACCGCAGCTATAACCCCAGGGATGTTATTTAATAGTTGCTTTATTGTTGAAAACAGGGGCCTCCGGAAGGTCCGTTTTCTTTTCTTATGAAGTGGCCATATTGGGTAATCTCCATCTTTTCACTGGCACCAATTCAAAGTGTGTGAGCTTTGAGAAAGACGCAGTGTCACAGGACTCTGTCTTTCTCTCAGTGGGATTTGTCATGCTGTTGAAAGTTAATGTGCATCTCATCATAAATTTTACATTCAGAATTAAAAAAAAAATACAATTATGGTATATCCCATAGTATCCTTGCTATTACAGTAGAGCATAGTGTAGAATAGATCAGCATAATATAGTTACAGTAGAAACTGTGCAGTGTTCACATTTACCATCCTGCCTGAGGTAAGGTTTAAGTAGCAAATGCACAAATGATATGGCAAATATATTAACCACTAACAAATTCGTGTTATGTTACTGCATAACTTTTAGGTTTGCTGTTCGGTGGCAAAGAAAAATAACTTCTATGAGACAACAAAGGCAAAGGGACAATGTAAGGTGTAGCAGTACAACTTCCACTACTCAGCTGTGGTGGAAACCAGGCCACATTTTTCATTTGGAACAAACTTACTGTATATAACAAACAGGCCCTTATTTCTTGAGAAGGTTCCATCATATTTTGGCACGAAGCACTTGTGTGTTCTGCTCTGATTCGAGTTTGTTTTACAGTGAATGCAAACACAAAACCAATCTTTTCTTATGTCAGACTGTGGGAACTGTCTGGAGGCTGTGATCTATGCGCTCTGATTACTTGTGCCTTTTACAGTGGTTAGCATTCGTCACCTGCACATCGTTTGTCGGGATGAAAAAGTCAAATTCGATGGAGATGGGAAGAAGTGAAAAGAAAGAAAATCCAAACAAATTCCATCGGTTTTCCAGTGTCTTGGTGATACAGTAAACCTGCTAGTTCACAAGGCAGCAAACTCCCAGAGTACAGCTGCACTCACAAAGCTAAAAGTCAACACTCCTTTATTTAATTACTATGGCAGGAGCACTGACCTTATGGGGCGACACTTTACAGAATCGCCACAGAAAGTCCGGACACAGACTCACAGTCACCAACAGAAAGACATGGGGATCAAGATGGCGCCCAAACATCCACCAACAGTGTGATGTTGACCTTCCGTTCTCTATGAAGCCAGTCCAACAACACCATCATGACACATACCCACCAAACTGCTATTACTTTGTCTTTCCTCCATTTTAAATAATGTTCCAGCATAAATTACAGTTGGTTCCATCTTGCCAACGTCACTGTTGGTCCTGATAGACTTTTGGAAACCTCCTAATTAGATACAGAAAAGATGTTATAGATTGATTGTGGTTGTTGTCCACACAGGGCCGAAGTGAAGGTCACAGGAAAAGGAAGAAATTAGGGGTCAAACAGAGATGTAAGAGAGACCTTGTTTGGTGGTGTTGTGGTCATCGAAGAGCATCTTAATTATTAATCACGCTCCTGTGGTACCCCTGTGAGTAATAACACAAAAGAGGGCACGATTGACAAAAAAAAAAACAATAAATAAAACAGGAGACAGTGTGATCACATCTAAATTGTAACCTAATACATTAATATTCAGTTTATTTTTGCAGGTTTAGATATGAAGCCATTTCAACATGGAAATATTAAACACAAAATCATGCATTTATGTCTCTCTTTTTTTTCTCTAAGTTTATTCCTATTCATCTTCAGCAAACACAGAGTGTCTGGTTGCTATGGCAGCTCCACAGTCAGTTGCTGAAAAAAGCTGTTTTTAATAGATGTAACTAATTCTGCTCTGGCAGACTTGAAGATCATTACAACACAGAATAGCAGATCCAAAGTCTGCTTTGGTATTTTTCTAAAGGTCAGTGGATATGCAATATGTTTTATTATAGGAGGCAGATGATATGTAGGCAAAGTAGAGTGTGATGTATGGGCTGGCCTTGCAGAGTCAGTATGGTTGAAGAGTTGAATTGCATTGTGCTTAAATGGATAGACTGGTGTGCTGGTGCTCAACAACAGCACAGCACAGCACAGCTTCCCTTACATGTCCAAAGGTAAGGCCATGTCAGGGCATCTCATGTTTGACCAACGTTAATTGCATCTTTTAAATCTACACACGTTTAAGTGCATGTGTCCTGCAGTGGCCTGTTAAAAGCTCCAATCTTTAACCTTCAACCACTTAATTTAAATGCATGGTGGGTCTCCTGCTCTACATTGTATCAGGAAAGCTAGCACACACAGTGTATTGTGTGTTTTGCAATAATTAGAAGCGCAAGCAAGAGAAAGATTAAAAACTGAAATAGTTTTGACTGCCTCTCGTATATAGTTTTATTTGACAATGGAAACAGTGAGAGCCGAAGAAATTCTTCATTTCAAATGCTGCATCATTCTGCCTTGTTTCTACATGATTTCAATAATTGATTTCACTCACATTTTAAAAAGAAACCTTCTCTACCTCTTCTGCAAAAAGCAGGGACAAAATGAATGTGGGTTTATTTATAGTTTTCAATATGGAAGCGGAGATGGCCTGATTGTGGCTGTAGCGTCTTTTTGTTCGAGTTTGTTCTGGAGGACATGGTAAATGGAGTTATAGTCTCCACTGCCCTCTGTGACATCACTTGGCAGACTTGAAAAATCTCCTCCTGGGCCATGAGATAAAACAACTGCCTTCACCAGCAGACTGTCACTGACTTAAATATATATACTGGGTAGTTTCTGTAAAATGTTTTGACTGTATTTATTTTATTGTTTCACAGTTCGCATCCTTTACTACACAGTTAGCGGTAAGTGGTGTGGATACTACGCTTACTCCACAGCTACACTTTATCGATCACTGCCAAAGATGCTCAGACGGTGTCTCGGCTCCCCACACAGTCGCTCCTCACCCGTTTCCTTATTAAAGGAAAAGTGCACAAAAACACGACAAAAATTCGGGTTGAAACGACGAGTGTTACATTGGGGGCAACGAACACATGCTGGGCCTTTAGAATAGACAGCATTCATAATTCACCGTGTTCTTGTGAAACCTCCATCCTCCGCCCATGACCATCAGAAAGCCTCCAGGAAAAAGGTCAGTAAACAAAAGAAAAGAGGGAGACAGGGAGAAGGCGACACAGAGAAATAGGCAGGAGATGGGAGGAGGGGCAACAGAAGTTGATAAGAACTGAGCTGCACTGTTCTTCTAGAGACCAGCTGCCGGAAGAAGCTCAAAGACAGACAAAAACACTTCCCAGTGAGCCTCACTGGCCCACAGTGACACTTCCCAGAAGTCTTGCTATCGACCACTCAAGAGCGTTATTGAGAGCTGTCACCCAGGCAACAGCCTGTGGTCCTGCAATGCACGTATGCCTCTGTTGCAAATGATAGAATATCATAATTATGAGGTGTAAACGACTAGCTTTATTTTTTTATACAAGGGATTGGCCTTTATATAATCATTTTATATTTAGAAACTATTTCTTCATGTAGTATTTACGCTAGTTTAACATATTGGCTTGAAATCGGACCTGTGGGGCAGAAATTGAACCCATTTGATCTGTTTCTTTGGTAGCTTTTAGCAAAATAACATTCAGAGACTGCACACTACAACACAATTATGTGCAGAGGTAAATATTTTCTGCATTGTAGAGCGAACATGGCTGAAATGCGTTACCCTGGCAACTGCCTACAGAGGGAATGAAACCAGATCACGGCTTTATAGGCTGCAGGCAACCTCTTAGAAGTTATAAAACATGGCCTCCATAAATGTAACAGATTAATGATGAATATTTCTATAAATGTTGCACCTACATTGGGCCTGTCATTATCCTTTAACCCAAAGTTAACCTGATGAGTTCTGTGAATAGAAATTCAGCTTCGTGCTAAACAAAGATAGATACCACCTCTTTGAGAGGTGTAATTATAAAAGAACAATCAAATATTACAGGAGCATTTAAGATTCAAGTTGTTGCCCTTGCCAACCACAGTTGAAGACAGTTTAAGCGGGAAGACTGGAAAAAATCTTTTACTTTAATTGTAATTGTAATTGATGGAGCTTGACTACTAACGGCTTTGTATGTAAGGAGGAGGGCTTTAAGGCTTTAAAATATTCTGTTTATAATCTGGAATAATTTTCATTGACACAATGAGTAGTTCTCAGGTATTGAGTGTTTGATTGGTTTGTCTGTGACTCTGATTCATCAGCTTCCAACCCTGTCTCCTATGATGTATGCACATAGCTTAACACCGAAATGTCAAACACATCACTGATAAACCGTGTTCTTCTGTCCCTCTAAGGTTCGTGGTACAGACATGTTCGCATGAACTTCACGCTCTGACTGTATAGGCGAGGAACAAAAACAACTCTTTTGAGCTGTTCTTCTGCATTCGGTTTGGCTGATATTAAAGAAAATCAGGTTTAACTTGCAAACACAGTGTTATACATACATATTTTAATTAACATGATTAATTTTTAAAAAATGCCCTGTGAAAGCTTCAACACCTAAAGGATTTTCCAACCAAAGCTGAACTGTTTTTGCTAAAATAGCTGAAACGTTTACAAAAAAAATATTTTTACAAATGTTTGAAGAAAAGTAGAACATAAGCAGAGTTGGAGGTTAACTGTTTTGCGTCGCGTAGATGTCACATGAAATAGTAGCATAAAAATCCTGGAAACTGTAGAAATGTAATAGCTGAGTGCGAAGTTTAAGTCAAACACCTGAAGAGAAACAGAATTTATAAAGTACTATGATGATTTCAAATAATAAAGTATGCAGAACCATTTACATCTCAATGTTGAGAAAGCTGAAGAGATAATAATAATTGTCCAATTAGCGAACCTGGACCTAAGACTGCAGGTAGATTAAAACCACAAACTTATTTTACCATTTAAATGGTCAAGTTGAACTGTCAAGCCAAAGACCAGAGTCGGGTTCCTGAGTCCTGTGTCTGGTTTGGTCCAGGCAGGAAAACCACCGATGTTAGAGTTAGAGAAAGATTGTGTATGTGCTTAAAAGCGATAAAACATGTTTTGTTTAAAATTATTAAGATAAGACTGATACAAATTTCCTGTTTTTCAGCAGCCCTAAAATTTTTTCTGATCATAACCAGCTCCTGTACCTGCCTAATGACAACAATAAAAAATGCTTTATAATGGTGTAGTCACACAGACTGGTCATTGTACTGTGGGACTGAAGAAGAACGGCAGAAAACGAAACCAAATATTTTGCAACTTGCCATTCAGACTACATGTCAGCATATTCTCATTATGTTCCGGGTTGGACTTAGGCCTCTTTAATGTTTTTTTTTTTTAAAGCAAACCTAGACCTGGTGAAGACAGAACCGTAAATTGTGCTCATCTCCATCTCCTAAACCTTTTTTACATGTCACTTTAAAACTGATTTGGCGACTGTTTCCAGGCAAAACGTACTGAGATTCTGGGAAACTGCAATTTCGTTCCAAAAACCATTTTGCAAAAAAGATTAAACACAGAGGTGGACGTCTCTAATGTTTGGATTATGTCAAGGGATATGACAGGAAAAAATACAAAATATAGATATTTTGTACAAGCACTTAAGATATTGTTTTAAAAGAGTTTTCAAAAAAAATAATTTTGCAAACAAATGAAACCATAAAGGCAAAAATGAAAGTGAATAACTAGGGCACCTGACACATACAACCAGCTGTGTTTAGGGGCCACATATAGACAACCTTTGGTACAGATGGTGGTGTTGAAGCCTGTTTTTTTCAACTCAGTTAACTCAGCAAAGACTGATACAACTCATTCTGTTAGTATTGTCGATGCAAATCTTAGATATTGTTACCGAAAGGTTATCTGAGCGGGTGTTTGGTATTTTAAGCAGCAAACAAGTACTGCAGTCTACAGGTGGAGCAAAGCAAGGACGAATAGTCCTCTAGTTAATTGATGGCAGATGTCAACATTCTCTCAGAAAGATTAAAAAAACCTGTGGCCAAATATACAGTACTTGGGCGGCTGCACTGTAAATACACTTAGGCATGACGCCCAAGTGTATTGCATGCGTGGGAAATGGGAAACACTGTACTGTAGCCTGGTGCTTGAATGTTTAAAAGTGAAACTGACAGTCAAGTCTGCAAGCTTTGCTACTGCAAATGCCCCTTTAACAGCAAAAGAAAATCATTTAACAAGGTTTCGCAGCCTAACTAAAGTATAAAGCAGAAACAGCGTGATGCAATGAACATTTACACCAACTTTGTACAATGGCTTTAGACTCACTTAAGGGCTCGTAACTAACTACTCATTTGACATTTTGTTATTTTTGATAAATCTGTCATATCTTTCCACAATATAGCAACTTTGTACATTCCACAGCAAACAAGCAGCAATACACCGAGTATAAATACGATTACACCCACTGCTTGAATTTTTACTGCACCCCAAACCAGTTTGGCTAGATCTGACCCAGTGTTTCTCTCATTTCAAATTCAACATTATTAACATTGAATTAAATTGCGTCAGAATTAATATTTTATTTTAAATGCATGCCCTTATATTTGGAGAAATATACGCATTTGCATTCTTGCTAGGATTTAGATGAGAAGCTTCCATCATCAGTAACTTAACTTAGCATAAAGACAGGAAACAAAGGGAAACAGTCAAGCAGCAGCTTCCTGGAGTCTTTGCTGGTGGCCTAGATTTGGTCCCAGTCTGGAAAACAATCTGGCAAACAGTAAATTAGATATAACAGAGCATTGATAGAAACAGCCTAGATAAGTAACCTGCTATATACTGGGACATTAAAGTGATATCAGTCTCATATGTTAACACTTACCAATTGTGATGATTTAGAATTAAATATATTACGCTTTTGCAGATAGGTTGGATATAAAAACAATGAGCTGGATGTTTATAACAAAATGTATTTTATCCATTTCACCTAAAAATAAATGAACAGACATACCATACAGTACAGTATAATATAAGTGCGGTATCTATAAGCAGACATCCATTCAAGCCTAGAAATTCAACACATTTAATGGATTTAGTTGAAAATATAGTCAACTTCTTGTCTTCATGAATACTAAAAGAGATTCTGCATGACAAACCCTTCGGCCCAGTCATATGGGTTGTTTTAGAGGGAACTGACAAACCACCTTTTTTGTTGTTGGATTTTTATATGTATATACAAGGTCAAAGTTTCAAAGCAACTATATCCGTGACAAATGTGGTCAGGTTGCTCTAACAGAGCTTTAAGCCGCCTCGCTGCCTGGTGACAGATCAGTTTTTACATAAAAACCCCAAAGTCCCAAGGCCTTTTCTCTGTGGTGAGAACAGGAGTGTTGGAGAGGGTGAGATATCAAACAGTCATTTTTGTTAGCTGTGACTGGACTGCTGATGATTATCGCCACTGTGAAGAGGTGTGTGTGTGTGTGTTAGGCTGATTCATCTTCTCAATTATGTACTGGGCTGCAGCCTTCTATTATATAATCCCATATTTGGTCTACTAACAATTTGAAAATGAATTTCACATGAATGCAAAAAAGTTTATAGAAATAAACATCAAACAAGCCACTAGAGTCCCCTTTAATGAAATTTCCCACCGATGCACTAGATATTAGGTGTCAGCTAATTTTAGATGATTTATGCAAGCTTAATCTTTGATCAGTCATAATGTAAACAGTGGTGGAGTGGTGACGAAGTCTTCAGTGGTACAGTGGTTAAAACGAGGTCAGCTAATTAGGACAGCTAAATATATTTGACAGGCTGCACCTTCTCCTTGGAAGGTGAACCACAGTGCCAGAGTCACTGCTGTAACAGATTTAACATCCTGGTGCTAATGAGGTGATTAGGACCTTCTGATAGCTGCAGGGTGTCTGATGAGCTCCCACACTGTACATCAGCAGTGCAGAAATATTCAGAAGTTGTTGGAACAACATTTACAGTTGTTACAAAGTAATTTTGTCAAGTCACCACTGTGCCTCTACATCCGCCGTGTTTTCCTTTATTCCTGGTTACAGTTCAACCACTTCAAGCAGTGTAACCTATTATGTAAAATATCGGTTTAACATCAAATAATTCAACAGCCAATATCGTATACTTCACATCTGCAAAACGGGAACTATATTCTTTCATGAACTCAGGAGCAATAATCATATTATTAAACAATACATTTATAAGTTTTTCAGTAAAAGTATCTTAATCTAATAACAATGTCAGGCTGATGCGATTAGGCTGCAATTTATTTAAATAAATAAATGTGACAATTGCAACTTATTCAGGGTTTTCCCATCTACTGCATAATGTTTGGTTGGGAAAAAACCCACCCTAGTGGGTTGTGGTTCACCCTGAGCCAAATAAATCTTAAATGGCATTTACTGTGAACTATCACTCAACGGTGTTTGTGTGAGCAGTGTGTGACAGACGCTAATCACCGTGCTAATTAAACAGCAGGTTCAATATTTATCTGTACCTTCCACTCCGAGTGGTAGACGGGACAGATACTGTGTGTACTCTCTTGGTGTTAAAAGTGCTCCTATCATTTGCTTTGTGCGTTTACATTAAAAGCAGGTTCGGTTTCTGTCTTTCAAGGACACCAGCAAGTGTAGGTCATGTGTTGTTTGCGTTAAAGTTAAATTTAACTTGACTATTAAGGTTTAATTTGATTTTCCTAAAACCACACTCGTAAAGTGTTGTAGCGTGAGGTCATTTCACTGTTTGGATTTACTCTATTATTGTACCACAGTCTACCTAAACAGTTTTTGATATCAGAAGTGGATTTAGATCAAGTAAATTGCAAAATAGTTGCAAAATTGAATTAATCTGGTAAAATACATTTTGTGTCACTTTTATATGTTTTGTTTTAGTTGGTTTGTATGTTTGAGAGATGAAACACATGTTTCATTTAAATGATTAGTAATAGATTTTCCTTGATAAATAGCAAGTGGACCCTTGATGCTGGTACATGATACACGTTACTATGTTTTGTATATCACAAACGCAATTCTGTTCACGATGCTTGTCATTGGTCCTCCAGCAGGACAATGACCCGAAGCACACTTCAAAAAGCACTCAGGAATGGTTAGAATCTGGAGAGTTCTGAAATGGCCAGCAATGAGTCCAGATAGGAATCAACCTGTGGAGAGATCATAAAACAGCAGTTGGGCAGTTTCTTTCAAATCTGAATGACCTGGAGCAGTTTGCAACAGAAGAGTGGCCCAAAATTCCAGTAGAGAGGTGTAAGAAACTCTTTCAAGGTTACAGGAGGCGATTGATTTTTGTTATTTTTGTGTGTGTGTGTGTGTGTGTGTGTGTGTGTGTGTGTTGTTCCAATGCAAACAAAAACAATAAGCACGTGAATACCAGAACATTAGCAATTGGCACAATCATGAGAGAAGGGTGGAATTTTCTGACACAATTGCAAAGGCGCCGATATTTTTGGCCAGGACTGTATAGACAGTCAAGCTTGTTAGTGCTGGACACTGTGCCTGTTGTGGCTTCCTCTAATTTACATTCTGTTCAGGTTTCATGGGCACAAATCAAAGCATTTACCTGAATGAGCACGAGACCACAGCGAGAGATATTTATACATATTTATGCATTTCAAAATCCACTTATTCCATTCCAACGATATACTAAAGAAGTGATTTTCATTGCAAATATTCCAACGTATAAAGTGCTGATGTGAAAACATCATCTTGTATGCACGTTTTAAAAGCTTTTTTGGTAAAGCAGTTGTTGTTGAATACACGTGAAAGGCAGAGTAATCTGCGTACCTATTGTTTGAATTGCTCCACTTTTCTCTTGAATACAACTTATATTGTTGGTTTTGAGCAATACATGTTAGGTTTTACATTGCCCCACTAGCAGACTAAATAATTTTTCATTGCTGACTTAGAAATTTTACACCAACAGACCAGACACACATGCACATTATGTTCTATGCACTATTGTCTGTAGCTACAATGTTAGGATTACAAGTCCCCATTTTGACATTGTGCTTATCTTCCTTTACCATTCCACAGATTTAGTTAAAACTACATTTTATCTTTTGGAACAGAAAGATGGAGAGGGGAAACGTGGCTTCTACCACGGCTTACCAAGCCAGCACTGAACAATAACAAGATTTGTTACATTTTTCTCATGGAGCCTAATTAATATGACCTTGTGAACACAAGGAAAAAACAAATTCATTTCTTTTTTCTTCGTTTAAGAGGGCGATTTCTGAGGGTTTTCATTGAAAAGCAGTCAGATGTGACAGAGGCTTAATGGCGTTTTCCACAACCCTCACTGTTTCTTAGATAAACGTTGTGTCTGGCTTTTCTTCTTTAATTAAACATTTTAAAATTCCTTTTGAAGAAATACACACGTCTCACCTTAAAAAAAACCCCCAAAAACCAAATAACGTTAGCTTTACTCTTCTTGCTGTCACAGTGTAGAGCTAGAAAAATGTGAACAGCCACTGCGTGCGTTGCTTCTGGGTGCAAATGACCATATTTGGTAATAAAGTAACATGTCAAACTCCTCGCTCTGGCATAAGCTGCAGCACAGTCATGGGGATATCCAGTCTGTGAGAATAAGCTTAGTGAGTTTTAATCCCGAGCAAATTCAGCAAGCTCACCAACGAGTGTGTGTCAGCAAAGGAAGCCTTAGAAACACGAAAATGGATGAACGTGACACGCAGAAAGAAAGCAACTCTACAGCTGTATTAGCTTCAGGGGGTGGCAGCGGAGAGTGCTAGAATATATTTATGCTTTTGTATGATGCCATGATAAGATAGGATGTTTGCTTTTCTCCGAGGAAAACGAGCGAGCCTTGCTACACATGTAGAGAAAAAAAGCCTCATAATTATTGCGCATTGCAGCACAAAAATATGACATCAACTTAGAGATGTGACATCCACTTCAGTAACAACTGTAGATCATCTGAAATAAATTGATTAAAGTGTTTTGTCTATACACAGCACCACAAACCGTAAGATCAATATTTTAATATTTTACTTTTCAAGACAACTTATCGATGCATTGTTTAGGATGACCTTAGAGCCCGGTACACAGAAGCCATGACTTATCTTCTCACTACATCATGTATCACACTTGATCATGCTTTGGTTTGTTAAAGTGATATAATGATCATGAAAACAACAAATAATCGAGACTGAATGGATCTTGATTCATCAATTCACCTGAATTTTTCACTGTTGTCATTTGTCCATCAGTTCCGTCAGTTGTTACTCATGAACAATGCCAAGCCTTATTTAACATGCAAACTAATCTCTATTGTGAAGGATGTTTAATTCCCCTTAACTGAATTGTACGAAATAATTTTCCTGTTAGACTGTGACAGTTAGCAGGGGACCCGCTCTGGGTTCCATTAGCTCCCAGAAAGATAAAAGGCGTAATTATATTAGGGAGGTCTGATCTATCTGTGGACACATCATCGGCCACTGTCATCTCCTTAAAAGGGTGGCAAAAGATTAGGAAGGGTGCCACAAACGGATGGAGTTGATCAGACGGCTGTGAACAGTTAGTCTCGGACGGCTGTGATGAACATTTAAGTACTTGAGTCTAACCACCGGTTCAGATTTTGGAAGCACAGAAATACTGGCAATAGATAAAAGCCAGCCTTGCCCCCGCTTGCAGTATTTTGGCTGTTCTTGACAAGTTTGCATGTTTTGCAACGCTTAGGGTTAAAAGGCATTGAGGGGTGAAGTAGCCCTAAGGATGGAAAAGCTGGCTTTTGATTAGGAGGTGAATGGATTGAATACTTAAGACTAAGCAGAATTACACCCCAGAAAGAGTCGTAAAGGCCTAACATCCAGAAGAAAAAAGAACTTCTTCTACTATGTTGTGGCAGTCTGTGAGCGTTGACTGCTATTATACTAGTATTATATTTTTATCAATTAACTGTTTAGATAGGTCCAATTTATTTAACTCTGACTTGGTATTTTACCGATTGTCAGCCTGTAAAACCTATTTGCCACACTGAACATTTCATAAAATATATTGTGCCAAAACACGTGAACATGTTGTAAAATATCCAGACTGCATCATTGCAAAATGTAGATTGTCTGGTTATGGTTTTATACAAAGGATCCACAGTGACTTTAGAGACACAGTGACCCAAATCATGCCCTTTTCAGCTCAGGCTTCCATTGGGAAGGCCATGTGGTGAAAAGATCTGGGGAAAATCAACGTCCAGACCCTGATAAGGGGATAAGCCGAAGGAGGAAAAAAGGGTTGGAAGTTTTTCTAGTTGGAAGTTTGGTCACAGACTGACTCCAACCCTCAGACACCATCATTGGGTCAAATACAATTTCATGTAATACAATGATCTTTTCATAAATACTGGTCGAATCTATGAATTTTACATGAAATGTACAGTAGTGTGCATCTCACACTGTACTACACTGTAGGAATTTTAATGAGATGACACAGGGCAAATAAAGTACGGTTTTTATACCATGCTTGCTAGGATCTGATGTATGGACTCCGCTTTCCTTTGTCAGCAACTTATGCCGTGACATTGTAGAAGAGGAAATGTCTCATTCAGTTAATTACTTTGAAGGACACATATTTCTCAGTCAATAAACCTGATTAAATTGTATGCAATGAATACACAAGCAACATGCCAGTTTCCAGGCCTGAGAAATAGCCAGCCATCGCAGGATTTCTTTGATATTCAGTCTTCATGTTTACTTTCAGTCTACTAAATTGTGTTCTGCTCTGCGCATATGGATTGGTAGAGTTCAGCAAAGGTACTGTGTGTATGTTTTAGCTATTATATAAGCTACACTCATCTTACACACATCTGAGCAGCAGAGTGCTGTACCATTTCTCGAGGTGGGAATCAAAGAACACTTGGTGGAGCACAGATATCCCATACAAAGAACGAATGCAAAGCTTTGATGAATATTCCTCTTACTCTATCATAAAGTCATAGGGCAAATTATAAAAGTTTAAAATGCAGTGAATCCTTTGAATATTGAATACAATCACTACTGTGGCAAAGCTTTTTGAAGGCCATCCATTAATCAGGTGAAAGAGAAAGTGAACAAGATATCCCATAATAGTTGTGTGTGTGGCCGTAATGTGCACTTTAATAAACATGAGGATTTTAATAAACATCCTGGAGATTTACATTGTTGTGAATTATGGCAGAGAATTGGGAAAGAATCTTAGGTAAATGTCAGACAAAGGCTTCAACAAGGTGATCTGTGGCTGTTCTAATAAAAAATATTCCTGGCATGAAAGTAAACAATAGCTGTAGACATCAAGATTTAGAGGGTGTGGGCTCAATGTTAACACATGTCTTTTCTGTGCTTCAGTCTGTTCACAGTTCTCAAGAGGGGTGTACGCCATTTTTGGATTCTATGACAAGAAGTCTGTAAACACCATTACATCATTTTGCGGGACGCTCCATGTCTCCTTCATAACGCCCAGTTTCCCTCTGGATGGAAATCAGCAGTTCATTATCCAGATGAGACCTGACATCAAGGGGCCCCTCCTCAGCCTCATTGAGTACTACAAATGGGACAAGTTTGCCTACCTGTATGACAGTGATCGAGGTAAGATATAACCACAGTTGTATTGTTTCTGAAAACATGTTTCGAGTTCTGATTCAAAAAGGTGCTTTGTTACCATTAGCACATGTGCTTTTTTTTCGAGAAAGAATATATGCAAAACACACTGCAGGTAGAGAGAGAGAGCAAAATTGGCATTTAGGTTCATGACAACCTGGATGTCACCTAAACTCAACTTTAACACCTTGTGAGTAGAGTCTTGCTTAATGTCTCAAGGTGAGGGGAGGCAGTAAGAGTCATCTTTGACTCTTGCAGAGTTTGATTTCCACACTCTCTTCATAGAAGCATCATTTTATTGCTTTTTGTGTGCATGATATGAACACAGTGATCCAGCAGGTAAATTACTACTGACTCCAAAGCTCATACAGTATTCTGCTGATTGCAGTGCTGCCAAATCTATTGTTTAGTCTGCAATTATGCACAAAGTCGCTTTGTAATTATTTTAATATTGTTGCAAATAAAAATATAAAAAAGCAAAACCTCTAACCTGAGGTTCTAATGCCTGAATATCTTAATATTTAGGCTGAAATACATGTAAAACTTGATTCTGGTCAAAATGAGGATTCTCCTTGGCTTAAGAGTTGCTTTTTGTACCCAGGAACAAATAATTTATGCATAAAACAACAAAATGTGTTCACACCCAGAGGCACTAAAATGTTTAGATAAACAAAAGAAGATGAGTTTGGAGTTGCTATTACTGGTTTGTTAAACTGTAATAGAAGCGATTGATTTGGATTTTATCAGTGGCCTGGTGGCTCATGGGGTAGAGCATCAGGTGGGATACAGTAGGCCGCAGGATCGAATCCCCCCACACCAGGTGTGGCCCCGCCTAGCCGACAAGGGCTGCCATGGTGCCGGTCCCGAGCCCGGATAAAATTGGGGGGTTGCAGCAGGAACGGCATCCGACACAAAACACTCATGCAAAATCAATGTGCGGAACGTGTTCCTGCTGCCACCCTCCCAATTTACCTGGGCTCTGAAGACGTTCCGCGCATTGACCCCTGAAGGGACAGGCCGAAAGCCGTTGAACTTTTGATTTCTCCCAGGTGATTAAAACAATAACTATTTTTTTTTTCTGCATCTGCAAATTTTGTACATTAAGCATGTTAGCTAATAAAATCCTTAGGTCTTCCAAAAGACTTGGATTGGACCTGATGGCGATGGATCACTTTACGAAACTTTAAATACACAAGATTCAAACCAAGCCTTTATAAATGAAATAAAAACATAATTGTATTCATGGAAATGTTAACAGCTTCTATCTAATATCTAAATATTAATTAAACATTAATATTACAGTACTTAGGAGGTTTATTTTCCATGAATGTACAATTGAGCAGTAAACTGATAACTGGACCAGAGAGCTACTGTGTGCAATCATCACAATCATGCTACAAACACACATCCAGTGCGTTAGTGTATTTTGACTGGTGCATGTTAATGACCCTACCTCAGTGTTAAACCCCACCAACAGATCAATCTCTTAAACAGATAAATAGCATTTATTTTTCAACAGTCTGTAACCATTAATCCCTTTCATAAGTTATTCTTTCCTGAGACAGTGTACAACAAGGGTTCTCAATTCCAGTCCTCATGGACCCCTGCCCCTGCCTGTAACCAACTATCCTTCCAACTATCCTACCAATTCACTTGGTCTTCCTCCACACCACCTTGATCTCAAATAGCATCTTCCAGCTTCGAATTGACTGATCACACCTCATTCAGGTAATCGCCAGAGGGTAGGACAGGGATAGTTGGAAAACAAGCAGGGCAGGAGTCCTTGGGGATCAGAACTGAGAACCTCTAAAGTAGACATCTTAAAATACTGTAAGGTTAAATTTTTCATCATACATTTTTCTTCATTGTTTTAATTGTTCTACACATAAAACATGGCTCACAAGCCTGGACACTTGTACATACAACGCAGCTTTATAAAATGTCAGCAGGCTGCACAAAAGAAATGTGTAAAGCGTAAAACTGATAACAGCAAGAAGGTTAAAGAAGACACAATTGCTGCTTGTGTGTTATCTTCCTTTGCCTTGTCATACAACTCATTTTGTAGCGTCATTGTGATTCTGTACTCGCACTTGAAGAACAATGCAGCTTTTTGTAGTGCTGAGGGACCATCCAGCTCCAAAAAGGGAATCTTTTATTCAGATAGAGTTCCTTTCTCTTTTAATACTGTTAGTGCAACCAAAGAATAGAATTACGACCTCAGTAATATCCAGTTACAATGGACTAACATTATCAGTGCCTTTTTTTTCTAACAATGGACAGCTTTCAGGATACACTTCTCAAGCCACGCCATTATTTGTATTTTCAGGATCATGGGGGGGATTTAGGATGGTTTAAAAGACACTTACCTGAACATTTAAATCATACACTAGCTCAAAGCAATACAGTAGTAATAAGTTGAGCAGGTGGGATCGTCACACTGGTGGTTAGGCTGAAGAAGTACTAGAAAGTAAGAAGGGATTTTGTGTTATTCTCATCTGTTACTTGAACACTTTATAAAATCACAGGACTTGATGGGATAGTTTGGGATGTTTGAGGTTAATATTATTATTACCAGTATATGTATAAGTGTTTTACAAGTTTCACCTGGAATCAAACTGTAAGATATTGGGGCCAAAAAGGTCCTTCTCCCATGTGAAATGGACCTTAATGTGCTGCTGAAACTCAGACAAAAGCTCACCAGTCCCACACAGCTAAATCAAGCCAGTGTCTTTTGAAGTTTCAGACTATATATGAAAGAACAATGTTGCTTGCATGACTGCTAAGGACTGATATCTTCTACCAGCCTTTTAGTTTCACATAAAAGAGTGAATAAGAAATGCAGTATTACAGGTGTCCTCAGAGGTTTTTCTTACAGTAAATCTGTTGTAATCATCCTGTGAGAAATATTTCAGTACATACAGTACAGATACAATAATTTACTCTGCAAATGATGTATTTATGTCCACTGCGCGTATCTTAAAAATTAATAAATGCAAAAGCAAATCACGTTCTAATCGAGTTCATATTTGAAAGGAAAAAACCGACAGGGTCTGGATGACTAGCATGTGAAATGCTGAGCGACTCTGAGATGTCACAGACTCAAAAACGTAATCCGAACAAAGAGTTGGTGAGAGTTTTGTGAAACTAATTGTGTCCCCAGGCTACAAGCTTTAAATACACTCTAGCTATTGATTCTGGAAATTTGTTTCCAGGTGAACAAGTGAAAAGCTGGGGTTACAACAACAGTCCTACAGCTGTACAGCAGAAGGCCTTCCAACACTACTACTTGCAAAGAGTCACTTTCAAGGGAGACAAAAGAGGAACATTTGTCTTAAATGTATTGATTTAACTTAGTTGGACAATGTAAAAATACATGAGTCCTAGCTGAACAGCGTGGCCTGTT
Organism: Channa argus; assembly: GCF_033026475.1. Lineage (NCBI taxonomy): Eukaryota > Metazoa > Chordata > Actinopteri > Anabantiformes > Channidae > Channa > Channa argus. The sequence continues at coordinate 21,908,590 of NC_090206.1, forward strand.
GTCACACTGTATGCATCTCAGTATTATATTGCAAGACCAGCTTCAAAATTGTTTTTTTGCCTTTGCATAAAAATACCTTTGTCAAATATCGTCAGCTGTGTAATGCATGTTATTATTATTAATTCAGATTTAGAGTACAGTGTGCATCCCCTTATACTGTATTCCATTTCAGTGTGAGGAGATTCAAACTTAACCCTAAACCTAAACATTAGAACAGTAGCAACACATTCAGGGCGTACAAATGTTCCTTTATCTTCCGAAGTAACACAAATGGTTAAATAAAATGTTTTAATAAAATAAAGAAAGGTACGCTGTTGCCCATAAAGTTGGAATAATTTTGTTTTCACTCACATTTCTGAAAAGGTTAATTGTGGTTTAATTTTCACTGTGATCTGTTTGGAAGAGACTGATCAATAAAGTTTTGAGAAGATATACACTTTATCTATCAGGAATAAATCACATTATCGCAAAGTTTATCAGAAGAGATAAAAAAACCATTCAATTCCAGCTTTATGGGCAACTGTGTATATAGGGCAAAGCTCTGCATCTTCATTGATAAGGTAATTAAAAATAAATCTTTCGAACATTTGTATTAGCTGTTGATGAAAAAAATCTTTCAAACTAAAAGGGATGCAACTTCTGCACATGCACAAAACTTCTACAGTAGCTGTCACACATTCCACATGCTCGTCTGGGTTTTTTTTATCTTTCAACCTTCCTTGCCGTGTCTGGCTTACTGTGGCTGACAAAAACACGTGAACTGTTCTTCTTCAAAATGAGAGCGTGCTGCTTAAGACTGTCATTGTGCTAGTGTTGGCGCTGACCTGCTGTCCCCACTGTACGACTCTGATGGCACTAAACGGTCTGTTGTGCATATTTCATCGTGGCATGGCTGTCTAATTAGGTCGGTGTGATCCACTCATTCCCATGGCAACCAATCTGTGGAGAGAGAGAGACATAAAGAGAGAGAGACTGTAGGTGACTGAGCACATAATGCAAGGACGTGTATGTGTGGGAGTTTCTCAGGAAAAGGAGGCTGTGGTGTTGCCACTGGTTATGATGAATTTCATTAACACATTGAGACTAATGGATCAACCAGCACCATTGTCATTCGTTGTCAGTAAGTCAGTTTATGAGATAAAACTGGTGATGGATGTGCGCATGTGGGTGGACAGGCGCCCTGAGTGTTCTCTTTTGCATTCCTTTAGCGCACTGAATGCAGACAGACACCAAATTTTTATTGTTTTGATACATTTACAAGAAAAAAAGACAGGCATAAGAAAATTGAAGAAAATCCATTGGAAAATATTAGTAGACATTTACCATGATCAAAACAAAAGTCCCCAACCACTTTCTTATTTTTTCTTACTGGCCCTGTGTGTGTGTATTTACATGGTTCGGTAGTTTTAGTTATTTGGTTTTCAACATTCACATCAAAAAATATTTAACAGATTCTATGGAAGCCTTAAAAACAATGTGCAAATTAGTACAAAAAAATGTTGAGTTGAATATGTAAGCTGTAAAGAGGCAAGTTTGGTAAGTCACAGATTGAGAACTGCAGCTTGCATAAGGAAAGATATACAGTAAGTCTGTCTGTCAGCTCTGTCAGTCACATACTGCAGTGAGTCATCATTGCACATTTGCAGGTGGTGTGTCTTCACACTGATGATAATAGGCAGAGTGGCTGGCAACGTTTTTAAGTCCTGTGGCAGATTGTCAGAGTGACAACGGGCTTCAGAACTGAAGCCATATCCTCTGCGATTCCCCAATGGGCTGCTGTTACCAACCTAGTTCACCTAGTTACCAACCGGGCTTGAGGGGATTTCCATTGGGTACTCTAGTTTCCTCCTACGGTCTAAAAACATGGTGTTAGCTTAACGGGTGAGTTTAAATTGCCTTCTGTTGTTGATATAAGTAGGTAGTGTAGCCCGTCTACTCTCTTTTAGGTGTACAAGGGGCCCTGAGTTCTTTTACTTAGCTCTAAACACATTTTTGATTACTTGAATATTTTTTATAGTCTTGAGTTTCACCTGTAAAAGCAGATTATTACTAACTTCAAATACACTAGTTTACTCACCCTTTAAGTAATCTTTGTAGAACTGGGATATCTATCTGAAATTATTGAAGCAATAACATCACAAACAGTATAGTTTAAACTTAAATCCCTATTTAATTGAAAAGTATATATATATATATATATATATATATATATATATATTAAATGTTTACATTCCTTATTCCCAAATAAAATATATTCTCAAATATATGGCACAGTATCAAAACAAAAAATTACATTTTTTGCTGTTTAAACTCAGTCACAGATGTTTAACTGTCCTTTTATCAAAAACTCAATTAATAAAACCAAAAAATAGTTGCAGGCCTGAGTCGGTGCTGGGGGGCGCTTCACTCAAACAAGAGCAACAAACCAAATAAAATGTGATACCTTTTTCACAGGTGAGCAATATATCCAACCAATCCTGCGACTCCCTCTGTCATTGTCTCCGAGTCAGACGTCTGTAGAGCCTGTCCAAATGTGTCTCTGTCCTCAGCAACAGTTCAACACGACACGTGTAGCTGGGTTAGCTTGGTTAGCTAGCTGCCTCCCTCGGTTGACGCTGTTACTACTCCTCATCGGACTGATGAGCAGGTCCTCTCCTGATAAACACTCCATATTTCTCGCTGAAATAACTTAGTCCATCAGAAAAAACTATACACTTGTTGATTATCGAGCTGACAATGTAAAACTGTTACCACAGGTTACTAGTGTACAGCTTCAAACTTTTTCCTTCCAATTAGCTCGTTAACGTCGTCTCGCTCTCTCCTGATCACGTTCTCAGCGCATGTTCACATTCACTTCCGTTAACAAAATAAAATCCTACGGTATCGCCTCAAAAAGATCCCACATGCAACAAAACATTTTAAACATTTTAACCCATGAATTCAACATTTTATATCAGAAACATTTTACAACAAATATGAGAAAATATATAATTTGACCCAGTTTTACCTATTTATCTGTGCATTTGTAAATAATTATCTAACAAACCTTGTTTATTTATCTAGTTAAATCACTTACTAATATATTTTAAATATTTAAATTTATCACTGGGCTACAGTAGCTTGGTGGAGGAGTGGTTAGCACTGCTGCCTCACAGGTAGAAGTTCCCTGATTCGAATTTACCTGCCAACTGCTGCATTTCTATTTGGAGTTTTCATGTCCTCCATGTGATTGTGTGGGTGTCCTCCAGGACTCCAGTTTCCTCTCACAGTCCAGAGAAGCGCATGTTAGGTGCAGTAATGTGCGGCTCTCAATTGCTACTAGGTGTAAACATGAGTGTGAAAGGTTGTCTGTCTCTGTATGTCTTTCTGGGTTGACCCTGAGATCCCCTCTTGCCCAATGGCAGCTGGGATAGGCCTCAGCCCCCCACAGCCCTGAACAGCATAAGCGGTTAAAGGTAATGCATAGATGCATGGGTACATGTGATGGTGGGTGTGTTGTAGTGTTGGCTCCCAGCCTTGATACCACATGTCATTTTAAACAGAAATTAGAAATGTGTCAAACACCAATAAACTTAACTATGTTAGTGCCTAAACAGGAATCATGAGCAAGGACCACACATTTAAATGAAATATAACTTATTGTTTATTTGGGAATTAGCACCTGACAGAGGGAATGACTTTAGGATGCGAGAGCTGTGGTGTGGGGGATGCTTCAGCTTGGCTCTTCCAGTCCTTCCATAGTCAGCAGACCACCGATGGATTTTGCCAGTGCTTGGATACTCCAGCTACTTCGAATCTGTATGTGTGAACACACTTTTAGGTGGTGGTCACACTGAGCATGGTTCACTTGTATTGTGCCTGGGATTGTCCCCCCTCCTCTCTCCCTCATTGGCCCACATTGTGCAATAGTTACACTGTAACAGATAGTGTCTCCATAGAGTGTTGGCCACCTGTTAGCAACACTTGGTGTGTGATGGTGTGCGGTTGCTGCGTTCAGGGACAACCAGAATGTTGGTAATCATTGGTCACTGTCTAATATGCACTTGCTTTGGATAGGTGCTATTTTTGTGGTACTGTTTTACAGTGGCTCCCAGTGTTACATACTGTACAATGTTTACAAAATGTAAAAGGACAACAGTAAAATGATATTTTTTTTTATTCAGTGCCATAATCCTAGGGAAACAACATACAGTTTTAATATGCTTATTGAATTATGGTTTGTCATGAGTCCATGTATGGCTAAATAATTTTTTCGACCACCTGACTAATACCATTACCTAGAGTAAAGCATGGTGGTGGCAGCATCATGCTGTGGGGATGTTTTTCAGCGGCAGGAATGGAGAGACTAGTCAGGATCGAGGGAAAGATGAATGCAGCAATGTACAGAAATGTCCTTGATGAAAACCTGGTTCAGAGCACTCTGGACCTCAGACTGTGGCGATGGTCAATCTTTCAACAGGACAATGACCCTAAGCACACAGCCAAGATAACAAAGGAGCGGCTATAGAACAACTCTGTGAATGTCCTTTAGTGGCCCAGCCAGAGCTCAGACTTGAACCCAATTGAACCTCTCTGGAGACATCTAGAAATGGCTGTGTACTGAGACTCCACATCCAACCTGATAGAGCTAAAGAGATACTGCAAGGAACAATGGGAGAAACTGCCTAAAAATAGGTGAGCCAAGCTTGTAGCATCATACTCAAAAAGGCTTAATTGGCATCGGCTGTAATTGTTGCAAAAGGTGCTTTAACAAAGTATTAACCAAAGGCTGGGAATTCTTACGTACGTGTGATTTGTTTGTTTTTTATTTTTAATAAGTTTGGAAAAACTTCAAACAAACTTCTTTCATGTTGTCATTATGAGGTATTGTTTGTCAAATTGTTAGGAAAATAATGAATTTGATTCATTTTGGAATAAGCCTTTAACATAACAAAATGTGGGAAAAAAGAAGCGCATTATCCCCCATCACTAAGTATAAAAACTCAGTGTAAAAATCATTTACTATAATTTTAAGAAGCAATTAAATCCTAAAGTACAGAATTACATTAACATTCATGGCAAAAGGACAGTTCAAATTGACTCATCATCTAAAATTATAATTCAACCTTCAAGCACTAATGTAGACAATCAACATTTACTTCAGCACTTTCCTTTTGTCCTTGCAGTATCTTCCCTGTAAATCAGTGTGGATTCTGATTATGCCATTTAATAAACATCGATGAAACATTCAAATCTAAGCAGATCATAATGTCTTTACTTAATTATGATGTATGGTTCATTCAAATAAATGTGCAAGCCTCTATTTTCATCTTTTATCTTCTTACCATCGTAAAGCCTTGGGAAATTGATTACATCTGTAATTCACCTCACTGCAGCAAGGCTGGATAAAACACTCAACCCTTTTTATCAAAGCTATTTCTAACTGCCCTCTACAGACCAGGGATCAATATCAACAAAGATTTAGTTGTGAAACTAGAAACAGCGAGTGATAGGAATTTAAGTTCCTATGGAGACTGTGGCATAGTCTCACTTCAGATTGGTAGACAGGTTCTGGGTGGAATTGAATTGAATATAGCAGCTTTGTGTTAGTGCCTTCATCATCGCGTTTCACATGTTATGTAGGGATGCAACTTAAACAAGACTTTTGTGTAAACACTTCCACAAAAGTGCTATGTCTTCACTGGAAATGGAAATGGTAATGACTTAGCTGAGCTGGATGGCCCATGTGGAACTGTCATTCTTGACTTTGGAGTTTGCCAGTTTCAAAAATCTGAATTCATCATTCACATATTCTGCTTCTTTACCCTTTGACCACGATCACTATAAGCAAATAACATTTAGATATTTGTCATCGTACTGAGTATAAATTCTTCCAAGAGCTGCAGGACATTTTTATGATCGGCTTGGAACTTTTTTGTTGACTAATTCACATTTTTTACATTTATAGAAAGAAAAGAAAAAAACTCCAAACAAAGGCAAGTTCAATAGTTCCACAAAAATGCAATTATAAAGCAGCGATATGAAACTTCTGTCGTTGATGCAGTCAAGTATGTTGTTAGACCCACTTTCCTCCCACATATTGGTCAGGTTCATGCCAGAACACCTGTGACTCACTTTGATTAGCTCTTTACATAAAACACTGAGTCACCTCCAGAGTTTGACTGAGCAGGGATGTTCTTTGAATACACTAGGTCAACTGTTGTGTTTGCTCGGTTCCTACAGTATGTCTTCCCTCATTTGTGGCTACGTGTACTATTGTTGTGTCCATACAAACATCCCACATCAATAGTTCAGACCATGAATAAACTTGTTATTGTTAGAAGACTATTTCGGGGAAATTGGGAATTCAACACAAAGCTTGAACCAGCAGGACAACGAGACAAAGATACATATACTGTATCTTGTTGTTTATGTCCTCAGGGATTTCACTCACCTTTTTGCGATTGTTGCGTCTTGAAATGATTTTCCTAATTCATTCTTAGACTATAGGGTGGTTAAACATTTATTCCCATTTGCCTTCAAAAAGTCAGCAGTTTATATGAATAACATGGATAAATAAGTTTGACAGATAATGTTTTATTAGTATTTATTATTTTATAATTTCATTCCATCCTCAGGTCTGACAACGCTGCAGGTTGTTCTGGACACAGCAGCAGAGAAGAAGTGGCAGGTGACAGCCATCAATGTGGGAAATCTGAAAGATGAGAGGAAGGATGAGGCCTACCGCTCACTATTCCAGGATCTGGAGAACAAAAAGGAGAGGAGGGTGATCCTGGACTGCGAACAGGATAAAGTTAAAGACATCATGGAGCAGGTACAGTGGAGGCTTTTTTTCATTATTCTGGTATTAGGGAGAGGAAAATTACACCAGGATTGTCTAAAGATAAGACAATGAAAGTGAGCATCATGTATGTATCATGTATGTTTGTTTTTTTAATTTTATTTTTATATTCTACTAGCAACACGTTCGCATTATGAGTTTGTGAGTTCTGTTTTTCACTGATAAGCTAAATTGGGATTTACATTAAGTAAAATAATAGAGGAATTATGCCCATATCGTTGAATTTGCTTGATGATTATACAGTGATATCTCGCAAATAGCATAGGCTAACAGTAGCCACTATATTAACAGTCATTTCAGAAGAAATACTGGCAAAATTGCTAAATGTATTGAACTGAGCAAGAAGAAACGTTATGGCCTATTAATTTTATAATTGTACTATCAAGTGTGAGATAGTAATGTCTAATTTTACACAGTTAAAGCACAGAATTGGTACAGTTATCTTTAAATTTGGCCTTTAACCTTTGTGGAACCGCCAAGTAGAAAGCAGAGTATCACCTTATGTGGAAGTAGCACTGGGACGTGTAAATAACGCTTGGAAAGTACCTGCAGTAACTCTAAAAAAAGTGAGAGAAATGCTAACAGCCCCATTGTCCTTTGTTACTCTAGGACAAAAGGGATATTTAGCTAAAATATGTGCATATAATAGCACACTCACTCAACATTGTCACATAGACCCAGCAGCCCAGCAGATGTAGAAAGGCACCATAACAATCATACTAATTGTTCATTTAGGTTTGTAAACAAAAATGCAATTAAATGGGAAAAAAGATGCACATAAACAGGTTATTTTTACCCTCTCTTTTACCCATGAGAGAGCCTTATTGATTAGCATTTAAAGCGTGCCAACATCTGTTTACCCGAATGCTGGACGAAATCAATGTCTGAGGCTGTTGTGCCTGTTTATTGGAAAAAAAAAAACAGAATTCGTTCAGGTGCAGGTTTTCTGCTGCAAGTCACAGACATTTACAAAGCAGATGCAAGACGTTATGATAATTTAAATCGGCTCCAAGTAGCCGCTCTGACAAACGGAGGTGCCAGTCAAGCAGCAGGATTAGTTTCCGGTGTGTCATTTATACTAGGTATTAAAATGCTACATGGCTATAAAGATATTTCTGTTGTTTTCTCCGTTCTCCTGGCACTCTACTGATAAGGGACGTGGCTTTGGAATTGGATATCTCCGTTGAGCAGAATCTGTGACTTTTTTGTTTTTGCATGATATTGACCAGAATGTTAGCAGTGGGAATGACAAATGAACATCTGTGACTATAATGGTACCTTCGTATACTTTGGATGTTACTATTATCATACATTTTTATTATCTCGAGCAGCTCTACATTATTCATTTAGAAAAGAAAAGAAATACTTTTATAAATATATTAGAACTTTATCGGCAAATACAAAATGGTATAGAAGTCACGGCTACAGTGAGTTGTTTGCTTCAGATGTGTCTATTTAACACAAAGGGCGGATTGTTATACTATTATGCTTCTTTACAGGTCATCACGATTGGCAGACACGTGAAAGGCTACCACTACATTATAGCCAATCTGGTAAGTTTAAAGAGACAGATTTTGTTTTTATGTTAACTTCTTTTTATGTTCTTAAAAAAATTGTATGAATTAGTGATTACACGGAGTCAATAACCGGTTTATTCTTTTGATGTTTTCAGGGTTTTGTTGATGGAGATCTATCCAAAATCCAGTACGGCGGTGCCAATGTGTCCGGTTTTCAGATTGTTGATTTTGAAGATCCTTTGGTGTCCAAGTTTGACCAGAGGTGGGAAGCCCTAGAGGAAAAGGAGTATCCTGGCGCAGACAGTAAAATAAGGGTGAGTTTTGGCATGAACACAGTCCTGAGTAGTCAGAACAGAGCTTCACAGTTTTCCTTCCTTATTGGTTAAAAATTCCTTTTTAAGCAGTGGGACGAGCCAGAACTAGTAGTGTGTTTTTTTAAACATAAAGGGTAAATTATGCTGTCCGTCTGTTACAGTTTGGTCAGGGTTAAGGCTAAGGTTTAATGCTACCACCCTTTCGTAATCATTTCTCATTGTCTTGCCCTAGTACACTTCAGCGTTGACCTACGATGCCGTGCAGGTAATGACAGAAGCCTTTCGCTACCTGCACAAGCAGCGCATCGACTTTACTAGGAGAGCCAACAATGGTGACTGCCTGGCCAACCCTGCTGTACCCTGGGCTCAGGGAGTCGAGATTGAGCGAGCGCTGAAACAGGTAACCCACGGCACATATGTCTTTTTGTTGCCAAAGACTCGTTGCCATAGTAACAGAAGAGCTCTCTTTGACAGCTCCTCTTCAGAAGAGAAACAGGTCTACCCACAGACTGTCCTCTGAGCTTTGATGCAAGGCAAGATTAGTGTCACTCCTGCTGAGAAATGCAGCTTGACAGACAAAGTGAAGGCAAAGTGGATTGTTTCCCCTTCTTTGGATGTTTCAGAGGTTATAGCTTGTAAGGTTTTAGAATACATGGCAACATTGAGATTCTGCTTTTGAAATCAAAGCGCAACTGATATCTGATCTTGATGCACTCATTCAGAAAACATTGACTCTGAAGTTGCATAATGAGTGCTACCTTGCATTTATCTTAGATTTCTATGATATGAAACACCACACCGACAGGGTGTTGAAATGTATTTTTTATGCATGTACCTCTACCACCTCTACCTCTACCTGTTCATATAAGCTGGGTTAAAGTCCCTGACCTCTTGCTATTGGCCATGAGGAACTAGGGTCTCGGTTGTGTTCAGGGTGCCATTTTGTGATCATTGAATCCCCTGTAGTTAATGTCTCAGGGGTCCACGTCCACAGTTGTTCACTTTTTGGCCTTGAGGTCGGAGCGTACACGTGGTACACGGACAGCGACTGAGAGTAACTGGGTCTCGATTAGTCAGTTGATAAACCTGTTTAAGGGCTGTAAATGAAAGGTTTCTTCTAAATCAACTAATATTACTCTCAAAACCTCTTCACCAATGTTTGACCGCATAAAATCACATGCAGTGTGGTCGTAACGGCCCAAGACACCCCGAAAGTGACAGATATGTACGACTTTTCATAAGAAGTAGACTTCAAATTTTCACAGCTGTGCCTAGAGGGCAGAACAAGCTTCTTTCCTGATATTACTCTCCCTTTCCTATAAAACTGGTGCCATGTTTCAAAATAATCCCAAAGGGGGTTCCATCCAAAACTACAAAGCAGTGGAAATTCATAAGGAAGCAATTTGTGTTCAGGTTTTTTCAGGAGGCCTTATCCCTGACACAGTGTGCTCTCAAAAGATATTTTCCTCTGATAATGTTCTGAAGGAATATAGGCAATCAAATCAAACTCTGATCCAAGTTGAGTGAACAAATTGGCCTCATGCCATTTAAGTCTAATCAGGGCCGGTGGCAGACTGCACAAAATTAATGTACAATAAATACAATTTTATCCGACAGTACCAGTCCTCATTGGGGTTTAGGCTCTAACGATAGACTAATTTCAAAGCAAGATTATTTGTGAAGACAAAAGAGACTCAGTTGGGAGTCAAGCAAAAGGAAAACACTGACAATCACATCAAGACCGCAAAGATTAAAATCAAAACCAGTAATTTAGTTATTCCCTGAACAGCAGGCTCTCCCATCTTTTTCATCAGTTGATTGGCAGGCGTGCACATCAAAACTGCACTGTATTTAACAAAAAGAATCTCAGTGTTCACTTGTGTCTGTCAAATTTAAAGGAGGCTATATGATTTCAGGTGACTCAACACGCACTAATCTATGTCCACACTGCCGTCCTCTCTGTGTCCTCTATGTCCTCTCTGCCGTCTGAACATTGAAAATGTCCTCACATTTTATAAGCGCTTTGCAGCTCAGGATCACAGTATGAACTTTGTAGAAGAGGAGAGAACAGCAGAAAGTGCTTTGCAGAACTTGCAAGAGAAAGTTGAGGGCCAAGATATCGCTTTCATTGTAGTTTGATTAGTTTAATTTTGTTTGTTTTTTGGCAAAAAAAAAAAACAATTGACAGGATTTTTAATTATGTTACATTTGCTGCACTGACCAGGAGTGTACATACTCATGTTGTGCATTAGCTTGTAGACCCAATGCCATTCTAAGATTAGGACTTCCATTCACTAAGCTTCCAAGATAAATCACTATCACAGATTTTCTTTAAATCGTATTCTTCATAGCAGGGTTTTAACCCTTTGGTCTCCATTGTAGCTGAAATGAATTTCTTATTGAATTAGTGACAGTACAATGTTAAGAGAAATGTTTTTAGTCCTTACAGTTGTTCAGATTGTCTCCTTCCACATTAACTCACAGTTGCCTGTTTCAGTCAGAATGCAGCTGATTAATTATTCGAGACGCAACAAAAACCTGTCTTAAATGGTGTAAAACTCGGTCTTAACAGTTTCATTTTATGCTTCTCAGGTGCGTGTGGAAGGACTCACAGGAAACATTCAGTTCGATCAGCATGGCAAGAGAGTCAACTACTCAGTGAATGTAATGGAATTAAAGAGCAATGGTCCAGTAAAGGTAAGCACTGGAAAGTACCATTCACTTTCATGTGGTTAAGTGCATTTGTAATGAAGTGCAGTTGTGTGGACGGTTTGAATTCGGGTTTCGTATTGTTCAAACAAATTGCGACTCCAGATCCACCCAACTGTCCTCATGAATTTTGTTTTTGTCCCAACAGATTGGATACTGGAATGAGGTGGACAAAATGGCTGTGACCAAATCTGATATCTTATCAAATGAAACAACAGGCATGGAAAACAAAACCGTTATCGTCACCACCATCTTGGTAAGTATTTCAGTGTGAAATACTCTGTAGGATTTTTGTCTTCACAGTGGCAACTCACTCTAACAGCAGGATATGAACTTCTTGCTGTGAAAGTTTGCTTTGTTTAAGACAGTGTCCTCTTGTATGTATTCAAGGATATGTCCTCTGTGAAAACATTTTTTTGAAGTTGCTTTTTTACATTGGCATTCACTCCTCATGTGCTGAGCAGTGTTTTTTGTTTCTCGTTTATTCTGTCCTTCAGGAAGCACCATATGTAATGCTGAAAAAGAATGCCGAACTTTTTGTAGACAACGAGCGCTACGAGGGTTACTGCGTAGATCTGGCTGCTGAGATAGCAAAGCACTGCGGCTTTAAATATCAGCTGAAAATAGTGGGTGATGGGAAATATGGAGCCAGAGATGCAGAGACGAAAATCTGGAATGGGATGGTTGGAGAGTTGGTGTACGGGGTGAGTTGTCAATTTCAATTTAGAATGCTAACTATAAAGTGAAAAGAATATTACTCCAATATTTGAATACCTTTGATTCAAAGTTTTAAGAATTCATAGGCTGAAGTTTTGCTTATTTTAAAATGTAAAAGATTTGACAATTAAAAGATAACATTTACCAGCCTTATATCAATTAGAGCCCTAATTCCAATAGCTTTTAACCCTTTTTTCTTAAATTTCCAACCTTGATTTTTATAGAAAGCAGACATTGCAGTGGCTCCTCTGACCATTACTTTGGTACGAGAGGAGGTGATCGACTTCTCCAAACCATTCATGTCTCTGGGAATCTCCATTATGATCAAGAAGCCTCAGAAATCCAAACCAGGAGTCTTCTCTTTCCTGGATCCACTGGCCTATGAGATCTGGATGTGTATTGTGTTTGCCTACATCGGTGTCAGTGTGGTGCTGTTCCTCGTCAGCCGTTTTAGCCCATATGAATGGCACACTGAGGAATACGAGGACGGACAGATCCAGACCAATGAGTCGACTAACGAGTTTGGCATATTCAACAGCTTGTGGTTCTCCCTCGGAGCCTTTATGCGACAAGGCTGTGACATATCACCCAGGTAGGTTAGAAAAGTCGACGACTGCCATGAGGCTCATCAATTCATTACCCAAGAATAACTTTGAATGTGAATATGCTTTTTTCAGTAACCAACAGCCATCCATCTGTATTAGTCTTTAGTCAGAAATGATCATTAAAACCCTCATGTGACCTTATGGTCACATTATTGGATTTTGGCATACATGCAAGTTCAGTTTTGCATCCTGCGCTACGATGGAAAATATTAGTGGCAAAAGTTCTCGCCTTATTGCTCATGCTGTCAATTTGCATTCTTTACATACGTCCTGGAAATCCCGTTTTAGGCTGACATTTATAAAAGGAGTTATGTAAATGGTTTCCTAATATCAGTACATTTGCACTGTATATTTAGAGAGGTGTTCTGTGAGTCTGTGTCTGAGTCACGGGAGGCATTGACAGTACTGCTCCATCTTAAAATAAGTTATGGCCCATATCTTCACACAGTGAACATCACAGTGTTCAAAGATTTTATGTACTGTAGTTTTGAAGGAACAAGTACAACAACCACACTGTGGTTTGAAACAAAAGCTGCAGCTGGTAAAGGTGGAACAGTCTTTACTTGACAGGGGCTTAATCAATACATCGTAAATATCATTTTTATAGGAATATACATCTGTAATAAGTAGTAAGTAAAGTTGCAAAATAAATGTAATGCAGTAAAATATTTACTTCAGAATTGTAGTGCAGTTAAAGTAACACCAAAGTAAAATACCCATGTGTACAACTACCTCAGAACTGTACTGAAATACAATACTTTTGTAAACCCTTGTGTGTACAGTATAATTATAGTATGTATATGTAGCAATATATTTAATAACTTTTAAGGGCAGAAGCTTGTACCGGCAGTCATGCTAGTAACATTAGTCATGTAGTCTACAGACCGTATCAAACACGTGACTTGACTTGTGTCTCTATAGAGACACTGCAATTATATAAGTTTATTGAATTTCTAGAAATAAACCAAGGCCAATGCAAGCGCTTTATCTATTCAAAAAAATATTGAACTTGTCGTGACTTTCTGTTCAAGAAAATTACTGTATGATGAAAATTGAAAAGATTTTGTGAAGGCACACAGTGAATGTTAAGACTCAAAGGTGAACGAGTTGTTAAAATAGACTGTTAAATCATCCCATTCAGCTGTGAAAAGGGTTTGATTAATTATTTTATTCTTTTTTTTTTGTCTGATAGATCTCTGTCCGGCCGTATTGTTGGTGGCGTGTGGTGGTTCTTCACTTTAATCATCATCTCCTCCTACACGGCCAACCTGGCTGCTTTTCTGACTGTGGAGAGGATGGTTTCTCCCATTGAGAGTGCAGAGGACCTAGCAAAACAGACTGAGATAGCCTATGGGACTCTGGACTCTGGCTCTACCAAAGAGTTTTTTAGGGTACATTACAACTTTTTATGTATTCTTTATGTATTGCATATATTTAACAGCATTAGTCAGTAGCTGTCAATATGTGAATTAAAAAAAAGGCCCCAATGGATTAACAGCAGGTTGTTTCTGTCATTGTCTTTTCTCAGCGCTCGAAAATTGCCTTGTTTGATAAAATGTGGACGTACATGCGCAGTGCCGAGCCATCTGTGTTTGTCAAAACCACCGCTGAGGGGGTTTTGAGGGTCCGCAAGTCCAAGGGGAAATATGCCTACCTGCTCGAGTCCACCATGAATGAGTACATCGAGCAGCGAAAGCCCTGCGACACCATGAAGGTGGGAGGCAACCTGGACTCCAAAGGTTACGGGATCGCCACGCCGAAAGGATCCTCATTAAGGTGGGTGGAATA